>NC_137039.1:11092609-11347609 GCF_032717465.1 Coenobita brevimanus
TACACCTGTAATTAATACACCTGTAATTAACACACGCATGTAATTAACACACATGTAATAAACACACATGTAATTAACACACACCTGTAATTAACACACACACGCCTGTAATTAACACACACACCTGTAACACACACATACACCTGTAATTAAAACACACACACACACACACAGACACACGCGCACACACACATACACGCACACACACACACACACACACACACACACACACACACACACACCTGTTATTAGTTTCTTCTCACCTGGCGAAAATCCCTAGTCCATTTTACCCATTTGGTGGCCAGGTAAGAGTTCAAGTGGAGGGTAACTTTGACTAGTAACCAGGGAGATTTAGTTTTACACCTGCTTTTAATTTTCATTCCCTTTCAGCCCATTTCGTGGCCAGATAGTACTTAATGTGGAGGGTAATTTTGACTAGCTACCAAGGAGATTCGGTTCTACCTGATACCTATGGTGCAAATGAAAAAAAATCTGGCCCAAGTTAAATTAAACAACCATAGTGTATATAAATTATGTGTCATCTTAATTGACTATATATTTTGTCAAGAAAATAGGAAGACTTTAATTACTATACCCTATTCACTCTAACCTGGCATTAAATTGCCATCTCTCATCGTGAATCCAGAATTGTAACAGTTGATGAACAATAGTATTTGGTGCTAGTCACGAAGAAGTGCTATGGCATGGATGAGGAGTTGTAGCACTGTCTTTTTCTGTCATTGAGGGGTATGGAAAACGCTGCAAAAGATGAAAATCTGAACCAGGTTAAAGTGAATGGAGTATAGAGGCTGTCACCCTCCATCATCACCAAAAATATACAATACATGCATCTCGCTTAGTATTTAATAGCAAGGCGAGGTGATAGACTGTGTGTGTGTGTGTGTGTGTGTGTGTGTGTGTGTGTGTGTGTGTGTGTGTGTGTGTGCCTGCGCGCGCGCGCACTTCTGTAGCCGTAATATCTCGAAAAGTTAGGAGAAACACATTGAGGTGGTTTGACCATGTGGAGAGGATGGAGAGCGAGAGACTAACGAGGAGAGCGTATGTGAGAGAGGTGGAGGGGGGAAAGGGAGGGGGAGGCCGAGGATAAGATGGAGGGATGGAGTGGAGAGGTACAGTATGTGAGAGAGGGGTGTGTGAGTTGGGAGTAGGGAAGTGAAATGGCGCTGGACAGGGCGACATAAAGGCGATTTGTTTGTGGCCATCCCTTACGGGATTGAGGCGTCTGCCAAAAGATAGATAGACAGATAGATAGATAGAATTGCTTTCTTGTGAAATGCGGTGACTGAATTCCGTAGAGTTTTGAGGATAGTCTTCATATTTGGTTTGTAGTTACCTTGTACTTTAGCCAACAACAAATTTTGGTGGGCAATTAGAGGCTTCCCCAAACCCTGTTTCAGAGGTCTGCCACCAGGTGGTCTAACGTCGCCCAGCCTCGATTAAATATTTTTGTGGGGTTTTAAAGACCTGTGAAATTGTATCTAATACTAAGTTTATGAGAGATTTTCTATTTATAGGAATCTTTTTTCCTATTCAATCAATTGCATATGTTGTAATTTTTTTTTCATTCATTGCCAGACGCCATGTATCCCAAACGGGGTGGCGAAGGGCTTAGAGTTAATTATTTTACAGGGAGGGGCACTAATCCTCCACCAACCCTAATGCTAGGTGAAATTAGGCTCGACTTCTCGTTCCTATTTCACCTAACGTGGAGCGGGGTCCTCTTTCGAGACCGGAGCTTAGTGCAATAAAGAGAGGCAGGACACAAAAACTCTAGGCAACAACCTTTACACGTATATTACCACAATCAGACACAGGACAAATCAGCAGATATTACAGCACAATACATAGCAATATAAAACCTTATCTAGGATATGTGTATCTCGCAGGATACTTGCTTCTCTGATACTAATGACAACACAATCAATCCTAGTGTATCAGGAGTGCAATAAATATGGGCGCGCGCGGGGGCGCGGGAGGGGGGTTGAGTCTCACTAGGAGGAGACAGGGGAGGTGCGGGGAGTGACTTGTGACGGCTAGGGGAAAGTTATGGTAATACTGGAGGGCGGCAGATATTAGCCGTGAAGTTTTTATGGTTTCCACTAGTCGAGGGACTTTGGTAATTGATTTTATTCTTGATTCACACTTACTCGGGATATTGGAGTGAGAGAGGGTGATAAACAAGATTTATGGGTACCGTGGGGGAGGAAGAGAATACCATTAATACTCCCTTTCACAATATTCCTTCACAGTAATGGGGGTATGTCTTTATAGGAGAATCTCCAGGCGGCACAGGCTTACAAATTGTATAACAGGGAGGTCACTCATAAGTATAGTTCATCAGATCTTGTTCCACACACTCGTCCTTTAACTTCTCACTGTGATCTTATTTACCCCGATATTCACTATATGAAATCACTGGACAATACTTACATTAGGGGAAATCACACTTAACCTAAATCACTCGTACTACAGTATCACACGTATTCATCAGGGGGATAGGCAGGAACATGTCGTCGGCGATCCTGCCGGGCTAGGGGCCCCGCCAATGCGAGCCGTGCCGAGAGGGCACGGGATAACTCGTAAGGGCGTCCTCTCGTGTCCTGGGCTTCCCGTGACTTCAGGGCTTGGCTCAGGTGTGTGGCCCTCGGGACTGGGGCCGAATAGCTCCAGGAACCTCTGTGATAAGTCCCAGCCTGTCGTGAGGGCCTTATGGAGTCATGGGGGTGTAGGGAGATCGCGCCCGGGTGTCCTGGGGAGAACCGAGAGAGACTGTGGGCTGCGGTCTCCAGTGTCTAGGGGCGCCAACAGGGGAGGGCTGTGGCAGCGACTTCCACTGGGTTCCGTCAGGTGCGTCTGCTCTAGAGCCAGGGGTAGGGAACAGAGACCAGGGGAGGCTGTGAGGCCTGTCTGGGTCACTCTGGGACAGGAAGCCTGGGCTCCAGTCTCCTGCCGTAGGGACATCTATCTCCTTACCTCTCTCTGCACACCCTCGGAGAGACAATAGATCATCTCACAAGGAAGGGAGCGACAATAGGTCGTCTCTACCAGAGCACTTTCGGAGCGACCATAGATCGTCTCACGAGGATGGGAGCGACCATAGATCGTCTCTACCGGAGCACTTTCGGAGTGACCATGGATCGTCTCACGAGGATGGGAGCGACCATAGATCGTCTCTACCGGAACACTGTCGGAGCGACCATAGATCGTCTCTACCGGAACACTGTCGGAGCGACCATAGATCATCTCTACCGGAACACTGTCGGAGCGACCATAGATCGTCTCACGAGGATGGGAGCGACCATTGATCATCTCTACCAGAGGGGCGCTGTCTGGAGTGTCTTTTACAACTCCACCCCTAGCTGACCCAACAATTCCACTCCGTGAAGGTAGTGTCCTTCTCCTACGGTGGTGACGGCGTGGTGGTTGCATGACACAGGGGCGCACGGCCCGGGCTGACATATGTCGCTGTTGCCGGGAGTGGTTGTGACTGGTGGCGGCTACCCCTTGGGGTCCGTGTGGGGGTGTCGGCGCATCCTCGGGCATACTGAGCTGTGTCTGGCTTGCCCTGTCGTCGGGGGTACTATGGAATATTTCGGGGGCACTGTTCTTTAAGTCACGCATTTTACCACTCTCCCCCTGTAAAAAGTCACGTCCTCGTGGCTGGAGATGGAACGCTTGTGTGTTGGAGGTGGTGTACACGGGCTGGAGGTGTTGCAGCGCAGTTTGCCAGGCGACAGTGTAGGGGTTCTCTTCTTGTGCTGGGTCACAGGTGAGGAAGAGTGTGGAGGTGGCGGTGGTAGACTGGAGGAGGTTTAGCAGGTGGTGTGGCCCTCGGAGTCTGTGGTTCCTGCCAAGGGTAGGTGCCCATACGGCCTGCTTCACTCTCATCTTGCTTGGTGTGGCTGTCGGTGTGGTTGGGAGCTGAATGCTGGATACTGCGGGTAAGGGCCGGGTTTTGTGCCATTGTAATGCGGCGTTGAGTCTCTGGAGAGTACAGGTAGAGGAGATTTGGGCCTGATGTAGCTTGATGGTGTGAAGTCGTGGAGAGGTGGGCGGTGTAGGGGTGTGTGTGTATCGGGTGGGTGGGCATGAGAGTTGGCCGGAGGGGGTGGTGGTGGTGGTTCTGAGGGTGGGTGTGGGTGGGGAAGTAAGCGTGCGGGGTGGGCGGGGTCGGTTAGCACGGGCTGTTGCGCGCGTTGGGGGCGCGGTAGAAGGTGAGATCGTCGGAGTGGGCGTGCGTAGGTGTGGAGGGGAGAGGGCGGTGGTAGTGGGTTGTCCTGCGGGGGTGGTGGGGTGGGCGGGGCACGTGGGCTTGGGTGAAAAGGGTGAGGCGGCAGAGGGAAGGGGTGAGGGTGAGCAAGGTGTGGCGGGTGAGATGTCAGGTGAGGTGCGGGGGGTGGTGGAGGCGATGGAGGCTGAGGTGGTAGGGGAGGTGAAGGGGGATGGCAAGGAGGAAACATAGCACTCGTATGTGGAAGTGACAGGCGGTGCGGGAGCAGGGGGGGGTTGGGGGTGTGGGGACGGTAGCGGTGGTGAGGTGGCAGGAGAGTTGGCTTGGAGGGTAGGTGGCGAGGAGGGAGTGCGATCTTGTGGCTCCATCCCGGTGTTTGATGGTGGGGTGGTTTGGGCGGTAGCAGGGTTCTGTGCTAGTGGTGTGGGGTGGGCGGTGAGTACAAAGCTAGGGGATGATGCGGGTGTGGGGGTGATGGCGGACGGTGTGCGGTGCTGGAACCGTGGTGGCTTGGCAGGGGCTGTGGAGTGGGATGTGACAGGTGGTGTGTGTCGTCGGAGCCGAGGAAAGGTGGGGTGAAGTGTAGAGGGAGAAAGAGCTGGTGGTGGTGGGGAGATGTGGCCTCGCGGGGTTGTCTGAATGTTCGGGGATGAGGAGGAGGGTGTGATAGGGAAGGTGAATGAGTTAACCATGTGGGCGGGGAAAGCGAGCGGTGGTGAAGTGATGGTGGTGGGTGGTGCGGGGTGGGAGGTGGAAGGCAGTAGACGGGGGGAGGTGGTTTTAGGAAGTAGGTTAGGGGAAGATGAGGAAAGGGTCCTAGGAGGCCTGTGAAGAGGGAGGCTGGTTTTGTGTTGAGGGGGTATAGTGGTGTGTGGGGTGGGAAGGTTAGAACTAGAGGCAGGAATAGGGGAAGGTAGAACAGAAGAGATAGTGAGAGGGGAGGAAAAGGAAGGATAACGTTCTCCCCTGTCGTAGACTGGGGGAGATGTGAGGTGGCCCCCGCCATTACGGTGGGATGCGGGGGCAGTGGGGGGGCGCTTTTTGTTTCCTTTTCTTGTATTTTCTTCCCCTGAGGCTTAGGGGAATTTGCGTATGGTGGGGAGGTTTGTAAGTGCCCTCGTGTCATTTGGCTGCACTGGGCAGCTTCTAGCTGCTCACGGATGTCGTGGATCGGGCATCCGTGGTAGCACGGAGAAAATTCCCACGGGTTGACGGTGATGAGGTCAACGGGGAATTGATTAATTTCGCCGATGCGTTGAGGGCTGGCACAGACGGCTAAAAAGCGTCTCATTAAACTGATATCTCTATCCATGTCTCCTGTTGGGTCATGGATAGTGAAGTGTTGTTTCACAACACTTGGGAGTACTCTGAGCAGAGTATTAAATGTATGCTGATCCCAGGTTTCCTCATCTGCCTCCGGGTAGGCAGCAGTAACCAGGCATCTTGCCTGTATCAGGGAATTATCTAAATCCCCGTCAAATGAAAAACTATCCAATTTGGATAGAGCCACTACTTTCCCTAATGATGGGGTGATGGCTTGTACAGTGAACTTTGTAAAGTTCTGCCAGGTGAGTTCTGGGACGATTTTCGGCGCTATGTTCGCCGCCGCTTTACCCAATAGTGGTAGTGTGACTGCAATTTTTTGTTGGTCATTTTCAAAGCCAATATCCAGTAAGGGTTTAATTATTGCCAGATATGTGTGTATATCATACTAGTTGGGGTCAAACTTGGGTAACTGAACGTGCGGTTTAGTTGCCATTTTGCCAAACATTTCCTGATTACCTCTCTTTTACGCTCGGGTCTAGAACCACTGCTGGCCACCAGTGTAATGCTAGGTGAAATTAGGCTCGACTTCTCGTTCCTATTTCACCTAACGTGGAGCGTGGTCCTCTTTCGAGACCGGAGCTTAGTGCAATAAAGAGAGGCAGGACACAAAAACTCTAGGCAACAACCTTTACACGTATATTACCACAATCAGACACAGGACAAATCAGCAGATATTACAGCACAATACATAGCAATATAAAACCTTATCTAGGATATGGGTATCTCGCAGGATACTTGCTTCTCTGATAGTAATGACAACACAATCAGTCCTAGTGTATCAGGAGTGCAATAAATATAGGCGCGCACGGGGGCGCGGGAGGGGGGTTGAGTCTCACTAGGAGGAGATAGGGGAGGTGCGGGGAGTGACTTGTGACGGCTAGGGGAAAGTTATGGTAATACTGGAGGGCGGCAGATATTAGCTGTGAAGTTTTTATGGTTTCCACTAGTCGAGGGACTTTGGTAATTGATTTTATTCTTGATTCACACTTACTCGGGATATTGGAGTGAGAGAGGGTGATAAACAAGATTTATGGGTAGCGTGGGGGAGGGAGAGAATACCATTAATACTCCCTTTCACAATATTCCTTCACAGTAATGGGGGTATGTCTTTATAGGAGAATCTCCAGGCGGCACAGGCTTACTAATTGTATAACAGGGAGGTCACTCATAAGTATACTTCATCAGATCTTGTTCCACACACTCGTCCTTTAACTTCTCACTGCGATCTTATTTACCCCGATATTCACTATATGAAATCATTGCACAATACTTACATTAGGGGAAATCACACTTAATCTAAATCACTCATACTACAGTATCACACGTATTCATCAGGGGGATAGGCAGGAACATGTTGTCGGCGATCCTCCCGGGCTAGGGGCACCGCCAATGCGAGGCTTGCCAAGAGGGCACGGGATAACTCGTAAGGGCGTCCTCTCGTGTCCTGGGCTTCCCGTGACTTCCGGGCTTGGCTCAGGCATGTGGCCCTTGGGACTGGGGCCAAATAGCTCCAGGAACCTCTGTGATAAGTCCCGGCCTGTCGTGAGGGCCTTACGGCGTCGTGCGGGCATAGGGAGATCGCGCCCGGGTGTCCTGGGGAGAACCAAGAGAGACTGTGGGCTGCGGTCTCCAGTGTCTAGGGGCGCCGACAGGGGAGAGCTGCGGCAGCGACTTCCACTGGGGTCCGTCAGGTGCGTCTGCTCTAGAGCCAGGCATAGGGAACAGAGACCAGGGGAGGCTGTGAGGCCTGTCTGGGTCACTCTGGGACAGGAAGCCTGGGCTCCAGTCTCCTGCCATAGGGACGTCTCTCTCCTTACCTCTCTCTCCACACCCTCGGAGCGACAATAGATTGTCTCATAAGGAAGGGAGCGACAATAGGTAATCTCTACCAAGACACTCGGAGCGACCATAGATCGTCTCACGAGGATGGGAGCGACCATAGATTGTCTCTACCGGAGCACTTTTGGAGCGACCATAGATCGTCTCACGAGGATGGGAGCGACCATAGATCGTCTCTACCGGAGCACTTTCGGAGCGACCATAGATCGTCTCACGAGGATGGGAGCGACCATAGATCGTCTCTACCGGAGCACTTTCGGAGCGACCATAGATCGTCTCACGAGGATGGGAGCGACCATAAATCGTCTCTACCGGAGCACTTTTGGAGCAACCATGGATCGTCTCACGAGGATGGGAGCGACCATAAATCGTCTCTACCGGAGCACTTTTGGAGCGACCATGGATCGTCTCACGAGGATGGGAGAGACCATAGATTGTCTCTACCAGAACACTGTCGGAGGAACCATAGATCGTCTTACGAGGATGGGAGTGACCATAGATCGTCTCTACCGGAGCACTTTTGGAGCGACCATAGATCGTCTCACGAGGATGGGAGTGACCATTGATCGTCTCTACCAGAGGGGCGCCGTCTGGAGTGTCTTTTACAACTCCACCCCTAGCTGACTCAACAATTCCACTCCATGAAGGTAGTGTCCTTCTCCTACGGCGGCGACAGCGTGGTGGTTGCGTGACACAGGGGCCACGGCCCGGGCTGACACATGTCGCTGTTGCCGGGAGTGGTTGTGACTGGTGGCGACTACCCCGTGGGGTCCGTGTGGGGGTGTCGGCGCATCCTCGGGCATACTGAGCTGTGTTTGGCTTGCCCTGTCGTCGGGGGTACTATGGTATATTTCGGGGGCACTGTTCTTTAAGCCACGCATTTTATACATATATATATATATATATATATATATATATATATATATATATATATATATATATATATATATATATATATATCTGTAAAGAAAGAATAACCAGACTCTCAGAGAATCTTAGCTTGGGGACTAAAATAGTGTGTTGTCCATTTACATATATTTGAATAAATCGTGTGCAGATAATAAAAGGAGATTACCTTCAGGACTTCTGATGTGTGTGTTTTAGCATGCTTTAAAGAAGTAAGCTGTTCCACTGAAAATAATGTACTTAACCATTAGCTTAGTTGGTGAATCAGCCATATTAATCCAAACGACTGCGGTACGACACTATAACCACAGCAGAGTAGGAGTTGAAACGTAGACTTACTAAACTGTGCAATGGAGCCAGGGAAACATTTTAAAGAATTCTTTATGTTAGACTTAGGCTACTAAGATGATCAAGACGTCCTACAGATCCGTGTTGTTATGAAAAGTCATACGTCAGGCAGGGCAGCATACAGAAAGGTACGCCAAATCTTCGCCTACATACCTATTTTCTTCTGTGGATACTAACGAATGACAAATGTTTTAATCACTGTTAACTTGCTTTACGGATGGTTCCAGTAAAATTGCCTAGGTTTTGTCTTGATGTTATGCTTACAGAGATGAGTTAACTGACGAACGCTGAGTTTACAAAATGACACTTATAATAAAGTCTATAGCCTACAATCAAAAGGCTCCCATATTGTAATTTCTTTGCAGCATATCATGCCATTTGAGTAATTTGATGAGCAAAATATGTTTTGGGGTGTTTTACTTTGTGTCAAAATTAAAAGAGAAATTAAGCACTGGCTACTTTTTCAATGCCTACCCGGCATCAGGGCTGGGCGACAGAAGCGAACCTAGTGGCAGATTTCTGAAACAGGATCTGGTGAAGTGTCTAATTAGCATTAGGCTCCTTAATGCTTTTGTTTCATATCTTTATATCTGATAATGCCATCCTGTTAAAAAATAGATCAATAAATAAACTGTATTAGGTGTCTTTTGTTCCGAGATTTATTATTCAGTGCCACTAAAGGCAATATATATATATATATATATATATATATATATATATATATATATATATATATATATATATATATATATATATATATATTCCTGTCATTTTCTGATTTCGGCTGGTTGTATCTCGTTTAGTTGTGGTTCCCTAACACCTTTTCCTACATGATTTATCTTGTGTAGTACACCATGGCGTCCTGTACCGTCTTATATAAATAATTCCAATATTGCCACACTCCGCAGAAGGATATTAACCAGCCATATCCAAAAATAAATCGCTAGGGAGGAGGATTTATGTAACTTTGTATTTATTAATGATGAGTATGGCGATATTAGAATGATTTAAATAACACAGAAGAGGAGTAATGAAAATAAATCACTTAGGAAGAGGTGTTAGGGAATTTCCTTAATCGTGCATCACAAACAGCCAATAATAATGAAGATAACACTGAATATCGATGAGAGTTAGACTTTTTTTTTTTTATGCGAGGAAGAAGGAACCAAAGGCCATAAGCCCGCAATAACAGTTCCCTCCAAGAGAAAAACAAAATACAAGAGAGGGCCAAATTCAAGATACATTCATTTCGAGATGCCTGGACACACTGCGTTTGAAAGACTGGAGATCATAGGAAGCAGGAAATACAGACAAACGGAGACAGTTCCAGAGTTGACCCGTTGCATAAATGAAGGACTGTGAGTAACGGTTAACTCTTGCATTAGAGAGTTGGACAGAAAAGGGATGAGAGTTTGCTGCTAGACGGGTGCTACGCGCCCGTCATAGAGGTGGAGGAATGCATGCAAACAGTTCAGAGGAGCAGTGACCATTGAAGTAGTGACAGAAAAGAGATAAAGATGCAACAGTCTGGCAAAGAGACAGAGGTTGAAGGGAGCCAGTAAGAGGAGGAGAGTTAATGAGACTAAAAAACTTTGACTCCACCCTATTGAGAAGAGCTGTATATGGAGAACCTCCCCACACATTCGAGTTGTACTCCACACAAGGGCAGATAAAAACCCTGAATAGAGTCAACAATTGTGCATGGGTAAAAAAGGAATGGAGTCGGCTTAGCATACCTAATCTCTTGGAAGCAGATTTTACAAGAGATGTAATATGATCTTTCCAAGATAAGTCCCGAGTAAATGAAACCTCAAGCATGTTCAAGGACGATGCAGGATTAAACTGAATATTATTAAACATTAATGGGTATACCTGTGGAAGATTTTGTCGGGTTGATAGGTGTAAGAACTGAGTCTTTGATGCATTAAAAACAATCAGATTATTTTTACCCCAGTCCGAAATACGAGCCAAGTCAGACATTAGGTGTGCCATAGCCTCATCCCTTGTTTGTTGAAGTAACTGCTGAGATGGGCGTGGGAACAGAATGGAAATGTGAAGGGTGGAGTCATCAGCGTATGAGTGGATAGGGTTAGATGTACAGCTTATAAGATCACTGATGAATAAAAAGAAGAGAGTTGGTGATAGAACAGAGCCGTGAGGAACACCTCTGTTGATAGATCTAGGAGAAGAACGATGGCCGTCTACAACAGTGGCCATAGAACGACCAGAAAGGAAGCTAGTGATGAAGGCACAGATAGAAGGAGAGAAACCGTAAGAGGGCAGTTTGGAAATTAAAGATTTATGCCAGACTCGATCGAAAGCCTTTGAGATGTCAAGTGCAATGGCAAAACTTTCGCCAAAGTCCCGAAAGGAGGATGACTAGGAGTCTGAAAGGTAGGTGAGAAGATCGCCAGTGGAGCGTCCCTGACGGAACCTATACCGACGATCAAAGAAGGTTGTGATAGGAAAGATGCTTTAAAATTTTACTTTTAAGAATTGATTCGAAAACTTTTGAAATACAGGATGTTAAAGCAATTGAACGATTGTTAAATGGTTGGGAATGGTCACCCTTCTTTGGGACTGGCTGAATGAGAGCAAACTTCCAGCAAGAAGGAAAGGTACAAGTTGATAGACAAAGGCGAAAGAGTTTACCTAGGCAGGGTGTAAGCACAGAAGCACAGTTCTTTAGAACAACAGGAGGGACTCCATCAGGCCCATATGCCTTGTTAGTACTGAGGCCAGTGATGGCAGAAAATACATCAGCTGAAGAAATTTTAATGTCAGCCATGAGGAAGTCAGAGCGAGGAAGTGATGGAGGAACAGCACCGGAATCGTCTAAGGTGGAATTAGAGGAGAAAGTCTGAGCAAAGAGATCTGCTTTATCAGTAGAAGAAATAGCTACAGAACCATCAGAGTAGGAGGAGGGAAGGATGATGAGGTAAAGTTGTTAGAAAGGTTTTTGGCGAAGTGCCACAAGGAACGAGAAGAATTCTAGTTGGAGAGTTGAGAGCATTTAGTACGGATGAAATTATTTTTAGCAGAGCGAAGAACACACTTACCACGATTCCGGCCAGAAATGTAAAGATGATGTAATTCAGGGGTGGGTTGGCTCCGGTACCTTTTGTAGGCCCTCTCCTTGTTGCGGACAGCATTAGAAGAAGCGTGATTAAAGCAAGGCTTTCTTGCGTTAGACAAAGGATATGAGAAAGGAATGTATGCCTCCATGCCCGAGAGAATAACCTCCATAATGCGTAAGGCACACTCAGGTGGCTCCCGGCCATGGAAGCAATGATCATTCCAGGGAAAATCAAAGAAGTACTGGCTGACGGCCTCCCAATCCGCAGCTCCAAAGTGCCACAGATGACGTTTCTTTGGAGGGTCCACAGGCTGTACCAGAGTGATAGGACAGGTTAAGGTGATAAGGTTGTGATCGGAGGAGCCCAGTGAAGAGAAAAGATTAACAGTGTAAGCAGAAGGATTAGTAGTAAGGAAGAGTTCAAGTATGTTGGAGCTCTCTCCAAGGCGGTCATGGATATGGGTAGGGTGCTGTACAAGCTGCTCTAGGTCATTAAGGATAGAAAAGATATAGGCTTGTTCACCAGGTGGATCAGTGAAAGGAGAGGAGAGCCAAAAGTGGTGGTGAACATTGAAATCTCCTAGAATGGAGATTTAAGATAAAGGAGAAATGGATAGAATGTGTTCTATCATAGATGAAAGATAGTCGAAGAATTTTTGATAGTCAGGAGAATTAGGGGATAAGTAAATAGCACAGATATATTTAGTCAGAGAATGACAGGAAAGCCGAAGCCAGAGTGTAGAGAATTCAGAAGAATCGAGTTCAGGAACACGAGAGCAAGATAAGTCGTTGTGTATACACAACAGCCACCTTTGGCTTTGAAATAGTATAGAGAAAGTAGGAGGATACAGAAAAGGGTCTGCTGTCAGTTGCCTCAGACAGCTGAGTCTCAGTTAGAAAGAGAAGGTGAGGTTTAGAAGAGGAGAGGTGGTGCTATCTATATTATTCATTCTATGTATTATTCTATCCATCTGTCTACCTACCTGAATATCTGTCTGTCTATCTATCTATGTCTATCTACTTGTCTATCAATCTATCTGTCTATATTATTTGATATAACTACATTTGTCTATATTGTTTTATCTATCTATATCTATCTATCTGTCTATATTTTATCTATCTATATCTACCTGTCTATATTATTTTATCTATCCATATCTATCTGTCTATATTATTTTATCTATATCTATATCTATTTATATTACCTATCAATCTATCCATCAATCTATCTGTGTATATATTTTTTTCTATCTATATCTGTCTATATTTTTTATCTATATCTGTCTGTATTATTTTATCTATATTTGTATATCTATATGTCTCCGTTATTTTATCTGTCTATATTTACCTGTCTATATTATTGTATCTGTCTGTATCTATCTGTCTATATTATTTTATATATGTATATCTATGTATTTTCTATTATCTATCCATCCATCTATCTATCTATCTATCAGTCTGTATTATTTTATCTATATATACAGTATCTGTCTATATTCTATTTATCTATCCATCTACCCACCTATCTATCTGTATATAAGTGTGTATGTACAGTTGTGCTAGGAAGTGATGTCACAAGTCCCATTTATTTTCAGTAGATTTCGTGACATCACTGAATAGCGCTAATGTATGTATGTTTGTATGTATGTATGTATGTATGTGTATGTAGGTGGGCATGTATGTATGTATGTATGTATGTATGTGTATGTAGGTAGGCATGTATGTATGTATGTATGTATGTGTATGTAGGTAGGCATGTATGTATGTATGTACGTATTTTTTCACTTACATCCAACATGCGTGCAGGAGCCAACGTGAAGAGTCGACACATGGGAAAGCCAGGCCACTCCCCCACCACCTCCAGCACCTCCCTCACCTGCGCCCACACCAGCAGACAAGCAGACAGATTAGCCCTCACGTCCCTAAAGCATCTTCACTTTTTTTTTTTTTGTCTCCTATCTGTTTCTCCTGGGCGATTTACTGCTGGTTTTGAGGATTTTTTCGGGCGACAATTGCTAAGTTGAAGTTAATCTTCTGTGGTGGAATGACACCAAATGCATCTTGTTTCTGAAGCAGGTTAAATATTTCAAGGCTAGGTTTATCGAAGAGTTAAGAGATAGGATGGGACAGGAATGTATTGGTGTTGTGATGAGGAGGGGTAGATTGACATGGTTTGGGCATGTTGAGAGGATGGAGGATGACTATTGGGTGTGAAGGGTGAGAAATGTGAACGTCGGGGGTAGGATTGCGAGAGGCGCACTGAAAAAGACCTATGACAAGGTCATCGAGTGTGACCTCAGGTGTAAAGGCTGAATAGGGAAGCTGCCAGAGATCGAGTAGAGTGGACAGCAGCCAATAGGTGACCAAGGCTGACGCATGCAAGCCTGGTGGAGCTTTTATCAACGATACGATAAGAAGAACCACTCAGAGTCTAGGGATAATAATGATTTCCATCCAGTCCTTCACTAGGAGAAGTTCAGTCTGGGTGGAAACAAGTGTGATTAGGAATGGCAGAATAAAACTGAAAAATCGTCATCGAAGTGACGGGGTTAAGAGTAGATGACTGGCCAATAGCCCTGGTGGCATGCCATGAGCGAAAAAAAAAAAAAATTCTAAGCCATCCCTTAGAACTGATGCCCTTACACCGCTTGACCACCAGGCAGCATTTAACAACTGGGTAAAATATCATCTTGTATATGTATGGTGTCTTTTTTTTTTTTTTTTTTTTTCGAAGTTAACTTTTTTTCCCCACTAACTGAGCATGTGGACTTGCATGGAGAGACAGACAGACAAGTGAGGAAGTAAAGGAGCGTTGTGGTGTGGATGTGGATATGATTGAAGTGTTATGAGAAATGCTTTGAGATGGTTTAGCCATGTGGAGAAGATGGAGGAGAGACTGACTAGAAGAGTGTTTGTGAATGAGGTGCAAGGGGCGAGGGGGAAGGGAGACAAAAGATGAGATGGAGGGATGGAGTGGGGAGATATGTAAGAAGAGAGTGTAGGTTGGAGGGAGGGCAGCAAAATGGCAGAGGACAGGACGACATGGAGGCGATCTGTTTGTGGCCACTCTTTACGGGATCAAGGCGTCTGGCAATAGACAGAGATAGATAGTTTTAGCTTTTAGACTGTGAAGGGTGACTGATATTTTGAGGACAATAAAAATAATTAATTGATTTACCGTGATAATTATATAAACCGTTATTTTCACTAGTCAGAAAGAGAACGTAAGCTGAAGAATACAAGAACATGAGAGAGAGAGAGAGAGAGAGAGAGAGAGTGTGAGTGTGTGTGTGTGTGTGTGTGTGTGTGTGTGTGTGTGTGTGTGTGTGTGTGTGTGTGTTTGTGTGTGTGTGCAAAATATCTATCTATCTATTGCCAGACGCCTCAATCCCGTTTGGGGTGGCCACAAACAAATCGCCTCCAAGTCGCCCTGTTCCCCGCCATTTCACTGCCCTGCTCCCAACTCACACCCCCCTCTCTCATATACCTCTCCACCCCATCCCTTCATCTCATCCTCGGCCTCCCCCTCCCTCTTCCCCCCTCCACCTCACTCACATACACTCTCTTCGTCAGTCTTTAACCCTCCATCCTCTCCACATGGCCAAACCACCTCAGTGTGTTCCTCATAACGCTTCCTATCACATCCACATCCACACCACAACGCTCCTTTATATCCTCATTCGTCAGCCTGTCTCTCCATGTGACTCCACAGGCTCCTCTTAAATAACTCATTTCCACTGCTCTCACTCTTGACTTGTGTCCTTCCAACAACGTCCAAGCTTCGCTTCCATACGTTAGAGTTGGTATCACAATACTGTCATGTAGTAACTTTTTCACTTCCATGCTCACTTCCCTGTTTCTTATCAGTGCTTTCAAAGAACCAGCAACCTTTCTTCTCTGCTGTACCCTTTCAAGCACTTCACCCTCCAAACCTCCATCCTTACTCATCACACTACCCAAGTACTTAAACGTACTAACATTTTCCAATTCCTCACCATCCAAACTCTCAATACATTCACTGACCACCTCTCTCAAAGACCATCACTTTACTCTTCCCTACATTCACCTTTAGATTCCGTTTCTTACACACTCTCCCAAACTCATCCACCAAGCCTTGCAGCTCCCCTTCGTCTTCACTCAACAACACAGTATCTTCTGCAAACAACAGTACAGGGAGTTTCCAAACACTATCCTCTCTCACCAGGGCCACTCCAACATCCACTACCCTACCTTGTACCTCTTTTATTACCCCATCCATGAACAGATTGAACAACCATGGAGACATGACACATCCCTGTTTCAACCAAACTTTCATAGAGAAAAATTCACTTAGTTCACCATCCACACGCACTGCAGCCTTCGCACCATCGTACATACTCTTCACAGCATTCATCAACGTCCCATCTACTCCATATATTCTTAACACTTTCCACAATCCTTGTCTATCCACCCTGTCATATGCTTTCTCCAAATCCATGAAAGCTGCATACAACTTCTTTCCTTTCTCTAGAAACTTTTCCACTAAAGATCTAAGAATGAATATCTGATCTACACAACCTCTTCCCTTCCTAAAGCCTCTCTGTTCTTCTCCAACTAATTCCTCTGTTCTTTCTCTAACTCTGTCAATAAGTATCCTACCATACACTTTTCCTAATATACTAAGAAGACAAATGCCCCTATGATTACCACACACTTCTTTTTCTGTTCTTTCTCTAACTCTGTCAATTTTCTGTTCTTTCTCTAACTCTGTCAATAAGTATCCTACCATACACTTTTCCTAATATACTAAGAAGACAAATGCCCCTATGATTACAACACACTTCTTTTTCCCCTTTTTCTTTGTACAAGAGAATAATTATACCTGACTTCCAATCCTTCGGGACTCTACCTTCCTCCCAGGCCAATCTGCACATCTTCCACATCCATTCTACTACTATCTCTCCCCTATGCTTCAGCATTTCACCACACACTCCATCAATTCCTGGGGCTTTCCCCGATTTAACTTTCTTCATTGCGTCCACAACTTCTATCCTACTGATTTCTTCCTATCTTCTCACCTCCCTCCTCCTCCCAGCCATTCCCCAGCCACTTATACTCGCATTACTTCCATCCTCTATGTTCAATAATTCCTTAAAGTGTTCTCTCCATCTGCTCACTTTTTCTCCCTTCTCCACTAGTAATCTACCATTTTTATCTTTCACTCCCCTGCTAACTTCACTTCCACCCTGTCTTACTCTTTTCACCCCTTTCCAGAACATTTTCTTACAGTCCCTCCACTTTACACTCAAATTCCTTCCAAATTCTTCATCCACTCTCTTCTTACTGTCTCTTACTAATCTTTTCACCTCTCTCTTTCTTTCTACATATAACTCTCTCTTCCGCCTCTCAACTTCTTCCACGCCCCTATTTCTCATCCATTCATTGTATGCTTTCTTCTTTTGTGCCACAGCCTGTCTCACCTCTTCAGTCCACCACGCTGTTCCTTGCACCCCCCTCCGTCTTCTCTTCCTTCCACACACCACATCACATGCTGCACATATTTCTTCCGTAAATATCCTACACACACCTTCCACGTCTCCCATCTGCTCCAATTCATATTTGCCCAATCTTTCCTCCACTTCTCTCTTATACTCTGTCTTTTTCTCAACGTTATGTAACCTTTCCACTCTCCTTGCCACTACTCCTTCCTCTCGTCTTTCCCTTCTTCTAATCCTCCATCTTACTTGAATTCTAATTCTGGCCACCACCAAGTAGTGGTCAGAAAGTCCACTCCCCCAACCTCTATAAGCTCTTGCATCCATTACACATCTTCGCATCCTTTCATCCACACACACATAATCAATCATTGCCTTCCTTTCATTCAGTTCACCACCCACCCTTCTCATCACTCGCCATGTATACCTGTGTATCATTATATGCCTGAAGAGGGTATTGGCTATCACCAACCCCCTCCCAGCACAAATGTCCACTAATGCACTCCCATTCTCCTCTATCTCAGCAGGCACACCCCACTCACCAACTATTCCATCCACCTTCACATTCCCAACTTTACCATTCATATCACCGATCAAAAACACTCTCTCATTCCTTTCAAACTTTTCCATGCATACTTCCACATTTGTCCAGAACTCTTCTCTCACTCTTCTAGCACGATCTTGCGTTGGTGCATACACACACACAATCGCCCACATTTGTATTCCAACTTTCAACTTTACCCACACAGTCCTTGACCCAACTGATCCATACTGTCTTATGCTCTTCTTCCATCTTTTACTCACAACTATACATACTCCTTCCTTTGCCCTCTTATTCTCACCTACTCCTGCACATATACCCCATCCATACTCCCATTCTCTCACACTTTCTCCTCTCCATTTTGTTAGTTATTCCACATACATCCACTTTCGCACCCTCAAGCACCTGGACAATCTCTCTCTCTTTCACCTCATCATTGGCTCCCCTTACATTCCACGTTCCGATAACCATGTCCTTTGTCCGGTCCTTGGTCGTCATCGTTTGGTCAGTCCTTGTCCGAGGCTTATTGTTTGTTTTTTTAGTTAGTTGTTTTCCGGGGAGGGGCACTAACCCTCCGCCAATATATATATATATATATATATATATATATATATATATATATATATATATATATATATATATATATATATATATATATAATGAACAAATGATGCAACAAAAATTCCTCTATCCTATTTTACTGAACAAGATACAGTTGCAGAACCACGGCATAATCTCGGTAGGTATTATTAATGCATATACACAAAAACCACTGATACAGGAACACAACAGCAAGTACTGTAATGCATAAAAAGCTCACCTCCATCTTCATATCTCTGTCCTCCTCTCGGTGAAGTACTCTTTGTAATTGAAGCTTGAGTTTATCCACCTGAAAAAAAAACAATACCAACTGTGTGTTAAGGCCTGGTGTATTTAATCTATCTATCAATAGCCAGACGCTATAATCCCGAAAGGGGTGGCCGTTTATCCTTTAGTTAGTTGTTTTACGGGGAAGGGCACTAACCCTCCGCCAACTCACTTGTTGACACGTAGGGAGCACGTATGGGTTGGTTATATGGTTACCACCCAGCGTTGTAAATGGTTTCCTTGCATACAGGGAACGATTAGGCTTGTCACACAATGTAAAGCCATACGAAAATGAGAGAAGAGTAATAAAAAATGACAGGAGAGATGGGAGAAATAGGAAGAGAGGAGGACATACAAAGAAAAATAATGATAAAGGTGCAGGAAGAAGTAGGCAGCATTACATCAAGTGAAGGGGATGATTGTCGCCATCACCCACCATGAGTGTAGGATTAAGAGCTTCAGCATGCCCGTGTGTCACAAAGAATGCTAGAAGTGTGGGCTTTATATGGTAGAATTCCATATGCATTAAATTGTACAGCTATATCAGGGCATCATACCTAACCTCTTCTTGAAATTGAGTGATATCTCTCCACTGAGGCTAGAGATGCACACTTAGATTTATTACACACTACTGTCTTCTTTATCTTCCATCTTTACCGCTACACTACCACACACACTACTACTTTACACACTACTGCTATGCACACTACTACTTTACACACTACTATACACACTACTGCTTTAAACACTACTACTTTACATACTACTACTATACACACTGATACTTTACACAGTACTATACACACTACTACTTCACACAGTACACTACACACTACTACTTTACATACTACTATACACACTACTGTACACACTACTACTATACACACTACTACTTAACATACTACTATACACACTACTGTACACACTACTACTATACACACTACTATAACCACTACCACTTTACACCCTACTATACACACTACTACTTTACACAGTACTATACACACTACTACTTTACACACCACTATACACACTACTACTTTACACACTACTATACACACTACTACTTTACACACTACTATACACACTACTACTTTACACACTACTATACACACTACTACCTTACACACTACTATACACACTACTACTACTTTACACACTACTATACACACTAATACTTTACACACTACTATACACACTAATACTTTACACACTACTGTACACACTAATACTTTACTCACTACTACTTTACACACTACTATACACACTACTACCTTACACACTACTATAAACACTACTACTTTACACATTACTATACACACTATTACTTTACACACTACTATACACACTACTACTTTACACACTACTATACACATTACTATTACCACTACTACTTTACACACTACTATACACACTACCACCTCACACACTACTATACACACTACTACTTTACACACTACGATACACATTACTTTGCACACTACTATACACACTACTACATTACACATTACTATACCTACTACTACTTTGCACACTACTATACCTACTACTTCTTTGCACACTACTATACCTACTACTACTTTGCATACTACTATTCACACTACTACTTTACACACTACTGTACACACCACAACATAGGCAAGAATACAAAGGCCGTGATAAAACAGACTTTCGTACAATGAAATACCAAACATTCACTATACCTCTTTTACTCTAACTTGGCATAAAATTGCCTTCTCTCCAGCTGGAATATGAGTTGTGATAAGAGAGTAACGCTAGAATACCATGCTAGTCACAAAGAAGTGCTGTGGAAAGGAGGTAGAGCCATAGCACGGTCTTTTTCAGTCTCAGAGCTTTGTGAAACAAGTTGCAAAAGGATGAAACTCTGGGCCAAGTTAATTGTGAAAGGAGTATAGTTACAGGAAGGCATCAGCTGTTGTACTATACTTACTCTGTCTTAGGTTCCTTGCCAATTGGGTAACTAATATATACTCAAGTGGAAATATGAAGCACCTCTATATATATATATATATATATATATATATATATATATATATATATATATATATATATATATATATATATACAGGTATATATATGTTTTTTTACGTGTCCGACAATACGGCTAGTCCCAAGGCCCAGTAGTTCTCCTACACACCTCTACATATCACCACTTCAGCACTAACACCCACCATTCATACTGAATACATGCCAGGGCTGTCTCACACGGGACTGGTGTACTGGCATTAGCGGGAGTATATTTACGACATGGCGGGTCTTCTGGTTGATCAGTAAAGTCTGCTTTTATGAAATTCAAATCCTTAAACTGTTGCCTGCTCCAGCCGGGATTCGACTGCAGGCCGCCTCTCTACCGATGCAGCCACCGCCTCCCCCATTAGTGTGGCATACAATAAAGGATGTGTGGTGTGGGAGTGTGGCTGGAGTTGGGGGAGGGCTGATTGAATAGTCGATGTTTAGTGGAAGTGTTGGCAAAATGGTCAGTATATAAGAGTAGGGGGTGTAAGGGGTGTTCATGAGTTCCACGTCTTTACCACTTCCTTGATGGCCTTGGGCTGGGGTGTTTTTGTGGCAATGTGAAGGTACGGTCACAGAAATAACTTTTTCCCTAGCTCCGTCTGATGAAAATTGACAACTGACGAAATACATGGAGAGACAGACTGACAAATGAGGAAGTGAAGGAGCGTTGTGGTTTGGATGTGGATGTGATAGGAAGTGTTAGGAGAAACACATTGAGGTGGTTTGGCCATGTGGAGAGGATGGAGAGCGAGACTGACGAGGAGAGTGTATGTGAGGGAGGTGGAGAGGGAGAGGCGGAGGGGGAGGCCAAGGATGAGATGGAGGGATGGAATGGAGAGGTATATGAGAGAGGGGTGTGCGAGCTGGGAGCAGGGCAGGGAAATACCGTTTTACATGGCGACATGGAGGCGATTTGTTTGTGGCCACCCCTTGCGGGATTACGGCGTCTGGCAATAGATAGATAGATAGACAGAAACACAGTGAAAACCCAGTCTCTGCTAATGCGTGTTTCAGATAGGCCGATTTTCCCGCAATGTATTCGTCAAGCTGTGGTAAGGGATGATGAGGCAAAGCACGTTTCTCTAATCCATTACCTTATGAATTACTCTTACTCTGGCCCAGCGGACAGACCGAGGCTCGTATTTCCGTCAGTTGAGGAAGCTCCCAAACATCTCTTCCTTAGCGATTTATTTTGCCTATTAATCCTTACTGCCCTTTTGTGTGTTACATAAATCCTTCCAACATCGTCATACTCTGCGTAAATAACTTACAAAAGGATATTAGCCAGCCATATCTAAAAATGAATCTCCAAGGAAAAGGTGTTAGGGAGCTTCCTTACCGGACGAGAATACCGCCCATTGGCTTGTATTTCCGTCGATTAAGTATACTCTCTAGCACCCTTTCCTTAGTGATTTATTTTTTAATATGATCGGTCAATAAAATTTCGTACCCAACTTATGCGGATTATGGCGATATTGGAATGATGTAAATAACACAAAAGACGCCAGTAACGTAAACAATAAAAATCGTTAAGGAAAAGTGTTAGGATGATTCTTTAAGCGGCGAGAATACCAGCCCTTGTATCTGTTGCGTGTTCCTGATACGGCTCACCCTCTTGACGATGCTAAGGAAGGATAATGAAATGACAAGGGTATTTCTGGCGCCGTCAATATAGCCATTAAAACAGAAGAGAAGCGAAGCGAAGGAAGCAAGGTCGATGCAATCACAGTATCAGTAACGTGACAAAGATCATGGAATCGAAACCAGTCAGGTCGAGAACGGATATTTTGGGTATAACTTTGCATTTTTTTTAACAGAAGATGAACAAAAGAAGGAAAAACAAGTAAAAAAAAAAACATACACCAGATTACAGGAGTCCTCCATTCATTAAAAAATCAGTAATAGTTGGACCTGCACTGCTGTAGGTTGAAGTTTTCGGAGGAAACTACTCTGGGGAAGCGAGTTGCAAAGAGAAGCAGTTTGAGGAATAAAGGATTTCTGATAAATGTTCTGCAATATGGTAGTGTGACAGTCAAACCAAGGGCACTATCAGACAGTAATTGATAATGTGTTATATTTAGACCTTACCTATATCTCTTGCATACATCTTGGGTCTGTAGGGAAATAAATCTTCATAACACTTGTAATGAGAAGTCTTGAACAGCAGTATTATCAAAGTAAATAAGAAAATTGAGGGAGGGGGTAGTGGTACAATTGGCAGAATAATCAACTGAGCACTGACAGATGTCGGGTTCAATTCCTGGGCCAACCACTACCTTCGGACAATGGCCTCTATTTTCTCTGGTTAAGGAAGCTCCACCCCTGTGGTGGGAGGGACACAATCTGGCCGCACTATGGGGTGGTACTACTACTCTGTGGCCAGGTTGTGTTAGGAAGAATACTGCCACCATATTCCGTGTGTCGTAAAAGGCAACTAAAAGGGATGGGGTGAGGGGACTAGGGACCCCTCCTCTGTTTTTTAGTTCCTAAAAAGAGACAGGCCAGAGAAAGGGATGGGAAATTGAGTTATCCCCTTACCCTGAAGATTGGGTCTATGAATGTACGTGGATGTAGTACGATTGAGGCTAAAAGGGAAGAGATTGGGAGAATGTTTGTGAGAAGAAAGTTGGATGTGTTACCTTTGAGTGAAACGAAGATGAAAGGGAAGGGTGAGTCTATGTTTGGAAGTGTGAATGGAAGATTGTCAGGTGTTGATAGATGAAGGGCAAGAGAAGGTGTGGCCTTGTTAGTGAGTCCGGAAGTACAGCAGTGTGTGATTGAATGGAAGGAGGTGTCATCGAGACTGATGTGGGTGAAAGCGAAATTTGAACGTGAGTTATGGGTGTTTGTGAGTGCATATGGGCCTGGTAGTGAAAGGGATGAAGAAGAGAGGGAGTCTTTCTGGAATGATGTTGATGAGTGTCTGCAGTTTTGGAGCGAATGTGAATGTGGTAATGATGGGAGACCTGACTGTTAGAATGGGAAATGTAGCAGTTGAAGGTGTAGTTGGTATCCATGGTGTGCCTGGAAGAAATGAAAATGGGGAATGAATGATAGGGATATGTGTTGAGCGAGAGATGGTGATTGGAAATGCGCTGTTTGAGAAGAAAGATATTTATAAGTATACATGGGTGAGACAGGAGGGTGGAAGGGTTGTTCATAGAGCTTTGATGGACTATGTGGTTGTGTCTAGGAATGTAATAGGAAGATTGTTGGATGTGAGAGTTCTGAGAGGGGAGGGTGGAGGTATGTCTGACCACTACCTGGTGGAGGGAAAGTTAAGAGTAGGTAAGAGATGGGTGAGAGCTAGGAGGGTTAGGTGAGGCAGGGAGGTTTTGAAAGTGAGTGGGTTGGATAAAAGAGAGAAAAAGATAGAGTATCAGGAGAAATTGAAAGATGAGTGGAAATCAGTGAAAGATCAGGAAAATGGCAGTGTGGAGGAGGAATGGCAGTTGTTTAAGAGTGCTGTGGTGGGGCATGCAGAAGAGGTGTGTGGTGTGAGACGTGTGGGTGGTGGTGTAAGAAAAGGAAGTGAATGGTGGTGCGAGGAAGTAAGTATGGCTGTGGCTGAGAAGAGACGTGCATATGAAGTGTGGCTGCAGAGGAAGGATGAGGTGTCATATGAGAGGTATAAGGAAAAGAGGAATAGGGCGAGAAGGGCTGTGCGTGATGCTAAAGTGGCAGCAGATGAGAGGTGGGGTCGGCGGCTGACTGAGAATTTTCAACAGAATATGAAAATGTTCTGGAAAGAGGCGAAAAGGGTATGAAAAGGAGAGTCTGGGAAGGAAGAGCGAGTAAAAGCAGAGGATGGAAGGATGTTAATTGAGATGCAGTAAGGAAAAGATAGGCAGAGTATTTTGAAAGATTGTTAAATGTAGAGGAGGAAAGGGTGGCTGAGATTGTGGCGGATAGAAGGGTGCAATGAATAAATGTGTTGGGAGAGTTGAATGATTCTTTGATCACGAAGGAGGAATGGAGAAGGCAGTAAAGGAAATGAAAACAGGGAAAGCTGCAGGTATGGATGGGTGTGCTGTGGAATGCCTGAAGGGTGGTGGAGTGACTGTTGTTGACTGGTTAGCAAGATTGTTGAATGTGTGCTTTGTGAAAGGTATGGTGCCAATTGACTGGGCAAGTGCTTGTGTGGTCCCGTTGTAAAAAGGCAAGGGTGATCAGTCTGAATGTGCTAGCTTTAGGGGTATAAGTCTGTTGAGTGTTGTAGGTAAGGTTTATGGTAGAGTGTTAATTATGAGAGTTAGAGAGGGTATAGAGGGAGTGATTGGTGATGAGCAGTGTGGCTTTAGGAGAAGGATGGGATGCATGGATCACTGTGAGACAAGTGTGTGAAAAGTATTTAGCGAAAGGCAAGGATGTTTTTTGGGCATTCATGGATTTAGAGAAAGGGTATGATAGAATTAATAGGGAGGCTTTGTGGACTGTTCTAAGATTGTATGGACTTGATGATAGGTTACTAAAAGGGGTGAAAAGTTTTTATGTAAATAGTAGAGCGTGTGTAAGAGTGGGAAATGCTGTGAGTGATTGGTTTCCTGTGAGAGTGGGGCTGCGACAGGGATGTGTGATGTCGCCTTGGTTGTATAATATTTATATGGATGGTGTTATAAGGGAGGTGAATACAAGAGTTTTAGGTGGAGGTCTGAGTCTGGTGAATGTTGATGGTGGAGAGTGGAATCTGACGCAGCTGTTGTTTGCAGATGATACTGCACTGGTGACTGATTCAGAAGAGAGATTGAGATAGTTGGTAGAGGAGTTTGGAAGGGTGTGTGAAAGGAGGAAATTGAAAGTAAATGAGAATAAGAGTAAATTGATGAAGTGTACGAGGTTGGTAGATGGTAGGGGGATGAATATAGTTTTGAATGGCGAGTTGCTTGAGGAGGTAGAGTGTTTTAAATATTTAGGGTCACATGTTGCTGTGGACGGAAGAATAGATGCAGAAGTGAAGTTTAGAATGAATGAAGTAGGAATGGTGCTGGGAGGAATGAAAAAAGTGTTTAGATGTCGTTCACTTAGAATGGATGTAAAGAGAAGGCTGTATGACGGTGTTGTGGTACCGACTGCGTTATATGGGGCTGAAACATGGAATATGGGTGTAGCACAGAGGAAAAGTTTGAATGTAATGGAGATGAGGGGTCTGGGGAGTATGTGTGGGGTGACGGATATGGATCGAGTGTGAAATGATGAAGTGCGAAGGAGAACTGGAGTTGTTTGGAAGATGGCTGGTAGAGTTGAGCAGAGGGTGTTGCGATGGTTTGGGCATATGTAGAGAATGGATAATGAGCGATTGGTGAAAAAGATAACTAGATCTGATGTGAGAGGTGTAAGGCTGAGAGGAAGACCACGAATAGGATGAGTGGACAGTGTGAAGAGAGCACTGGATGCGAGAGGGATGTCTGTTGAGCAAGGAAGAGTGGCTGTGCATGACAGAAATAAATGGAGAGAAATTGTGAATGAATAAATGATGATGCAGCCCTGAGGGGATATTCTCCCGCATTTGGTCTAATCAGCTAGTCAGGTCAGGTGCGGGTAAGGGGATGGGTCTATTATGATGTGGCAGGGGTAAACCAGCTCTGCTGTCGGGCCCTGCTGCGGATGTCACTGATTGCACTGCGCAGTTGACCCTTGTGAGGTGTGGTGCGGTGAGGATCTGTTCCTTCTCCCTTTTGGGGCTAAGATGCGAATGAATGTGTTTGAATGGATGAATAAATAGGCAGTGTGTCGTCCTGTCTTGGCTACCTCCCTTTCCTTCGGGGAAGCAGCCTAGGTATATATATATATATATAAAATACTCCTCACTATCCTCTTCTGTGTTATTTAAATCATTCAAATACCACCATTTTCAGCAAAGGACACAAACTGACATTAGCCAAACATATCCAAAAATAAATCACTTAGGAAGAGGTGCTAGGGAGCCTCCTCAACCGATGAGAATAGGGACTAAGGTCTTTACCCCAGTCCTTTTGTGACAGAAATAAAGGCAGCATTTAAGGAAAACATAAAGACAGCATAACAAGAAAAAAAAATGAGCGGGGTATGCACGCTTGGAAGTAGTATGGGGGAATGTTTGGATGCATTTTTTTGTTTTAGTTTTTAATGCGTGACAAGTTCATGAATGTCCCATCACACACTCAACTGCGTGCTATGTGTTACAGCACTCAGGTTCTTCTGAATGTGAACCCAGTGGACTGCAGGCTGAAGTTGCCCCTCTCCTGCAGCCCACCATCTTGTTTATACGGGACAGGGAGGAAGCTAAGATTCGATTGTACAACCGGGCAGCTCCATATCCCAGTTTATCGGTGCCACCACGAGAAGACTTCCCTCTATAACACCACACTATCTGTATGAACATTAAACTGCCAAAAAGACATTGCTCACCCTTGCCACTAATCTCATGAACTTTTGATTCACTCTGATTTGGCTGCAGGATAAAACTGCTTGGTATTTGGCACATAACTTTCCCATACATCTAAAGTGCTTGACAGAGTGGTTATCTCTCTATGCCATCAAAAAACGAGGAATTTTGATATACACTTGGCCACATACAAACCTGGTACAAAACGTGTAGCAGAGGTCATTTGGTACACGTGACAACCTTGACATAATGACTTTGTTGGTGGCACTGACATGAATGAACGCAAGTGTCAGAGCTGAAATGACCAGAGTGATGCATGAACGTCAGAAATTGTAGCAAGATGTCCGCTTCACACATACACTGTACCAGGTTCATGTGTGGCCTACTGTACATTGTTCATCTCTCATCTGGATCTGTAGAATGACAGGAATATTTGGGAGGAGAAAGAGTGGGAAGCAGATGACGACTGCCTAGCTAATAGTCTTTAGTCTGTAGGAAGTTTTTATGTCAGGTAAGGAGCGCAGGTGGTAGGCTGACACGATGTTGTAACAGACTGTGGTAAACATGATGAGGGTGACTGGGAGGGACAGGTAACGCAGAAGAAGGCGATGAATCTCTTGTATCTTCAGTAACTTCTGCTGCATTAGTCTCTGGAGTTTCGTTTTCTGAGAAGCGAGTGACGTGCCATAGGAGTGAGCAAGGACGGGAGTTTTGGCCTCAAAATTCTCATTTGAACTCCTCGTTTCAGTGCTATGAACTTTAAGATCCCCACTTGCAACGTTGTTTTGCTTTCCTGGTTCTGGTTCACTGAAGATAAACGGTGATCCTCTGAGGCTGTTATACCACTGACTTGTGAAGCTAAGGCTGTGAGGAAGAAACTTATTATAAAAGATACAATTAAATTGTATATGGACATTTCGTAAGTTTCCGTAACACAGTATGTTGGGTGGTTTACTGCAAGTTCCATGGATACTGTAGTCACAATACCAAGATATCCAGCAGTCAGTACTACAGCACTGATAATAAAGATGATATCCTGAAGGAGTTCCTCAAGTGTATTGCAGTTTTCCACAGCCAGTGATTGTAAATGCTGGGCAAGAGTGGCTGCCTAATGTCTGTATGTCACCATGTTCACTATAAGTAAGGTTTCCATTGCGTTATCCACAATGTTGCTATGCCAGACCACTAGATCTGTGTTTGCTCAGAATTATGTAAGGTTTATGACAGCAGGTCCCCTTGGATGAAAAAGGCGATGCAGCGGGTAACAGAGGCCACCACCAGGCAGGTCCTTCCAAGAGATTTGGTGTGCTAAGTCGACTCCGTGCCTTCTTTACCCCTGCACAATTGTTGACTCTATACAGGGGTTTTATTCACCCCTGTTTGGAGTACAACTCTCATGTGTGGGGAGGCTCCCCACATACAGCTCTTCTCAATAGGGTGGAGTCAAAGGCTATTCGTCTCATCAACTCTCCTCCTCTTACTGGCTCCCTTCAGCCTCTGTCTCTTCGCCGCACTGTTGCATCTTTATCTCTTTTCTATCGCTACTTCAATGGTCACTGCTCCTCTGAACTGTCTGCTTGCATCCCTCTACCTCTACAACGGGTGCGTAGCACCCGTCTAGCAACAAACTCTCATCCTTTTTCTGTCCAACTCTCTAATGCAAGAGTTAACCGTTACTCCCAGTCCTTCATTTATGCAACAGGTCAACTCTGGAACTGTCTCCCTCTGTCTGTATTTCCTACGTCCTATGATCTCCAGTCTTTCAAAAGCAGTGTATCCAGGCATCTCGAAATGAGTGGATCTTGAATTTGGCTCTCTTTAGTACTGTTTTTGTTGTTTTTTCTTGGAAGGAACGTTTTGCGGGCTCAGCCTTTGGTTCCTTCTTCATCGCATTAAAAAAAAAGTCCACAGCCTCCACCCTCTGCTGGGTTGGTAGGTGATGGCTGGGAAACGGTGAGGGTCTGACCCCTCTTGGAATGCATTACCGCTGCCTTCTTCACTTCTCGAAGCACCAACAGACTCACGAAATGGAAATCCACCACACAGTTTTACCATCAGGAAGCCTTTTTCCGGTTAGATGGACGTGCTAGTGAAACATGGCTACGTTTTTATGGTTTCTTGGAACTTACAGATTCAACAGGAGGGACCTCAGTGTTTAAGTGAAGCCAGGCGATAGATGTAACGGGAAACTGACGTAAATTTGAAAGAGTAGCGATATCCACTGTTAACTGGCTGTCTTGTGGCCTGAGTACTGTGCGATGCTATGCACTGACCGTGAGATCAGTAAGCTTTATACCCACAGTACTACAGAGGTATCAGGTAAGCAAATGTCTTGCACGCAATGAACAACTGACCCACCTGCATCAATACACTTGCACTGACGAATAACGTATAGATCCATCCCAGTCAATATATTGTCCAGGTGTCTGAATTATTAATGATCTGTTTGCGCCCCTCTTGCAGTCGTTTGCTTTGGCTGAAAGGGAAGCATTTGTGAGCCCTAACTTAAAGCTCTTTCTGGTCAGAGGGCAAGTTGGGGAGTCAATGATCGTTTCTGGACGGCGCCTCACTGTCACGTGGCAAAGATAGTGAAATTATTAAATACTCAGTCGCTGAAATGATGTAGCTCTTTATTTCACGTGAGTTTTATAACAAAGGACATAAGGATGATTGACTGTTATATGTTGTTTAGTTTTGTACAATTAAATAATAATGTAACAGGATTATTTAGCTGGAACAGGCGTAGGCGCTGAAACAAAACTCAGCGTACGGTGGTTTCATGATTTACTGAGGTGAATGGTACAGGTGTGCGTGGAGTATTAGGTTCTGTCTGCTACTGCCTGAGAGAGGGGCAGCAGCCATAGCTGGTCCCGTTTTGCTGAGCTTGCAAATACTCAGACCCAGCCACAATAGAATTCCTAACAGCTACACTTGCATTCCTACAACTACATCATACACCAAGCTGTACATTAAGGCATATATTGCAGTAATAATAATAATGATGATGATTAAAAAAATAAACCAGTAACAGTAATTGATATCGATACTCAACTGATCCTCAAACCGTTCGATTTTTTTTGTTTGTTTCATGTTATGAGGCATTAGGGTCGGATATTCAGATTATCACCATATTCTGACACTCGTATTTGAAAGACCTTAATGTATTAATTCTTTAGTCTTAATGAATGTTGAAACCACATCACTGATACCTTAATCCATTAGTGTCCAGGGTTCCTGTTTTGCTGGAAGGGTATTTAACATACTGCCCTCCGTTTACTGGCTCATAGTCGTGAAGCTCACAGATCCTTACCCCAGGGTTTTCCTCTTTATTAACTTTTGAGAATGCCTAATTCCGTCTTTACAAAAGGAGCCTAGGCACCAGTGGGTTAACAAATTGCATAGAAATCCCTTACAGATCTTTCATACCATATACTGATGATAAATGATGTGACAACATTTGATAATTTGGGAATAAACATTTATAAAAAAATAATTAAAACTGGTCTTTAAGTTGGACTCCTCAGAGACTTTGAAGTGAGTTTAAAACTGCTATAAACTTTTCTGTACAGTTGCAGCCAGGAATATCGCTCCACTGTTAAGACGAACAACTATGAAACTCTTACACATTATCCTGAAAAGCTTGCAGGTGTTCCACCCCCCTCGTATCCCCAGTTAGGAGTAATACAGAGGTCATGCTATATTTACAAGGGAAGTTTCTTTGAAGGATACAACACAGGTCCAACCCGCTTTATACCAGCCCCACAACTGCCCAGCGAGGGTGAGGGGCAGCGAGGGGGCCGGCAATCGGCATGCTTGCTGGGCAGTTTATGAAATCAGCTGATACATGCGCTTTTGGTCACGTACACACTCACTGGTAGATACAAATACTGCTAACTTATATACTGTCAGTTCTAGTTTGGAAGGTTAAGAAATTATGACTGTATGGTTACACATAGGGTTACAAGGTATGGTTACATTGCATGGTTACAGTTACATAGTATGGTTACACAGGATTCCAAACAGCGTATCACAAGGTTTGTGTTCACTCTCGCATTATTTTTTGTATGGAACCGGGTCGATATTAGAGTCAGCAGTGCATATTTGTCAATTGGTTTTCGTACTACCCAGGGCATAAATCGTGGTCTTGCTAGAGGGCGGTTTAATAGATTAGATTCTGGTGGACGAAATATCTCCTCTTCCCACCTACTAAATGGCTTCGGCGCTCACATACTAGGTCACCTTTGCCACACTGAAGAAGCTTAATTCTTTAAGAAACATTAATTGATTGTAGTGTATATATACTGATTACAGAACAATGCATTTAGTGATTACGGAGCATTTTTTTTTTTTTTTTTTTACTGCAATGTAGAGCCAAGATTTCGAAGGACTGAATGATGTGTGAATGGCCGAATGTGTGTGGATGGATGCACTAAACAACTGCAAGCGTGAGTGTTGCGGTGTGAAAGTGAGTGCTGAATGACAGTGAAAGAACATGACGAAGAGCAAGTGATTAAGAGTATCTGCAAGAGTGAATAGCTCGATATGAGAGAGTGAGAGTGCCAGTAATATTGCAAAATTTATAATTTTAGTGTGGGAAAGTTAATGAGCTGATCCTACTCACCCTGGCTGGCTCACCTTATAACTGATTCCGTTACTGCATCCCTTCACCCTCACCCTGTAAGCCTGTTACCCCACGTACAGTACATTCCCCCTTCCACCCCGTCCCTTGTATATTTTATAAGCAACAGGGCTGTCATGGTGAGGGTTCCTAAACTCGGCAGGCACATTGAGGGGGCTGTCTTTACACAAGTTTTTTTTACCTTCATAAAATCGAGAAGCTGTGTTGAAAATCGTTAGTTTCTCACCTGAGCCTGTAGAATGACGGGAATGTTAGGGAGGAGGAAGAGCGGGAGGCAGGTCATGGTTCCGTAGCTGATCGCCATAATTTTGTGTAAATCATCTTCGTTATGTAAAAAGGACAGGTAGTAGGCTGAAACGATGCTGTAATAGACTGTGGAGAGCATGAGGAAGGTGACTGGGACGGCCAGGTAATCCAGAAGACGGCGGTGAACCTCGTGCATCTTCAGTAACCTCTCTCTCATCGCTTTCAGAAGCCTCATTTTCTGAGAGTCGAATCCTTCATCATGAGACAGACCAAGAACATAAGGTATAACTTCAGTATTATCACCTACAGCCTTGGGTTCTAGACTATAAATTTTAAAGTCTTTGCCATTAACTTTGCTCTGCATTGCTGGTTCTCCTTTGCTGAACATAATTAGTGAATGTATGAGCTTCTTATAGAATTGACTGATTATGCGTACGGTTGTGTAGAAGAAGCTCATGATAAACAATACAGTGAGGAAGTAAACAGACATTTGGTGCAGTTCCTTAATACACACTGTTGGGTGAGTCATAAGTACATCAATACATACAGTAGCCACGACGCCAAGATATCCAGCAGTCATTACCACAACACTAAAACTGAAGGACCTGTCAAGGCGGACCTCCTCAGCTGCACCATCCTTCTCCAGAACCAGCGACTGCAGCTGCTGAGCAACAGTCACTGCTGAATGTCTGTATGCCACTATGTATACCATCAATAAGCTGCCCGTTCCTGCACCCACAACACAAGTAAGCCATGTTGCCAGCTCTTTTGTTTTATCAGAAAAATGTGCAGTGTTTAACAGCAGGTCCTCCCGTACAAAGAAAGCGACGTAGCACAGATGTGAGACCACCACAAAGCAAGACCACAGCCTCCACCCTCTGCTGGGCTGGTAAGTGATGGTTGGGCTGTGGTGAGGACCTGATGGCTCTTGACTGGCATTGCTGCTGTCACCGTCACTTCCAGGTTCAACATACTCGCGGAATGGAAACCCACCACACAGCTTTAGCATCAGGAGGGAAGCATCAAGGAGTTTTTTCCCCTTCATATTAAAATGTTGTTGATATATGGCCTCCAACTCTCGATTTTAGTCAAACTTATAAATCCAGGAGAAAGGGCCTCGGTGTGGAAATGAAATTAGATGACAGATTTGAGTTTCACGTGAAGTTAAATTGTAGAATTAGCAGTGGCTTATGTAAACTGGTGGCTCTATAGCATGCGACCCTTCTTGAGACGGTGAAGTGAAGGTATGGACTGACTCCTGGGTAAGGTAACAACACCCAATCATCTAACAGGTAAACATGAGGTAATATCGATCATCAGTATAGTGCAGCCTGATGAACCAGTGTTTGTTCCCTCGTCTAACTGCCTTCCATAGCCGATGGGACACAAAGGGTAGTGCAAATTAATGTATTATATATCCCGCATGTGTTCGTCTTCGTGTCCTGCTTCTATCAACAATCCTAGTAAAGTGAGAACGGTGGTATAATAGTCTTTTTAATTAACTTGGCTCAGATTTTCTTCCTTTCACAGTTTATGTCGCTGAGTGACTTAAAAAGATAATGCTAAGGCTCTACTGTCATGTAGTAACAGAAGAGGTAAAGAATAGTATGGGACTATTTTTATTTGTCTTGGAAATATTAACAAGTCTCTCACATGGACGAGTATAAGTCCCGGGTAGCTACCTCCCTGTCTCGCTATCTGTCTCTCTATCTCAAATTGCCAAGCCCTTCTCCCGTCACCTGTCTCCTCTGAGGCCTGTCTACTTCTCTCTTGCCTCTTCTGTGGCTAATCTCCGTCTGAGCTCTCTTTCCTAAATTCTGGTGTAGCAGGGGTGTGTCACGTGTGTTCCTCGTGGATGGACTAGGTCTTTGTTCACGAGAGGACTGCTGACAGCTAATTGCATCATCTCCTTACTGGCCGCTGTCGTCAGCTTTCCTCAGTGTATGCATGTTTAGCATTGCTCGATTCTCGCAGACACAACACCTCTCATCATCTGACTCCCTGCTTCTATCTATCTATTTATCTATCTATCTATATAAAATGTAGTTCTACATACTGCTCGGCCGCGCAAAAATGGCGTACCATCGACATTTAATAGTCATAACATATTAATACATATTATATATACATTGTAATGAACTTATAAGCTAATTAAGTGAAATACACAATATTGTAAAGTAACATAATTGTATGAATATTGTATATATATAATATAGTAAATAGTGATTATTCAGTAATATTACATTTTAAACAAGTTGTATACATATTTGAATAAATGCAATGGTTGTTGTATAACACTTTGTAAGACGTGCATGTACAACAGACGTACGCATATAATTGTGCAATGGCAATACTGCTAGGTTATACATTACATATTTGAGTTATCACTTTAGTAATGTCTAATATTTCACCTAACTTGTATGATGATACTGGTAATACAGAATTGTGCTATAATTGTATGACTTATAATATTGTACTAACATTGTGGTACTACATAATTGTAACATTTTATGAATTGTTACAAAAAATTGTGTTAATGCATAATTGTGTTGGCCTTATAATTGTAGTTACATTTTGTTAATGCAACTATTACATAAGTGTCTTGGCCTTATAATTGTAGTTAAAGTTACATAAAAGTTACATCTTGTTAATGCAACTGTTTTGTCGTTACATAATTGTTACATATCGTTTGTAGGTACATAATTGTAGTTAAAGTTACATAAAAGTTACATCTTGTTAATGCAACTGTTACATAATTGGCAAAGTGTAACATAATGCAATCGTTTGTCGTTACATAATTGTTACATATCGTTTGTAAGTACATTATTGTAGTTAAAGTTACATAAAAGTTACATCTTGTTAATGCAACTGTTTTGTCGTTACATAATTGTTACATATCGTTTGTAGGTACATAATTGTAGTTAAAGTTACATAAAAGTTACATCTTGTTAATGCAACTGTTACATAAATTGGTACATATTGTTTGTAGTTACATAATTATAATATGGAATAACATAATTGTAATAACTGCAGTCCTAACATATGCTGCGGTCGATGATAGTGATGATGTGACATGCCACTTGTTTGTGGAGACAACAATTTGCTTTTTTGTTTGTAGTTTATGTGGTATTTTGGCATATGTAGTAACACTTACACTTATTTTCATTTGTTTGTTATGTGATCTTACTCTATTTCTCTTTTTTCTTTCTTACTTTTTCTTTCTTTCTTTTCTTTCTTTTTTTGTATGTATTGATTTTCTCTAGTTTGTTTTTCTTCGCTTGTGTACGCTTTTTCTATGTTGTTCATGGTTGCATAATTACTGGCTAATTTCCTTGGGATACTTTTTTAAAGTTTAGTTTATATTGCACAGATACTACTGAAAATGATATTATATAGTCCCATATTTTGTTATTTTTTATAAAAAATATATACACTATATACAGTATTAACTATACACACTGACTTGTTGTCCACCTGTACCTATCGTGAGTAATATGTGTGTCAGCACTGTGTGGAAATCATTGTCTTCACGATTGTGTTGAAGATGTTCACTCTTGCTAACGGCATTTGTGTTGGCCATTTTTTTTTTTTTTCTAGTTTACCTTGTAACTTAATTTATATGTTTCCACTAGGTAGCTTTAATTAATAAATGTTTAATACAGTTCTTTTAATCGCTCACTGAGTAACTGTGATGGTATATTTTCTTTATTACTTTGTAGATATAATAATGTATAGTTGTATGTATGAAACACGTATTTTATGTAGGTATAAATGGTAACACTCGTTGGTAGTAAATAAATGTTATAATAAATGAATGAATATAGACAGCGTAGAATATTTATTGTTGGTGATTATATAGTGTTTGAGTTATGCAGATAACTGAAGTAAGTATGTGTATTTAAGCTGTAACTATACAGCACGTTTTATATGTTTGTGCAGAAGCTTATTGTCTATCACTGTGTATTGTATGAATGAAGTAACTATGTAACTCACTAATATTTACCGTGGTGGGAAATGGTGTGAGTGGTGTTGCACGTGGTGATAGCGTTGTCCTTCGCGGGTTGATTGGCATGTTGTCGTCTCAGCACGTGGTGACGTCGACTTCCCACACTGGTAGCTGTGGTGAGTGAATGAGTAGCGATGAGTAACTTGAGTGAAGACGAGTGAGTAAGACGAGTTGTGAATATGGACTTGGTGTTTTGCTGCGTGTCTTGACCTCTTCACACCTGCGTAAGCGGTGGGGGTTGGGTGGATGTAGCAGAGAGAGGAGGGTGAGGTCTGGTGGTTATGAGTTGTGAGTCGTCTCTCACTCTTCCTTTGTTTGTTTGTTTGTTTGTTTGTTTTCTTTCTTTCTTGATGTATTCTTGGTCCTTTTTTCTTGTGATTTACTCGTTGTAGGATGAAGACTGCCGCTTCTTGTAGGTGCGTGTAGAAGATTATACAGACGACGTAGAGTTGTTAATTGTAGTTGATTGTAGATGGTTGTAGTTCGCTGATTCGTCGTAGAAATTGCAATATTGTATCAATATTTTGTTAAACTACTTGCAAGGCGTCGTGTGATCTCTTGACCTCTGCATCAGCATGATGATCTGGGAGACGGAGGGGGCTGGATGGAGAGAAGCGTCAGGAGCTGGTTGTGTTGTTGATTGAGAGAGAGATATTCTTGTTTTCAATCTTGATATTTTGTAGGAATTTAATGTTGATTCGTAGACGAGGTTCGTATACGTTCGCTGCTACCAAATGTCATGTCTTAACAGGAGAGGTAAAGAATAGTATGGAACTATTTTTATTTGTCTTGGAAATATTAACAAGTCTCTCACACGGAACGAGTATAAGTCCCGGGTAGCTACCTCCCTGTCTCGCAATCTGTCTCTCTCTCTCTCTCTCAAATTGCCAAGCCCTTCTCCCGTCACCTGTCTCCTCTGAGGCCTGTCTACTTCTCTCTTGCCTCTTCTGTGCCTAATCTCCGTCTAAGCTCTCTTTCCTAAATTCTGGTGTAGCAGGGGTGTGTCACGTGTGTTCCTCGTGGATGGACTAGGTCTTTGTTCACGAGAGGACTGCTGACAGCTAATTGCATCATCTCCTTACTGGCCGCTGTCGTCAGCTTTCCTCAGTGTAAGCATGTTTAGCATTGCTCGATTCTCGCAGACACAACACCTCTCATCATCTGACTCCCTGCTTCTATCTATCTATTTATCTATCTATCTATATAATATGTAGTTCTACACTACATCCTTTCCACAGCACTTTTTCGTCATTTAACACAATACTCAAGTGCTAATCTCCTGCTACAGTTGAATGATCGTGATGAAAAGATGGCAATTTTAGGCCAGCTTTGCATAGAAAAGGCATAATTTAGCATGTTGATCTTCCAATATCGTGAGGAAAATTTAGTATGGCACCTGTCTTTCGTCTGTATATTTGTCCATCTGTCTGTCTGTTTGTCTGTCTGTCTGTCCGTCTGTCTCTCTTAATGCTACTAAACTACTTATTTTATCAAAGCCTGACGGCGAAATGTATATGAAAATCATGTTGGCCAGGCATTAACTGGGTATCCATTACTCGCTTTCCTGGGTTTGCCTTCCTCTAAAATAATAATAATCTATCTGTCTATCTATCTATTGCCAGACGCCTCATTCCCGTAGGGGTGGCCACAAACAAATCTTCATTTCGCCCTATCCAATGCCACTTCACTGTTTTGCTCCCAGCTCACACACCCCTCTCCCATATAACTCTCCACTCCATCCTTCCATCTCATCCTCGACCTCCCCCCCATCTCCCCCCCTCCACCTCACCCGTATACACTCTCCTCGTTAGTCTCTCGCTCTCCATCCTTTCCACATGGCCAAACCACCTCAGTGTATTCCTCCTAACGCTTTCTATCACATCCATATCCACACCACAACGCTCCTTCACTTCCTCATTTGTGAGTCTGTCTCTCCATGTAACTCCACATGCTCTTCTGAAATAACTCATAATAATAATAATAATAATAATAATAATAATAATGATGATGATGATGATGATGACAAATTGATGAAACTTTCTAGTGAGAGCAATAAAAATTATAATCATATAAAAATGATCTGTAAAAAAAATATTTGGCAATAATTTACGAAGTCACAAGTAAGGAACAATTTCTCAAAACATCCATATGATTATTCAGGTGGATTTCTTATTATTAGTAACGCAATATCTGTTTACTTAGCTATTCTCTTTATGATGATATTTCCATCTCTCAGATATGTCTCTGGTTTTTGCACTCACTCTCTCTCTCTCTCTCTCTCTCTCTCTCTCTCTCTCTCTCTCTCTCTCACACACACACACACACACACACACACACACACACACACACACACACACACACACACACACAGAACGTACCTGGTCACTGCGAACTAATCACTTTTACCTTGTAGGAGCTTCGGTCTTAAAACGCCTGACTGTATGTTCAGTGTTCAGACCAAGGTAACAACTCTATCAAAATCCATTGTAAGATTGTACGATGTAATATGCAGAGTTAGTTGTGAGAAGGGCCACGAAAAAACGCTGCATTAATCTTCCAAAACACACACACACACACACACACACACACACACACACACACACACACACGGTAACAAAAAAGAGGTGCATCAAGCTCGCAACACACACACACACACACACACACACACACACACACACACACACACACACACACACACACACACTAAGGGAGGTTAAACAATTACTGTAACTGGTTTACCGTCACTCACATCTAATCTCTCTCTCTCTCTCTCTCTCTCTCTCTCTCTCTCTCACACACACACACACACACACACACACACACACACACACACACACACACACACCTACTTCAATGCTCGTAGATTTCCATGATGTACTGAAACTTATGTGGAATCCAGTGGGAACCTACTGTAGTGTTTTACGAGTACAGAATTGCATACAAAAATTCTGAATATTGTCTTAGAGGCAATCTTGATGGAGAACTTAGATGTATAGGTGATTTATTGAGAATGTTATTATAAATGTTCTAATGGACTATGTAGGCTGATGTGAATAATATTCCTTGATATTTCCCCGAACTATTTCTCTTTGCAACTTGCTTCCCCAGATTAGTCCCCCCCCCCCAACTCAACCTACAGCAGTTCAAGTCAAACTGTTTCAGATTTTTTTTTTTTTTAATGAATGGAGGACACCTGTAACAGTGTGTATGGATTTTTTAATCAAGTTGCCTTTTCCTTCTCTTCATCTTCTGCTAAAAATAAATAAATAATTAAATGAATAAATAAATAAATAGTTATGTTGCCCTTTCTGTGTGTCTTGAACCCATATTCTCGTCGGGTAAGGAAGCTCCCCAACACATTTCCTAAGCGATTTATTTTGTTTATCACACCTTATACTCACCTCTTCTGTAGGCGATTATATAACTCCACCTACTGTAATATCGCCATACTCTGCAGATATAACGTACAGAAGGATATTAACCAGCCATATCCAAAAATAAATTGCTAAGGAAGAGGAGCTAGCGACCTTCCTTAACCGACGAGAATACGGTTCTACGCATCGCACTGACCCACCTGATGAAGAGGAAATTCAATTGAACGTTCAGATGCACTTCCTTATGTCACCCTTGAAACGTTGGCTTGAAACGTTTTCTTTGGTGCTCCTACATCGTTTTTTATGGTATCATAACAGGGGAAACATTTTTGGCTCTTCTTCTATTCTGTTTTTACCCTTCCTGCTTGGCTTTCGGTGACAACAGGGCCGGCTTTAAGTCAGTTGAACGAATTGCTCTCAATTGGGCTCCGCGTCTAAGGGGGCCCCACGCTAGGGAGCTAGGGTAGGGGAGAGGGGTGATGATTCAGACAGTGGGATGGAGACAGTGCATTTCCTGAGAAATGTAGGGGACCTAGGGTCATGAGGTCTTGCGTAAAAGTGCGAAAGTTTCTTTACCTCGACCAAACGGAACTCCGAGCTACAAATGCCACACTTTTCGATCCAGGCCAGATTTTTTTGTTTTTTTGTTTTCCCACTTCCAGTGTTATAATTTGAGTGTATATCGTAATGGGGAGGCGGTGGGTCAATCGGTAAGAGGTTGCCTGGATCCTACGGGACCGAGGTTCAAATCCCCGCTGGGACAGGGAACAGTTTAAGGATTTCAATTTCATAAAATCAGACTTTACTGATCTACCAGATGACCCACCGACATGTAAAAATACCCCAGCTAATACCAATACACCAGTCCTGTTTGAGACAGTCCTAGCATGTATTCAGTATGGACGGTGGGTGTTAGCACCAAAATGGTGACACGTGGAGGAGTATGGTATGTAGGAGGACTGCTGAGCCTCAGGGAACGGGTTGTGAAGCCTATGCCTTGACTTGGAAGCATGAGAGAGAGAGAAAGCACAGGCGAAGACTAGTGTAAAATAATTGACAATTCCACCTCACTTTGGTAAACATGAGGAGGGAGAGAGAGAGAGAGAGAGAGAGAGAGAGAGAGAGATGATAGTTACTGTAAAATGATGAGAGAGAGAGAGAGAGAGAGAGAGAGAGAGAGAGAGAGAGAGAGAGAGACGATAGCTACTTAATTTAAAATGATGGATAATTCCACCTTGTTTTGGTAAACATAAGAATGCATTATATCGTGTATTTGTGAACTTTGTTAGGCCGTATTCTTTTCATATCAATATTAAAATGGAAAAATACTAATTATTCTGGGACATAACAAGCTGTATTAATCATTTCGTGTATCATCGGAGCATGCCTGAGCGATACATTTTGGAGCAAGTGTACAGTACATCATTTTTATTATTTCCTTTCTTCCTTCTTTCTTTCCTTCCTTCCCCTTTTGTCTTTATTTCCTTCATTCTTTCCTCTTCCTTCTGCCTACGGGTGACTCTACACTCCCTCTTCTGTCTTTCCTTCGTTCTTTGCTCTTCCTTCTGCCTGTGGGTGACTCTACACTGAGTGACAAGCCAAATGGTTTCCTGTACACCAGGAAACCATATACTATGATGGGTGGTACCTATATGACCGAATTATGGCACCTGGTTGTTGAGTGGGTAATTAAGGTGCTCCAATCGGATTGAGCCAGTGAAGGTTTATATCCAAGGAATGGTTGGGGTTTATTGCTCACTTAATGCCACACAGGGATGAGTGAGGCTGGTCACTCATTTTAAATGTCAGGACAAACTTGCCTAGCCCCTGGCTTCTACGCTTCTCATGGGGCAACATAGGATTGGATGATGGATGGATTAATTATTATTATTATTATTATTATTATTATTATTTTTATGATGTTGATGATGGATTTATTATTATTATTATTATTATTATTGTTATTTATTATTATTATTAGTACTACTACTACTACTACAGGACGAGGACAGGACGAGGAGAACGTACAGTGAGGTGATGCACCGGAAGAAAGATGTTAAAGGTGGGGCTTCAGGATGTGACGGCGGCCCTACTGTGGTTGGCCGTGATGGTGATGATGGTGTGGACTCACATGCTTTGGCTGCCTCTTCGGGTATGGAGATGGGGATGGAAGGTGTGATGGGGATAACTGGGCTAGGGAGTGCCAGGATGAGTGGTGTGCGGTTCAGTTCCCCACTGCCACCTGGACTTGACAGGAATACTGGTGCCATATCGAAGGTTGATTGTTCCATCTCTAATAATATCAATTCAATGTGCCCTCTTAATAGCTTGGAGGATGAGGGATGGACACTTGTGAGTAAAAAATGAATTAGGAAAAACAGTGATAAAGTTACAATGAGAATAACCGGAATGGGTAGGAATGCTAGTTCTAGAATTAAGGCTGTTACGAGATTGATATTTTTATTGAGAGAATTGATAACAGTGTAACATGTGATGATTTAAAGAAGTATATTTTGGATGTTTTTGAAGATCAAGTAATGTCAGTAAGTAACCTGGTGATAAGAACTGATGAGCATAAAGCTTTTAAGGTGATTCTGAAGCTTTCAGAGTGGTATATGTTATTTAACCCTGAACTTTGGCCTGAGGACACCATTGTGGATAATTTTTTCAATAGACCTAAAGGCCAGGCCTCTTTAACCCCTTAACCGCGGGGCGTCACTTTCGTGATGCTTGGGAGCAAGGGATCATACCATGGGGCGTCACTTTTGTGATTCTGTGTTAATTTGAATTCGCCCGGGCTTTCAAGTAGTGACTTGTATCATCTATCAGTACTGCCAATGTCCAACATAGTCTGCACTCCTAATCTCATCTGTACTCCCATCCATTGTTGACAATTTAGCCATTTCTCCCTGTTCTTGACACCCCTCCCTACCTCCCCTCCATTACCCTCTTCTCTCGCCTGCCTGGCCGCACTGGGCTAAGTAAATATTCCTTGGAATTTTCCACTGATTTCATCCATTGAAGTAAGCCCTATGCCCTATTCTTATACAAAATAATATATCTATCTATCTATCTATCTATAGCCCGACGCCCTAATCCCGCAAAGGGTGGCCGCAGACAAAACGCCTCCAAGTCACTCTGTCACCCACCATTTGACTCCCCTCCCCCCAACTCACCCCCCCTCCCTCATATACCTCTCAACTCCATCCCTCCACCTCATCCTCGGTCTACCCCTCCCTCTCCCTCCCTCCACCTCACCTACATACACCCTCTTAGTCAGTCTTTCATTCTCCATTCTCTCCACATGTCCAAACCACCTCATTGTATTTCTCCTAATCTTTTCAACCACATCCACATCTACCCCACAACGTTCCTTCACTTCTTCATTCGTCAACCTGTCCCTCCACGTCACTCCACATGCTCCTCTCAAGTAACTCATTTCCACTGCTCTCACTCTTGACTTGTTCCCCTCTTGCAATGTCCACGCCTCGCTTCCATACGTCAGGGTAGGGATCACAATACCATCATGCAGTGACTTCTTAACTTCCATACTCACCTCCCTATTTCTCATCACTGCTTTCAGTGTACCGACAACTTTTCTTCCCTGCTGTACCCTTTCACGTACTTCATCCCCCAAAGTTCCATCCTTACTCATCACACTACCCAAGTACTTGAATGCACTCACATTCTCCATATCCTCACCATCCAACCTCACTGCACACTCTGTGACTTCATTCCTCTCAAACACCATAACTTTACTTTTGTTTACATTAACTTTCAGCTTCCTCCTCCTACACACTGTCCCAAATTCATTCACCAAACCTTGCAACTCCCATTCATCTTCACTCAACAATACTGTATCATCAGCAAACAGCAACACCGGAAGCTTCCAAATCTCACCCTCATTCATTAGGGCCAAAAAAGAAATAAGGTAAGTGATAGTACCATACACCTGGAATTGGCTAATTATCACCTAACAACACCTCACGTGCACTCGTTTGCTAATTTTCCATGTTTATTTCCCCTTGAAATATGCCCTATAATCTATTTTCGTAATAAATATACATGTAAGGAGGGAAGGGAGAAGCCTAAGTGATATTTACCTTCACCTGGAACTACCTAATTTATTATGTATTGTCTAGATTTCCTGCCAATCATTTCATAGCATATATATTAGCAGATGCTGCTGCATGCTGACATTGGCAGCCTTTCACTGCCCCTAGGCCACCACAGCATTCAGTTTACTGTCGTCTTTCAAGGTGAAACCACGTCGGATTCGCGCCTGTCCAATTCCGCTGCTTTTTAGCCCCATGCAAAGGGCCCTGTGACCTCTACCCCTACTAAACCTCGCTTGGAAAGGGGTAAAGGGCTAAGTGACTGCTGTGGAACGTGAACTGGTTAATTTATCAATGAAAATGATGGACAGTGACTATGATCTTTCTGGTGACTAAAACAGTCCAAGTGGAAATGTAAATAATGTGTAAATAATGTGTAAACAGCAACTGAAAGCAAAGAATGTAAATATAAGTGAACAGTGGAAAATAGTTTTATAAGTTACTGTAAGTGACAGTGCATAACATAGTGTAAATAAAATAGAAATGTAAATAATGTAAATAAAATAGAGAATGTAAATAGAAATGTAAATGAGTAGTAATATAAGAATACGAGTATATATACTAGGAGTAATGAAAGTGAAAGTTTCACTCTAGCATGTATGAATACCATGAGTTAAGAAAGTGAAAGTGAAAGTAACAGATTCGCTCTCAACGCTAGTATACAGGACGAGAAAGTGAATGCTACGTATTTTACTGATAGAGAAATTGAATGCCTACGGTGACAATAAACTACTATTACTGAAGGAAACTTATGGATAAAGACTGAAGATATATATAAGTGTTATGTAAAAATAGAAATATAAAGTGTGAGTGTTTTTATGAATAATAAATGACAAAATACCAGCGGCGAACGAGTGCAAGTGGGAAGCTTGCACGTGCTCGTTAATTTTCATTGCTTTCACAGTTTTTTTTTTTTTTTGAGGGGGAGTATGGATTCCAAACTATTTGAAAATCATAGAATAGTGTTTCTAGTGATAATATCAGGCCGTGGTAATCATATTACGGGGTGTTGGGTAGTGTAAAGTGGAGACTTCGTTACCCAACTTCAGAAGTCTCCACAAGTCCTACGGTACTCGACGAAGGCTCAACAAACATCCCAGGAGAAAGCTAAAGGTATGTGCCACACGCATATATAATTATAATATTCTAGGACTAATAACTGATTTTTGACAAATATTTTTACAAAGTCTGTCGGAGAGCAAATATCCCTGCGGAACAAGCAAGGAGTGCCAAAACAACCCCGTGGTTTAGGGGTTAAGTACAGGAAATAAGTAATTTTATATATTTGTTGTAGTTTTTCCTTATCTTACTGTTTATTTTCTCTTTTATAATGGCTTCTGGTTTTATAAAAATATTTACTTATAGTTGCTGCTCACTGAAGAAAAAAATATTCAGTTAGGAATTTGACATTATCAGGATATGATTTAATTTTCTTACAAGAAACCTTTATAACTAATGATAAACTTGGTGTTTTAGATTATGTTGATGAAAATTATAAGTGTGTAGGAGTGCGTGCCACATTCTCTGATAAAGCTCTGGCCAGTATGAGTGGCCGGCCTGAAGGAGGTATGGCTATACTGTGGAGAAAGGACACTCGCATGAAAATTAATGACGTAATTTCAGAGAAGAATTTTATTGTTCATAGTATTAATATTTTTGGTTTTAATGTTGTTTTTATGAATGTATTTTTGAACACGGATATTTGGGAAGTGGTTACTTTAACCCGCCCCATCCCGACGTTTTCTGGGCAGTGGTATGCCCCAGTCCCGACATTTTTGGACCTTTTTTTTTCTTGGCTCAAACATCCGCTTTTGGTGAGAAACATCGAAAATTCATAGAGAAATCGCTCACCTGAGGTTTAAAATACTCGATCCAGGTAGGAGTACCTCCTTACCTTACAGGGTTTTCTATCAGGCTGGCTGCAAAGAAAACGAGTTGTGTGGGAGGATAACTATTCTACACCACTCATAAACGGTATTTATTTATTTTTTTTAGTACGAATTTATATGTAGTACGAGAGTATAATGGTTTTCAAACGGTAATATAGGCATTATAAGCTTTGTTTCACTCACTAACTCATCACCATTCCTGACCTTTTTTTGCCATTTCTGACTGTTTCTTCCTCTAATGTTTGTCCTCCACATTGTCATCGATTGGGGAATCACTCTGGGCCTGAATTTCGTACTGTGGCATGACATGGCTTTACTGGCCAGGTCACTGATAACTGGTGCATTGCTGAGAAAAGGTCATGCAGGGGGGGAGGAGGTCATGCTGGGTAAGGCATTGTCCCTGCCTGGCATCTTGTAGAGGAAGGTGTCCCGTGTATATGTGCCAAAAATCACTCGCAAAAATTGAAAATTGTGCAAATTAGGGACCTTCCAATGTCCTTGCAATGTTGCTGCGTTATTTTACGTCTCCGGGATATGAGTGCACATCATGTGAGGACGTGAATTCATGTCTCTGGGACATAAATTAACGCGGCAACATTGCAAGGTCCCTAATTTGCACAATTTTCAATTTAATTTGCACAATTTTCAATTTTCGCGAGTGATTTTTGGCACGTATACACGGGACACCTTCCTCTACAAGATGCCAGGCAGGGACAATGCCTTACCCAGCATGACCTCCTCCCCCCCCCTGCATGACCTTTTCTCAGCAATTCACCTGTTATCAGTGACCTGGCCAGTAAAGCCATGTCATGCCACGGTACGAAATTCAGGCCCAGAGTGATTCCCCAATCGATGACAATGTGGAGGACAAACATTAGAGGAAGAAACAGTCAGAAATGATGATCAGATAATGTGGCAAAAAAATGTCAGGAATGGTGATGAGTTAGTGAGTGAAAGAATGCTTATAATGCCTATATTACCGTTTGAAAACCAATATACTCTCGTACTACATATAAATTCGTACCAAATAAATAAATACCGTTTATGAGTGGTGTGGAATAGTTATCCTCCCATAGAACTCGTTTCCTTTGCAGCCAGCCTGATAGAAAACCCTGTAAGGTAAGGAGGTACTTCTACCTGGATCGAGTATTTTAAACTGCAGGTGAGCGATTTCTCTATGAATTTTCGATGTTTCTCACCAAAAGCAGATGTTTGAGCCAAAAAAAAAAAAAAAAGGTCCAAAAATGTCGGGACTGGGGCGTACCACTGCCCAGAAAACGTCAGGATGGGGGGGGGTTAAGTAAGGCTTTTGACATGGTAGATCATTTTATATTAGGGAAGAAGTTGCTTAGATGTTCTCTTCCTGTTGACGTGGTGCTGTTGATTTTGCATTACCTGAGGAACCAGCAGGTTAATATTAGATGGACAAATTCGTTTAGTAACTACTGCTTCATAGAGAAAGGTGTGAGACAGGGGGCATCTCGTCTCCGTTTTTGTTTAGTTTTTATATAAATGATATTATAAATGATATTTCGAACTCTGATTGTGGATGCTGGTTTGGGGACATTAGATGCAATTTCCTATCCTGGCATATGCCGATGATCTGGTATTATTGGCAGGAACAGCAGCTGAAATGTAGGTTCTGTACGGTGAACTTGGAAATTGTGTAGATGAACATTTACTCATGATTAGACAAGACTAAATGTGTAATTATTAGTAACAGGCAAGATGATCCAATGAAGACCATCGAGCTGAATGGTGATGTGCTGCAGGTGGTAAAATTATTTAAATACTTGGGCCATTATGTTTCTTTTAATTTCAAAAATCATGAAGATATTTCCTTTAGACTTAGTAATTTTTATTCTTCTTTTAATGGCATTTTTAGACATTTTAAATCTATTGACAAATCCACCTTCTTATTTAATTTTAACTCATACTGTTTACCAGACTATGGACTTCCATTATGGAACTATAGCACATCTTTTAATTTAAAAAAATTTAAGGCTTTTGAAACACTCTTTAGTAAAGCCCTTAAACGTATCAGTAATATTCCAATGTTTGCTAGCACTCACATCACGGCAGCTCGGTGTGATCAGCTGCTATTTAAGCACCACACTGCCTTGGTACAAGCGAGATATTGTAAAAGATTGTTAACGTCACAACACCCATTCATTAAAAACAATATTTCTTATATTAAGGAGGGTGTTTTTATGCAGTACCTGATTAATCACTTTGAATATATATATATATATATATATATATATATATATATATATATATAAGCAATCCCTCTAGTATCCGAATGCCCAATATCTGAACATCCTCACTAACCGGACATAATCGTCCCGGGATCCAATATTCCCAAAATGGTCCAAAAACAGCAAAAAATTTGAAAAAAAACACGAATTTTTCCTGCCTGTAATTTGAACTTGGCGAGCGGGATGCGAGACAGCTTTGTTGTGGCACGTCATTCCTCCGACGTCCGCTAGAGTGCCCCTGTATCCTCCCCACTTTCCGCCTGTCTCTCGTCGCGAGTGAATGCTCATCGTCATGGCTGCCCACGTGCTTGCTTTTGTGGTGGTGCCTTACCTGTTGCAGGGACTCCTGCTGCTCTCGTGCCTCTTATTAGTGTGTGTGATGATGGCCCCACCGCTTGAGAAGAGGAAGAGAGTGGTGTTGACTCTGGAGAAGAAAAGGGAGATATTAGAGAAAGTAGATGCGGGGTGGTTTTCTTCCCGCATCCTCCACAAGTTCAACCTGGCCCAATCTACTTTGTTCGATATCAAGAGATCCCGAGACAAACTCCTGCAGTACACAGCTGACATCTCGTCGAGAAGCAAACGCAATGTGGAGAGGAAGGTGATGTTTACTCCCAAGTTTGCTGAAGTCGACCGCTCCACGTTGATTTGGTATTGACAGCAACGTGCTGCTGGTGTGATGGTACGTGGTACAGAGCTGCAGGCTGCTGCTGAGAAGTTCGCCAGGCTTCACGACGCCCTAGACTTCAAGGCATCCGTGGGTTGGCTCTTCGCGTTCAAGTTACAGCATGGCCTTACCAACCGTAAAGCTCATGGCGAAGCTTTGGACGCTAACGAGGATGGAGTTGACGAGTTTCAGCACAAGGTGAAGGGCTTCATCAACAGGGAGGGCCTCACTCTCGGTCAAGTCTACAATGCTGACAAAACTGGTTTATTCTATTGCTCTTTGCCAACGAACACTCTAGCCGAGGAGACAGAGAAGCATGTACAGTCGCCAAACTTTCCACCTGGGCCACCCAGCCACGAGAGGTGGGGAACGGGTGTTGGCAACAGTGTGTCTGTTTGTTCGTGTGTACATGTTCGACGAAAGTTCGAATCATCAACTCTCTTCGTCCGTAGTGAACCCTAGTCAGAGTTCATCCCAATATTCATTCGACGATTTTTAGCCGATAGAATAACAAAGGAACTTCTTGAAAGTCTTGGGTAATGCTAGTATCGAAAATAAGTAAAATAATCTAAAAGACCGCATCTTTACATATAGTACATATTGATAAACGTTATGTTGCATTTACCAATCACATAAGTAATACCACAGTCAATTGTGATATGTCCCTGCAATTCATGAATCAATAGCAATTGTGCTTAAAATGACTGGAAACTTTAGCATACTGTAATGCAGAGGTGGTGTCTTCATTTTGCTATAAAATGTGAGATAATGTTGTTCGGTGAACAACCTTTGAGCGTGTAAATGTGTGACCTCACACATAAGCGGCACCGTTCACGATCAATTTTCCTTGAAAAGCGTAAATCATTCTTTAGATGAATGGACTATAAAAGTGTGCTGTAATGACCACAGTCATATGAAATACTTTACGGTAAGTCATTATCATAGCTGCATATAATAGCCACATTCGACAACATATGCAATAACTCTTTGTTGAGGTGACAGTATTTTAAACTCCTACCTCTTCGTGGTGCACCACAGAACATATAGAAACACTTACTTGAAGTAATACCAACGAGGATATAAGCAACCGTTAACAGTGTCAGAACATCATCCTAATGTTTATTGGCCAGTGTCATTCATAATGTGAAAGTGGCAGGTAATCTTACTTGTAACTGGACGTAGATGTTAGGTAAATGCATTCCTCTGCGACCTATACTGATAATGGTATCAAGTGATAGCCCTATGAAATGGAATTACTGATATAAGGAGAGAGGGGGGGGGGAAAGAGAGAAAGGCTTGGAGCGATTCCAGTATATAATGCATTAACATGTTATGGTAACAATGTAAAAACAACATAGAAAATAAAATGTTAAGTATTGTTAAGAATGCAAATAGTAGAATGCTAATGGATCTCAAAAACTAGTTCGGCAATTATTATCACTGGCGGCATGAATAACGTAACCCCTCCCCCCCCTCGTCCGGCGCCTGCCCTGGCCTTCACTATGCCAAGCTTCCCCCTTAAGTAGCTCTTCCACCGGCTCGACCAGTTGCCTGGAACCGGTGGCATGGAATTGTTGCCTGCCACGGGTTGCACGGGCCAAGGCCAAATGAGTATAGTATAACATATATAATAACATATATATATATATATATATATATATATATATATATCATATTATATATATTACCTTATTATAAACTTAATATAGTCGTATTTATTTCACCTTGGTCAGCGCGACCTGTAGCACACAATAATTTTCCGTGCGACCAGTTTCATGCAACTGGCTGAGCCGATGGGAGAGCTGCCTTACTCCTGAGACATTTTTCTCCCCACCCAACTCCGTACCCAGCAATTTATAGGATGACCTCTGACTCTGACGGAGCTTCACGACGGATGAAGAGAGTTGATGACTCCAACTTTCGTCGAGCATGTACACACGAACAAACAGATACACTGTTGCCAGCATCCGTTACCCACCTCTCGCAGCTAAGTAGCCCAGGTGGAAAGTTTGGCGACTGTACCTGGCTGCAAGCTCTCCAAGCAACAGATATCTGCTTTGTGTTGTGCCAATGCTAATGGCATGCACCAGCTTAAGCCCATTATTGTTGGCCATGCAAAGCAGCCTCGGTGTCTTCATGGGGTGATGGATGTCAAGGAGGTCATCCATTACCAGATGAAGACACTGGGAATCCCGCACGACCAGGTAAAGGCCCTCCTTCTCCTCGACAATACACCAGCCCACCCGTGCGACAAGGACTTGGTGGCTAAGAATGGCCGGATTAGGTGCATGTTTCTGCCACCTAATACGACTGCTCTCATCCAACCAATGGACCAAGGAGTGATTGTGGCAACAAAGTGCCTATACTGAAGGAAGTTCCTGGATGAGGTGATGGTTGTTCTCAAGGACGAAGACAAGCGCAGGGAGGGACGGGACACGCGAGGCCAGTGGACTTTGGAAAACCTTCGCTGCCACATCAACTCTGCAATCTACAACTGGGCCAGTGCATGGAAGGAAGTCCGTGTCAAGACTCTAGAAAATGGTTGGTCTCGTCTGCTTCTCGGAACAGATGTGGAGTACGATATCCTAGGTTTTGGTGTGGATGACTTCCATCCATGTCTACGTACGCATGGCGACGATGTTGATGTGGACGATATGCGTGAGTGGTTGGATGATGACTAGGGCGATCCTGGGTATCAGACATTGTCTGATATCGAGATCGCATCTTCAGTTGCAGGTGTCAGTACCCAGCTTGAAGATTCCGACGAGGACGGCGATGATGATGCGGACTTCTCTCAGCATGACACTACTCCAGCCATCCCCAAGCTGAGCGCACTCCGGGAACACCTAGATTTCGTTCTTGACTACCTGGAACACCTGGACTGCGACAGGGAGATGGGGCCTTTGGAACTTGTGGAGGAAGAGCGTGCTTTCAGGCAGCGCATCATCAATCGTCAGAATCGTCGTTCCTTGCGTCAATCAACAATTGACAGTTTTTTCAGGCCCGTGACCCCTGCTGTGCCCAGCCCTGGCTCCACTCCGTTGCCTCCCCAAGACAGGCCCTCATGCTCCGAGCCACAGCCCAGCACATCAGCCACGGAGGAGTCACCACTCTTCAGAGTCGTCTGCAGTGGGTATGCCATCACCACGACCCAGCGACGCACCCCTAGGTCACCTGCCAGTGATACTCTCGGACTCTGACAGTGATTAAACAAGAAGAACTTCTCCACTAGACCACACAGAAATTTATAGTGTTGTGCAGTGAAAAAAACAGTGAGTGAAAAGACAATGTTTGAACTAAATTTAACGTAGACTTGTTTGTTTTTGCTTTAGAAAATGGTTAGAAGACTGGGAAAAGTTAAAGTGGAGAGTGCAACACTTAGTAAGTTACAATGGAGCATAAATTAGACAAGAGTGCGCACGGTGAAGAGAACGGACTTCTGAGTGCGATTGACTAAGTTCAGTGCAAGACTTCATGAACAGTGTACTGCAAGTGCTTCAGGAAATCCTTCTTACTGTCAGAGTCCGAGAGGAGGCGGTTATTCATCAAGATGGCCATGGACTTGCTGTAAGTAGGCAGAATGTTTCATACTGTACTTTTTTCCATACTATACTTACCTCAAACATCTCATTTCACTGTTTAATGTCCTTAATTGGTGTGAATAGGGTATTAGGAGCTATGCATGTGCAGTAGGGAGGTGTTTTTCTGAGTTAGGCTAGGTTAGGGTCCATAAGTACCAGTCCAGGAGCCAGGGACTTGTAAGTACCCAGAATGTTGAATATTGTGTGAACCTACCTCAAAAACCTCATTTTATGCTTCTTTTGCATTTATTCAGTCTTTTATGTGCCCTATTGGTGTGATTCGGGTCTTAAATAGGTGCTATGCATGTCCAGAGGGAGTTGTATAGGTGTTTCTCTGAGTTAGGGTCCATAAGTACAAGTCCATAAGCTGGGGCCCAATATCCAGACAGGACCACTATCCGGACCTGCCTATGGCTCTATTACGTTGGATATTGGAGGGATTACTTATATATGTGTGTGTATATATATATATATATATATATCTATATATATATATATATATATATTATATAGATACATATATATATATATATATATATATATATTTACATGATGTCAGTCCAGTTCATGAAGAGCTAGATATTTTAAGATCAAGAATTGAATGGGTACAAAGACATGAGGACAGGTGCACTCCTTGTATATTTTATGGCTACTAGATTTCATATTTTACCCTGGAACTTTTTATGTTTTTATCACTGCTAGCTTTTATATTTTATTTGGACTTTTTATTTTTTATGGCTGCTAGCTTTTATATTTTATTTGGACCTTTTTATTTTTTATGGCTGCTAGCTTTTATATTTTATTTGGATCTTTTTATTCTTTATTGGTGCTAGATTTTATATTTTATTTGGACCTTTTTATTTTTTAAGGCTTCTGGGTTTTATATTTTATTTGGACCTTTTTATTTTTTATGACTGCTAGATTTTATATTTTATTTGGACCTTTTTATTTTTTATTGGTGCTAGCTTTTACATTTTATTTGGACCTTTTTATTCCTTATTGGTGCTAGATTTTATATTTTATTTGGACCTTTTTATTTTTTATGGCTGCTGGGTTTTATATTTCACTTAGGACTTCTTTTTCTATCTATCTATCTATCTATAGCCCGACGCCCTAATCTCGCAAAGGGTGGCCGCAGACAAAACGCCTCCAAGTCACTCTGTCACCCACCATTTGACTACCCTCCCCCCAACTCACCCCCCCTCCCTCATATACCTCTCAACTCCATCCCTCCACCTCATCCTCGGTCTACCCCTCCCTCTCCCTCCCTCCACCTCACCTACATACACCCTCTTAGTCAGTCTTTCATTCTCCATTCTCTCCTCATGTCCAAACCACCTCAGTGTATTTCTCCTAATCTTTTCAACCACATCCACATCTACCCCACAACGTTCCTTCACTTCTTCATTCGTCAACCTGTCCCTCCACTTCACTCCACATGCTCCTCTCAAGTAACTCATTTCCACTGCTCTCACTCTTGACTTGTTCCCCTCTTGCAATGTCCACGCCTCGCTTCCATACGTCAGGGTAGGGATCTTTTTAATTGTATTAATGACAACTTTTACTTTTTACATTGGACATTTTTATATAATTGACTGATACTATTATTTCTCTAACAGGATAATAATGTGTATGTGCACAATGATGTCCTCAGGTCTTTATCATTACTTTTAATGTGATTTTTTTTTTCATTTATATATATTTGTAAAGTACATCACCTACTATGTAGTGTGCATAAGTACAGTCATTTGTATATACAGTATATGTACTGCTGCTACTGTTGCTGCTTATACGGTGCTGCAGCTGCTGCTACCTTTATGATGATGAAATTTATTAGTTTTTTTTTTTTTTTCAATGTATCGAGAGATATGAATTCAAGCCGATTGACTTGAACTGAACTAATCATCATCATCATCATCATCATCCGGACCTTCTTTCCCACCCAAGGGCAGGGTGAGGAGTAGCAATGTCCACACAGCACAAACTTGCCCAATCCAATAGGCCACGCTTCCATTCATTCATCATTCAAACCCCCGGAACCCTGGCTCTACCGGATATGCCAAAAACATTCACCATATTCTGTAGCTTCACACAAACATATCCAACTGAGTCAATCCGGACGCTGCCATGCTCACAAGGGGTACCAAAATCCCTGATCATGCAATTCTCCTCACAACATTCATCCATGCAGCCAGCTCGATCTTTTGTCAGTTCCCTAGCCCCACCGACTTCCAAACCTCTCTTCCTCAAACACTCATCCACCATATCTCTCCACCTTCTACTTGGCCTACTTCGCCTCCTCCCTCCTTCAAATTTGCTCAGGTGTACCTTTTGCACCACTCTATTGTTATCCATTCCCTCCACATGACCATACCATCTCAGGACACTCTCTTCGATTCAGGTGTCCACTGACTACCTTACTCCACATCTTTCACGGATCACATTATTTCGTATCCTATCCACCCCCTGAACCCCACATACATTCCTCTGCAGTCCCATCTCCACTGCTCTTACTCTTGACTTTTCATTTTCATGCCACACCATAGTCTCACACCCATATATTAAAGCTGGCACTAACACTCCCTCATGTAAGCCTCGTGCAGCTGCAACGTTCAATCCTGTGTTTCTATCAAGGCCTTCATTGCACCAGCTACTTTTCTTCCTTGTGTCACTCTACTTTCAACTTCTTGTGCATATTTTCCTCTCTTTTCTCTCACTGTACCCAAGTATTTTAACTCTCTCACCAAATCAAGTCTCTCTCCATTCACTGTGACACCACACTGGGAGTCACCTTATCTCTCAATAACCGCACTAGCCTACCAGGTTCTTGTTCAGTACGTGCAATCACTACTGCATCATTAACATACAACAAATTTGAGATATTCCATCTTTTACCATTCATTACCAACCCCATCCCTCTCTCCATTACCCCATCCATATATATATTGAACAACAATGGGGACATCACACCCTCAACGATCGTGAACCATTCACTTGGATGCCTATTAACCCTTACACATGCTTCACTACCATCATAAAAACTTTTGACAACACCTAGCAGCTTACCATCTACACCATTGATGATGATTTCTACCAAGAACTGGTTGAAGTGGAGACTCACAATGGACTGGTTGAACGTGTACACAAACTTGAGATGGCTTTCAAAAATGAAATTAATGAAATAAAGAAGCAGATGCACTTGCAAAAGGAAGAAATAGAAAAACTTGGAAGGGAGGCCAACAAGAAAGACACAACCATCAGTGAACTAACTGTGGAACTGAGTACACTTAGGAAGAAAATGAGTGAAATGGCAAGTACAGTAGTCAATCACAAGAGTATTATGGAAGAGTTCAAAAATGATACAGAGACAATTAGGCAAGTAAGCAGTCTGATAGACCAAAGCAGTGATATTGAGAAGATAACACAGGTGAATGAAGCTGTGCAAAGCCACAAAAATGATGTGGAAATCACGTATGCTGAAATGGTGAAAGTAAAGAAAGACTTAGAAACAAAGGTAGAGGAAAAAAGCATTAAAAAGGAAGTGAAAAGAATAATCCAAAACAACCCAAAGTTAGTCAGAGATTCAGTAGATATCAACAAATCTATAGTAATCACTGGTATAGAAGAGGAAGAAGTAAAAAACAAGATCACAAGAGACAAAAAGGAGATGGCAAATGTAATGAGCTTACTGAAAGAAGTAGCAGAGGAAATCTGTAGTAAAGATATAGAGGAACATAAAAGGTTAGGGAAATACGAAAAAAGCAAGACAAGACCTCTAAAGGTAACTTTCCAGAGTGTAAACACTGTGGAGGAGATACTAAAAAATGCAAAGAATCTTATGGAAAAAGAGGAGTTCAAAAATGTATGGATAAAAAGATGTCTAACACAAGAGGAACTGGAATTACTGAAAGTGAAGAGGGAGGAAGCAAAAACAAAAAATGAGGGAAGATCAGAAGAGGAGAACACATTTTTTTTTTACAAAGTAATAGGATTGCAGGTATGAAAGTGGTACACAAACAGGAGGGAATAAAAAGGAGGAAGGTAGTAGAACCATGTCATGACAAGTATATAAACAAGATGATAAAGTTGATGTATTCAAATGTGGATGGAATGGTATCTAAATTACTAGAGATGAATGATTATGTAAGAGAAAATGAACCACATATAATATGCCTAACTGAAAAAAAATTAACACCAAGGATATCCAATGACATACTAAACTTAGAGGAATACAGGTACAATATATGGAAAAGAGACAGAAATTAAAAAAAAGGAGGAGGAATTATAATATTAACTTAGAAAAATCTAAAAGTCAATGAAATAAAACTAGATATACCATCACAAGTAGAACTGATTGCAGCAGAGATCAACACATCTGAAGGGAAAGTAATTGTAGCCAATTTGTACATGCCACCTAGATCATACACATGGGAAAGAGACGAATATGAGGACCTGGCAGAAAGTACAATTCAGAGTTTAAGATCATTACTACATAAAATGGAAGAGAAATCGGAAAGAATTATACTAACTGGAGATTTTAATACAAATATTAATTGGAATACTCTAGATATAATTAGCCAAGAAAGCTGTTGGGACCAAAAGCTCCTGGATCTCGTGCACGAGTTTTTCCTAACGCAACATGTTAGGGAAACCACCAGAAAAAGAGGACTCGATGTACCCTCAGTGATAGATCTAATATTTACTAGGCAAGAAAATGATATTGACAGTTTAATATATCACCCTCCACTCGGCAAAAGCGATCATGCAGTACTAAATTACAACTTCAGGATAGCATATGATGTAGTTAACAGCAATGAAAGTTACAAAAAGAGCCTAAACTATAAAAAGGGAAATTATCAAGACCTAAAGAAGTACTTCTTAGAAGTTGATTGGGAGAATGAGCTTAGAGGACAAGATTTAAATGCTGTATATAAAAAATTCTGTGAATTTTATGAAATAGGAGTCCAGAAGTACATCCCACAGCACAAAGAAGCAGATAAAAAAATACAGAAATGGTTCAATACAGAATGTAAAAAATCAAAAGAAAGAAGAAATTTGTTGTGGAATAGATACAGAAGACACAATAGTGAAAGGGCGTATAATAATTACAAACAGGCAAGAAACGACTATACAAGAATAAGGAGGGAAGCCCAAAAACAGTTTGAGGAGGATATAATAAATAAAAGTAGTGATCAACCAAAGCTATTATACAGCTACATCAGAAGCAAAACCAAAGTAAAAGATATAATACAATCCATTACGGACGAGGGAATCACCTATACACAAAAGAAAGATATTTGTGAAGCGCTAAATAAGAATTTCCAATTAGTTTTTACAGAAGAAAAAAATTTTGAGAGGGACTATGGAACATGCATGTCCACACATACTACCAGATATACAAATAGCAGAAAAAGTAATACAGGAGGAGTTAAGTAAATTAGACAGAGGAAAAACAAGTGGTCCTGATGAAATTTCATGTTGGGTACTACGAGAATGTGCAAAAGAGTTAAGTAAACCATTATTTTTAATTTTCAAGAAATCCTTGAGTCAAGGTAAACTACCTGATATTTGGAAGAAAGCAAATATTGTCCCCTTATTCAAGAAAGGAAATAGACAAAATCCACTCAACTACCGACCAGTATCACTGACCAGTGTTGTAAGCAAGGTATTAGAAAAGCTGATAAGAAAAGCTTGGGTAAATCATCTAGAAGAACACAGTATGATAACGGAAAGACAGTTTGGTTTCAGAAAAGGAAAATCATGTGTTATTAATCTGTTGAGCTACTATGACAGAGTAACAAACACATTACAGAAAAGAGAAGGATGGGTGGACAGTATCTATTTAGATTTCAAGAAAGCATTTGACACAGTACCACACCAAAGACTTTTATGGAAACTGTACCATCAAGGAGGAATTCGAGGCAAACTGTTTTGTTGGATGCAAGATTTTCTCATGAAAAGAGAAATGAGAACAGTACTAAGGGGAAACTACTCATCATGGAAAGAAGTGACTAGTGGAGTACCACAGGGTTCAGTGCTGGCACCAATCATGTTTTTAGTGTATATAAATGATATAAACAGTAACACTGGAAATGAGAGCTATCTGAATATGTTTGCAGATGATGCAAAAATACAAAGGAGAATTACTAACACAGACTCTTGTAAAAAGCTAAAAGAAGAACTAAATAAACTTCATGAATGGAGTAATACATGGCAAATGGAATTCAGTGTGGACAAGTGTCATGTAATCAAGTTTGGTAAAAGTGGAAAAAGACCTGATTGGGATTATAAGTTAGGAAATAAAACCCTATACACATTAGAAAGAGAGGACCTAGGTGTGATTATCAATAACAGACTATCTTCGGCTGACCACATCAGCGAGAAGGTACGGAACATGTATACACTGCTTGCAAATATGAGAATAGCATTCACATACATAAATGAAGACATGCTAAGAAGGATAATAACATTATTCATTAGATCAACCCTGGAGTATGCATCAGTAGTTTGGAGTTCTCATCTCAAAAAACACATAGACAAGACTGAAACAGTTCAAAGGGCCGCTGCAAGATGGATACCAAGCTTAAGGGACCTAAGCTACGAAGAAAGACTAAATAAACTAAATCTACCAACACTACAGGAGAGAAGGATAAGAGGTGACATGATAATGCTATATAAATGCATATCAGGGAAGGAGAAAATAAACATAAATGATTACTTAACATTTGGGGAAGCATCAGCAAGAGGACACTGTAAAAAACTGCATAAGAAGAGAGGTGATAAAGATGTAAGGAAATTCAGTTTCCCAAACAGAGCAATTGATCAATGGAATGCACTACCGAATGAAATAGTGTGTGCCAAAACAATTCACAAATTTAAGGATATGTACGATAAATATGGTTTAACCCGCTGCGTCCCAGAGACGTGAATTCACGTCCTCACATGATGTGCACTCATATCCCGGAGACGTAAATTAACGCGGCAACATTGCAAGGTCCCTAATTTGCACAATTTTCAATTTTCGCGAGTGATTTCGCGAGTGATTTTTGGCACGTATACATAGGACACCTTCCTCTATTCCTCTACAAGATGCCAAGCAGGGACAATGCCTTACACCGCATAACCTCTCCCCCCCCCTGCACACCATTTTCTCGGCAATTCACCTGTTACCAGTGACCTGGCCAATAAAGACATTCAGGGCCAGAGTGATTCCCCAATCGATGACAATGTGGAGGACAAAGTTTACCTAGCATTAGAGGAAGAAACAGTCAGAAATGATGATCAGGTAATGTGAGAAAAAAAGGTCATGAATGGTGATGAGTTAGTGAGTGAAACAATGCTTTTAATGCCTATATTACTGTTTGAACCAATATACTCTTGTAATACATATAAATTCGTACCAAGTTTTTTTTTTTTTTTTTTTTTTTTTTTTTTGTGTCCGACTCTGAGCATAGGCTTCACAGCCTGCTATCAAGGCCCAGCAGTCCTCCTATATACCATACACCTCTACATGTAAATAAATGAATACTGTTTATGAGTGGATAAAATAGTTACCCTCCCATAGAACTCGTTTTCTTTGGTGCCAGCCTGTTAGAAAACCCAGTCAGGTAAGGAGGTACTCGTACCTGTATCGAGTATTTTAAACCTCAGGTGAGCGATTTCTCTATGAATATTCGATGTTTCTCACCAAAAGTGGATGTTTGAGCCAAAAAAACAAAAAGGTCCAAAAATATCGGGACTGGGTCGTACCACTGCCCAGAAAACGTCAGGATGGGGCGGGTTAAGACACGGGACAGTACGAGCTTGACTCATTCCTGTAAAGATACAATTAGGTAAGAACAATTAGGTAAGAACCATACATGCGCAGAACTTTCCATAATCCCTCTCAGTCTACTTTGTCGTATGCTTTTTCTAGATCCATGAATGCCATAAACACCTTATAGCCCTTCTCACAAGCCTTCTCTACTATCTGTCTCACTGCAAATATTTGTTCCACACACCCTCTGCCACTCCTAAAGCCACCCTGTTCATCACTCACTAGGACTTCTGATATCTCTCTTACTTTCTTTATAATAATTCTTCCATATACACACTCAGTAAACTTATGCCATGATAGTTCTTGCACTCACTTCGCTCACCTTTATTTTTGTACAGGGGTACAATCATAGCCTTTTTCCACTTTGCAGGCACAGTTTCACTCATCCATGCCTTATTACATATCTCCAACAAGCACTTGACTCCACTCTTTCCACTACACTTAAGCATCTCTGCATACACCTCATCAACTCCAGCTGCTTTCCCATTTTTCAGCCGCTTCACAGCACTCTTCACCTGTACGAGTGTCATGTCTCCTGGCACTACATTCCTTCTCTGCACACACCCCAAAACAATCATGTTTATAGTCGCCCTGCTCTCTCTATTCCCATTCATCAGGCTTTCAAAATATTCTTTTCATCTGGTCCTTACTTCATCTCCATAGGTTAGTAATCTACCACCAGCGTCCTTCACACCATCACATTTCTTTCCACTTTCACTTCTACATTTCCGCACCTCTTTCCAGAATAACTTCCTATTTTCAGAGTAGTCTGCATTCATTTTTCTTCCCAGATCATCCTTTACCTCCTTCTTTTTCCTCTTTACTATTCTGTTTACGTGTTTCTTGCTCTCAATATATTCAGTTCTTATTTCAACTGAACCCTTATCCTGTAACCACTTTAGCCACTACTTCCTCTTTTCCTCCACCGCTCTCTTAAGCTCCTCATCCCACCATGCCGTACCCTTCTTCTTTGTTGATACTCTTGCCACACCACACACCACATTAGCATTCCTAACTAAGCAATCCCTATATGCATTCCACAGGCTGTCCATATCCATTTCATTCCAGTTCACTGATTCTAACTCCTCCTCTACTTTGATCCTGTAATCATCTGCCATTTCTTTGATCCTCAGCTTCTCAACTATCAGTTTTTCTTCCTGACTGCTCCTGTCTCTCTTGATCCACCTGACTCCTCTCAGCTTGATCTACTACTACTGTATATAAAACCTTGTGTATTATATAACATTTTATAGGGTTGCGTGTACGAACATGGCATAAATGATAGCATATAAAACATTAAGCCCGTGAATAGGACCAAAAAATCATAAATCCTTGACAGTAGATAGTAGGTAAAAAGAAATAAGTAATATTCGGTGATTAGCTTAATTACTGTCATTACTTTTTTTTGGGGGGGACAGATAATGACCTTGACCACACTCCCATTGCACCACCTATGGACTAACTGACTCCTAATCTCTTTCTCGTTCTTTCAGTGTTTTAACTTCGTATCAGGTCAGCAAAATGGCCTTGGGTTAGTGACAATAATGTCCTAAGTTCTTAAATTTAAAGCCACAATAAAAATCAGAGAATTCATCACTTTATTTTTTGTTCAATTGGGACTTATTGGGTGCCTGTTTATAAACTTCATGTATCTCAGTCAGAAGGTAAACTACTTCGCCTTTCTGCGTTTTCCTTTCCCTGCTGCCCACAACTCTATTTAACTTTAGAGGTATACCTAGGAGTGGCAATGCTGGGTGGAAGAGAGAGATTGGTTAGAGCCTAAGTGGGATGAAGCTACAGGCACTGAGAAAGATCTGTATAAATGAAAAAAATATTGGAAGCAGCTCACCTTTGTGTAAAACATGTAACTAACCATAGGGAAGGATTTCTCGGCCTATATAGATACAAAGAAAGGAGAATACTAATGGAGCAATCAGGGGTGGGGTAGGACGAGAAGGGGGAGAGAATTTCCAGGGATATGTGTCCATCATCCACGCACTTGATGTAGTGCTGACCATTTCTTCCTTCACCTTTATCATTCTTTTTCTGTGTCTGCCTTCCTCTCTTCCTATATCTCCCATCGTTCCTGTCAGTTTTTATTACTCTTCTTTCCTTTTCAGGTGGCTTTAGATTGAGTGACAAGCCTAGTGGTATCCTGTAAGCCAGGAAACCATTTACAGTGCGGGGTGGTAACCATATAACCAACCCACACGTGTTCCCTACATGTCAACAAGTGGGTTGGTGGAGGGTTAGTGTCCCCCCCCAAAAAAAAAAAAACTAACTTAATGACAAATTACAATCCCTTACGGGATTATGGTGTCTGGCTATAGACAGATAAATTTCTTGGCTCTGTCATCTCTTGTTCACACTCTCTGAAGATGGGTACTGTGTGGCCTGAAACGCTAGCGAAAATACAGTATTCAGCTCTAACCTGTCTCTTTCTCACCCAACATTTCCACTTGTCACAATGAGTCATGTACAGTTGGCAACATGTGCACATGGTACAGCATCAGTGCGTGGCAAAGGTCTGGCATTGGGTACACTTGACAACCTTGACATAATGACATGGTTGTTGGTGGCACTGACAGGAAGGCACGCAGGTGTTAAATATTAGTTGAAATGACCAGATAACCGTGATGCATGAACGTCAAAAATTGTAGCTAAACCTCCTTCACACACACACACACACACACACACACACACACACACACACACACACACTGAGTACACTTAGGAAGAAAATGAGTGAAATGGCAAGTACAGTAGTCAATCACGAGAGTGTTATGGAAGAGTTCAAAAATGATACAGAGACAATTAGGCAAGTAAGCAGTCTGATAGACCAAAGCAGTGATATTGAGGAGAAGATAACACAGGTGAATGAAGCTGTGCAAAGCTACAAAAATGATGTGGAAACCAAGTATGCTGAAATGGTCAAAGTAAAGAAAGACTTAGAAACAAGGGTGGAGGAAAAAAGCATTAAACAGGAAGTGAAAAGAATAATCCAAAACAATCCAAAGTTAGTCAGAGATTCAGTAGATATAAACAAATCTATAGTAATCACTGGTATAGAAGAGGAAGAAGTAAAAAACAAGATCACAAGAGACAAAAACGAATTGGCAAATGTAATGAGCTTACTGAAAGAAGTATCAGAGGAAATCTGTAGCAAAGACATGGAGGAACACAAAAGGTTAGGGAAATACGAGAAAAGCAAGACAAGACCTCTAAAGGTGACTTTCCAGAGTTTAAACACTGTGGAGGAGATACTAAAAAATGCAAAGAATCTTATGGAAAAAGAGGAGTTCAAAAATGTATGGATAAAAAAATGCCTAACACAAGAGGAACTGGAATTACTGAAAGAGAAGAGGGAGGAAGCAAAAACAAAAAATGAGGGAAGATCAGAAGAGGAGAAGAACACATTTTTTTTTACAAAGTAATAGGATTGCAGGTACGAAAGTGGTACACAAACAGGATGGAATAAAAAGAAGAAAGGTAGTAAAACCATGTCATGACAAGTATATAAACAAGATGATAAAGCTGATGTACTCAAATGTGGATGGAATGGTATCTAAATTACTAGAGATGAATGATTATGTAAGAGAAAATGAACCACAAATAATATGCCTAACTGAAACAAAATTAACACCAAGGATATCCATTGACATACTAAACTTAGAGGAATACAATATATGGAGAAGAGACAGAAATTTAAAAAAGGGACGAGGAATTATAATATTAACTAAGAAAAATCTAAAAGTCAATGAAATAAAACTAGATATACCATCACAAGTAGAACTGATTGCAGTAGAGATCAACACATCCGAAGGGAAAGTAATTGTAGCCAATTTGTACATGCCACCTAAATCAAACACATGGGAAAGAGACGAATATGAGGACCTGGCAGAGAGTACAATTCAGAGTTTAAGATCATTACTACATAAAATGGAAGAGAAATCGGAAAGAATTATACTAATTGGAGATTTTAATACAAATATAAATTGGAATACTCTAGATATAATTAGCCAAGAAAGCTGTTGGGACCAGAAGCTCCTGGATCTCGTGCAAAAGTTTTTCCTAACGCAACATGTGAGGGAAACCACCAGAAGAAGAGGACTCGATGTACCTTCAGTGCTAGATCTAATATTTACTAGGCAAGAAAATAATATTGACAGTTTAATATATCACCCTCCACTCGGCAAAAGCGATCATGCAGTACTAAATTACAACTTCAGGATAGCATATGACATAGTAAACAGCAATGACAGTTACAAAAAGAGCCTAAACAATAAAAAGGGAAATTATCAAGACCTAAAGAAGTATTTCTTAGAAGTTGATTGGGAAAATAAGCTTAGAGGACAAGATTTAAATGCTGTCTATAAAAAATTCTGTGAATTTTATGAAATAGGAGTCCAGAAGTACATCCCACAGCACAAAGAAGCAGATAAGAAAATACAGAAATGGTTCAATACAGAATGTAAAAAATAAAAAGAAAGAAGAGATTTGTTGTGGAATAGATACAGAAGACACAATAGTGAAAGGGCGTATAATAATTACAAACAGGCAAGAAACGATTATACAAGAATAAGGAGGGAAGCCCAAAAACAGTTTGAGGAGGATATCATAAATAAAAGTAGTGATCAACCAAAGCTGTTTTACAGCTACATCAGAAGCAAAAACCAAAGTAAAAGATATAATACAATCCATTACGGACGAGGAAATCACTTATACGCAAGAGAAAGATATTTGTGAAGCACTAAATAAGAATTTCCAATTAGTTTTTACAGAAGAAAAAAATTTTGAGAGGGACTATGTGGAACATGCATGTCCACACATACTACCAGATATACAAATATCAGAAAAAGTAATACAGGAGGAGTTAAGTAAATTAGACAGAGGAAAAGCAAGTGGTCCTGATGAAATTTCGTGTTGGGTACTACGAGAATGTGCAAAGGAGTTAAGTAAACCAATATTTTTAATTTTCAAGAAATCCTTGAGTCAAGGTAAACTACCTGATATTTGGAAGAAAGCAAATATTGTCCCCTTATTCAAGAAAGGAAATAGACAAAATCCACTCAACTATCGGCCAGTATTATCCCCTAATTCTACTGACTATCAAAAATTCTTCGACTATCATACATCTACGATGGAACACATTCTATCCATTTCTCCTTTCTCTGAAATCTCCATTCTAGGAGATTTCAATGTTCACCACCACCTTTGGCTCTCCTCTCCTTTCACGGATCCACCTGGTGAACAAGCCTACATCTTTTCTCTCCTTAATGACCTTGAGCAGCTTGTACAGCACCCTACCCGTATCCCTGACCGCCTTGGAGAGAGCCCCAACATACTTGACCTCTTCCTCACAACTAATCCTTCTGCTTATTCTGTTAATCTTTTCTCTCCGTTGGGCTCCTCCGATCACAACCTTATTACCTTAACCTGTCCTATCACTCCGGTACGACCTGTGGACCCTCCAGGGAAAGGTCATTTATGGCATTTTGGAGCCGCAGACTGGGAGGCACTCAGGCAGTACTTCTTTGATTTTCCCTGGAATGATTATTGCTTCCATGACCGGGAGCCATCTGAGTGTGCCTTGCGCATTACGGAGGTTATTCTCTCGGGCATGGACGCATACATTCCTTTCTCATATCCTTTGACTAACGCAAGGAAGCCTTGGTTTAATCATGCTTGTTCTAATGCTGTCCGCAACAAGGAGAGGGCCTACAAAAGGTACCGGAGCCAACCCACCCCTGAATCACATCATCTTTACGTTTCTGCCCGGAATCGTGCTAAGTCTGTTCTTCACTCTACTAAAAATAATTTCATCCATACTAAATGCTCTCAACTCTCCAACTCGAATTCTTCCTGCTCCTTCTGGCACCTTGCCAAAAATCTTTCTAACAACTTTACCTCATCATCCTTCCCTCCTCTTTTCTACTCTGATGGTTCTGTAGCTATTTCTTCTACTGATAAAGCAGATCTCTTCGCACAGACTTTCTCCTCCATTTCCACCTTAGACGATTCCAGTGCTGTTCCTCCATCTCTTCCCCCCTCTGACTTCCTCATGGCTGACATTAAAATTTCTTCAGTTGATGTATTTTCTGCCATTACTGGCCTTAGTACTAACAAGGCATATGGGCCTGATGGGGTCCCTCCTGTTGTTCTCAAGAACTGTGCTAACACCCTGCCAAGGCAAACTCTTTCGCCTTTGACAACTTGTAACTTTCCTTCTTGCTGGAAGTTTGCTTTCATTCAGCCAGTCCCAAAGAAGGGTGACCACTCCCAACCCTCCAACTATCGTCCAATTGCTTTAACGTCTTGTATTTCAAAAGTTTTCGAGTCAATTCTCAATAGAAAAATTTTATGGCATCTTTCCTATCACAACCTTCTTTCCAGTCGTCAGTACGGGTTCCGTCAGGGACGCTCCACTGGCGATCTTCTTGCCTACCTTTTAGACTCCTGGTCATCCTCCTTTTGGGACTTTGGCGAAAGCTTTGCCATTGCACTTGACATCTCAAAGGCTTTCGATCGAGTCTGGCATAAATCTTTAATTTCCAAACTGCCCTCCTACGGTTTCTATCCTTCTATCTGTGCCTTCATCGCTAGCTTCCTTTCTGGTCATTCTATTGCCGCTGTTGTAGACGGCCATCGTTCTTCTCCTAGATCTATCAACAGTGGTGTTCCTCAGGGCTCTGTCCTATCACCTACTCTCTTCCTTTTATTCATCAATGATATTCTAAGCTGTACATCTAACCCTATCCACTCATACACTGATGACTCCACCCTTCACCTTTCCATTCGGTTCCCGCAACGCCCATCTCAGCAGTTACTTCACCGAACAAGGGATGAGGCTAATGCACACCTAATGTCTGACTTGGCTCGTATCTCTGACTGGGGTAAAAATAATATGGTTGTTTTTAATGCATCTAAGACTCAGTTCTTACACCTATCAACCCGACAAAATCTTCCACAGGTATACCCACTAATGTTTAATAATATTCAGCTTAATCCTGCATCATCCTTGAACATGCTTGGGGTTTCATTTACTCGGGACTTATCTTGGAAAGATCATATTACATCTCTTTTAAAATCTGCTTCCAAGAGATTGGGTGTGCTAAGTAGACTCGGCTCTTTCTTTACCCCTGCACAATTGTTGACTCTATACAGGGGTTTTATCCGCCCCTGTGTGGAGTACAACTCTCATGTGTGGGGAGGCTCCCCACATACAGCTCTTCTCAATAGGGTGGAGTCAAAGGCTTTTCGTCTCATTAACTCTCCTCCTCTTACTGACTCCCTTCAACCTCTGTCTCTTCACCGCACTGTTGCATCTTTATCTCTTTTCTATCGCTACTTCAATGGTCACTGCTCCTCTGAACTGCTTCCATTCCTCCACCTCTACGACGGGCGCGTAGCACCCGTCTGGCAGCGAACTCTCATCCCTTTTCTGTCCAACTCTCTAATGCAAGAGTTAACCGTTACTCCCAGTCTTTCATTTATGCAACAGGTCAGCTCTGGAACTGTCTCCCTCTGTCTGTATTTCCTGCTTCCTATGATCTCCAGTCTTTCAAACGCAGTGTGTCCAGGCATCTCAAAATGATCGGATCTTGAATTTGGCTCTCTATTGTATTTTGTTTTTCTCTTGGAGGGAACTGTAACTGCGGGCTCATGGCCTTTGGTTCCTTCTTCCTCTCATAAAAAAAAAAAAAAAGTATCACTGATCAGTGTTGTATGCAAGGTATTAGAAAAGCTTATAAGAAAAGCTTGGGTAAATCATCTAGAAGAACACAGTATGATAACAGAAAGACAATTTGGTTTCAGAAAAGGAAAATCATGTGTTACTAATCTGTTGAGCTACTATGACAGAGTAACAAACACAATACAGGAAAGAGAAGGATGGGTGGACAGTATCTATTTAGATTTCAAGAAAGCATTTGACACAGTACCACACCAAAGACTTTTATGGAAACTGTACCATCAAGGAGGAATTCGAGGCAAACTGTTTTGTTGGATGCAAGATTCTCTCATAAAAAGAGAAATGAGAACAGTACTAAGAGGAGACTACTCATCATGGAAAGAAGTGACTAGTGGAGTATCACAGGGTTCAGTGCTGGCACCAATCATGTTTTTGGTGTATATAAATGATATAATCAGTAACACTGGAAATGAGAGCTATCTGAATATGTTTGCAGATGATGCAAAAATACAAAGGAGAATTACTAACACAGACTCTCTAAAGAGCTGTAAGAAGAATTAAATAAACTTCATGAATGGAGTAATACATGGCAAATGGAATTCAATATGGACAAGTGTCATGTAATCAAGTTTGGTAAAAGTGGAAAAAGACCTGATTGGGATTATAAGTTAGGAAATAAAACCGTATACACATCAGAAAGAGAGAAGGACCTAGGTGTGATTATCAATAACAGACTATCTCCGGCTGACCACATCAGCGAGAAGGTACCGAACATGTATACATTGCTTGCAAATATGAGAATAGCATTCACATGCATAAATGAAGACATGGTAAGAAGGATAATAACATCATTCATTAGACCAACCCTGGAATATGCATCAGTAGTCTGGAGTCCTCATCTCAAAAAACACATAGACAAGATTGAAACAGTTCAAAGGGCCGCTACAAGATGGATACCAAGCTTAAGGGACCTAAGCTACGAAGAAAGACTAAATAAACTGAATCTACCAACACTACAGGAGAGAAGGAAAAGAGGTGACATGATAATGCTATATAAGTGCAAATCAGGGAAGGAGAAAATAGACATAAATGATTACTTAACATATGGAGAAGCATCAGCAAGAGGACACTGCAGAAAACTGCATAAGAAGAGAGGTGATAAAGACGTAAGGAAATTCAGTTTCCCAAACAGAGCAGTTGATCAATGGAATGCACTACCGAATGAAATAGTGTGTGCCAAAACAATTCACAAATTTAATGATATGTACGATAAATATGGTTTAAGACACGGGACAGTACGAGCTTGACCAATTCCTGTAAAGAAACAATTAGGTAAGAACAATTGGGTAAGAACACACACACGCTGTACCACGTTTGCGTATGGCCAGCTGTGCTTACCTAGGAGTGTAGGATTCAAGGAAAACCACACATATCGACTCAACTCAGAAAACATGCCTTGAGTTAAGTAAAACGATTTCTTATTAGTAAAAATAGAGGAGAAAAGGATGCGTTCAACAAAATTATTGGTCTTTATTTTCTTTTATTTAATTTGTCTGCCTAACTTATCTTATTATTTATTTATTCATTTACTGCAGCGGGCAGTTTGAATGAGCCGTATCAAAACACAAGGGACACCGAGAGTCAAATTTTAATGTTGCCAATTCAAGGTGACATCGTAAATTGAGTCGCTTTTACCGGTGATTATGTAGCGGTAAAATCGTTAACCAGAACCAACCACCGGAACCAATTACCGGAACCAACCACCAGAACCAATTACCAGAACCAACCCCGGAACCAATTACCAGAACCAACCACCAGAACCAACCCCGGAACCAATTACCAGAACCAACCACCAGAACCAACCCCGGAACCAATTACCAGAACCAACCACCAGAACCAACCCCGGAACCAACCACCGGAACCAATTACCGGAACCAATTACCAGAACCAATTACCAGAACCAATTACCAGAACCAATTACCAGAACCAATTACCAGAACCAGTTACCAGAACCAACCACCAGAACCAACCCCGGAACCAATTACCGGTACTAAACACCGGAACTAAACCCCAGAACCAACCACCGGAACTAAACACCGGAACTAATTAACGGAACTAAACACCGGAACTAATTAACGGAACTAAACACCGGAACTAATTAACGGAACTAAACACCGGAACTAATTAACGGAACTAAACACCGGAACTAATTAACGGAACTAAACACCGGAACTAATTAACGGAACTAAACACCGGAACTAATTAACGGAACTAAACACCGGAACTAATTAACGGAACTAAACACCGGAACTAATTAACGGAACTAAACACCGGAACTAATTAACGGAACTAAACACCGGAACTAATTAACGGAACTAAACACCGGAACTAAGTAACGGAACTAAACACCGGAACTAAGTAACGGAACTAAACACCGGAACTAAGTAACGGAACTAAACACCGGAACTAAGTAACGGAACTAAACACCGGAACTAAACACCGGAACTAAACACCGGAACTAAACACCGGAACTAATTAACGGAACTAACCACCGGAACTAAGTAACGGAACTAAACACCGGAACTAAGTAACGGAACTAAACACCGGAACTAAGTAACGGAACTAAACACCGGAACTAATTAACGGAACTAAACACCGGAACTAATTAACGGAACTAAACACCGGATATAAGTACCTTTTAGCTTGAACCAAACCCAAGCTGCTTATATTGCAGTCTATCTGTCTATCTATCTATCTATCTTCCCCTTACATGCCATTACTCTATACAGTCCAGTCTATCTATCTATCTGCGTATCTCTATCTGTCTATCTATCTACGTATCTATCTATCTGTCTATCTACCTACCTACTCAAGCTTATTACGCCTCAGTTAATGGAGGCTGGGTAAACATCGTATACCTTAGCTAGTCTATCTATCATTATTTTCTATCTATCAAATTACCTATCTATCTATCTACCCATCTATCTATCTATCTATTTGTCTATCTATCTGTCTATCTACCTACATACCTACACCTTAGTCCGTGGGGTGATGGGTGGCTGAGTGTGGTAATAGGTGCATTTAAGTGTTACAGTGTCCATTGAATGACTGCATGCCGATGAAGATAGATAGATAGATGTAGCCACCCACATCACGACAATCATCATCCACTCACTTGATGTAGTGTTGCCTACTTCCTCCTATCCCTTGCTCATGCTCTCTCTTTGTCTGCCTGCCTCCTTCCTACATCCCTCTTTCCTTCCTGTCCTTTTTTTATTATTTTCTTTCCACTTCGGGTGGCTCAACAGTGACTGACAAGCCTAATGGCTCTTGTGACCAAGGAAACCATTCACAACAGTGGGTGGTAACCATATAACTAAACTGGGGGTGATCTACCCTTAATTAGATCTACCCTTAATTAATCCACCCTTCATGAGATCTACCCTTAATTAGATCCACCCTTAATTAGATCTACCCTTAATTAGATCAACCCATAAATAGATCTACCCTTAATTAAATCTACCCTTAATTAGATCTACCCTTAATTAGATATACCTTAATTAGATCTACTCTCAATTGAATCTACCTTAATCTGATCTACCGTAATTATATCTACTCTTAATTAGATCTACCTTAATTAGATCTACCCCTAATTAAATCTACTCTTAATATCTACTCTTAATTAGATTTACCTTTAATTAGATCTACCTGTAATTAGATCTACCCTTAATTACTACATTAACCAGGGAATCTGTACATGCTAAGAAATTCTGTTTTTATCGTTACTGAAAAAAAAAAAAAAAATACAGCCACTTTAGAATGCAGTATCTATGTGTCTGTCTCGGTATATATATATAGATTGAAATAAACACACAAAGCCATAGGAGGGAAGGAGTTAACCAGTATCTATCAGTCTATCTATCAGTCATTCAGTGTCAGTTAATCAGTCTAACTACCTACTTACCTATCTATCATTCTACCAGTCTATCTATCTGTCTCTCTACCTATCTATCATTCCCTCCACCTATCTATCTGTCTACCTACCTACTCACCTATCTACTTATCTATCTGTACCCATCTACCTACTTATCGTTCTATCTGCATACCTACTTGCCTATATACCTATCCATATATCTGTCTACCTATGTCTGTCTATCTATGTACCTACTTGTCTGCCTGTCTACCTATGTCTGTTTATTAAGCTATCGATTTATCTATCTCTGCCTACCTATGTATCTATTCATCAATCTACCTTGTACCTACCTTCCTACCTACCTACTTATCTATCAGTCCATTTACCTATCTACCTACCTACCTACCTATCTATCTATCTGTCTATCTATCCATGTATCTATCTACCTGCTGCACCTGCCTATGTATATTATGTAGGTATGTATGCGTGTATGTATGTATGTATGTACAAGGATGCATGTACAGTATCTTCCCTCCACACACAGTCCCTCTATCTGTCTATGCCTTCCCCCGACACGCAGTCCCTCTATCTGTCTATCCCTTCCCCCGACACGCAGTCCCTCTATCTGTCTATGCCTTCCCCCGACACGCAGTCCCTCTATCTATCTACCTATCTATCCATCTACCTATCATCCTCGACACACAGTCTCTCTAGATAGGTAGATAGGTTGATAGATAGATGCTCTTCCCCCAACACGCAATCTCTATCAGTCTATCTATCTGTGTATCTTTCTTGTCCCGACACTTTCAATGGCAACTTCCTATAAGAGGTAAATGGACCCACTGCCACATCAGGTCACTCTTTTAGAGCATCCTCAACCCCCATTAGCCCAGTGACTGAGGTGTAATTAGCTTGAGTGTAGATCAGGCTAATGACAGGTAATTCGTTTTGGTTCCAATTTGACCACTATAGCAACGCCGGTAAAAAAAAAAAAAATGAATTCGAGAAAGTAAAAATACTCTACAGAGATGTGGCAAGAGGTGAAGCGAGTCAGACAGGGTGATAAAGCTGTTCGTAGGGGAGTGAAAGATATAAATGGTAGAGTGCTAGTGGAGAAGAGGGAAAGTGTGCAGATGCAGAGAACACTTAAAGTAATTGATTCACTTTTTGTTGACAAATTGGAGAAACACCGATGTGGGACTTAGTGTGTATTGATGTTTCACCTCATGGCTTCCTCAGAATACAATTGCTGAATATACACCACATCTCCTGTATATAAACCGGAAGGCAGTAGGGATGTGAGGGGGAGTGAGGTATTGGCTAGGGGTGGTAGGGGAGGACAGATAAGGTAAGGAAGGTGAGGTCCAAGGAAAAGGAATTATAGATCACGGCACAAGGACAGAGAGAAACAAGGGACAGGTGAAGTAGGAATTCCTTAGAGAAAGGGAAGGAATGTTGGGTAAGGAAATGGAGGTCACAAGGGGAAATGGATTACTGATCCCAGCACAGGAGTATGTGTGTGTGTGTGTGTGTGTGTGTGTGTGTGTGCACGTGTTGTATATGTGGGCAAGAAGCTGGGTGAAGAGAGGGGATGGGGATGGATGGGTGTATTCTGAGGAAGTCATGAGGTGAAACGTCATTACACACTAAGTCCCACATTGGCGTTACTTTAACCCGCCGTGTCCCATTGATGCATGGATACATCACCACGTTTTGTCACGGTGACACCTGATGACGTATCCATACGTTTTGCAATTTTTTTTTTTTATATGAGGAAGAAGGAACCAAAGGCCATGAGCCCGCACTAAGAGTTCCCTCCACGAGAAAAACAAAATACAAGAGAGAGCCAAATTCAAGATCCATTCATTTCGAGATGCCTGGACACACTGCGTTTGCAAGACTGGAGATCATAGGCAGCAGGAAATACAGACAGAGGGAGACAGTTCCAGAGTTGACCTGTTGCATAAATGAAGGACTGGGAGTAACGGTTAACTTTTGCATTAGAGAGTTGGACAGAAAAGGGATGAGACTTTGCTGCTAGACAGGTGCTAGACGCCCGTCATAGAGGTGGAGGAATGCATGCAGACAGTTCAGACGAGCAGTGACCATTAAAGTAGCGACAGAAAAGACATAAAGATGCAACAATGCGGCGAAGAGACAGAGGTTGAAGGGAGTCAGTAAGAGGAGGAGAGTTAATGAGACGAAAAGCCTTTGACTCCACCCTATTGAGAAGAGCTGTATGTAGGGAGCCTCCCCACACATGAGAGTCGTACTCCACACAGGGGTGGACAAAACCCCTGTATAGAGTCAACAATTGTGCAGGGGTAAAGAAAGAACGGAGGCGGCTTAGCACACCCAATCTCTTGGAAGCAGATTTTACAAGAGATGCAATAAGATCTTTTCAAGATAAGTCCCAAGTAAATGAAACCCCAAGCATGCTCAAGGATGATGCAGGATTAAGTTGAATATTATAAAACATTAGTGTGTATACCTGTGGAAGATTTTGACAGGTTGATAGGTGTAAGACCTGAGTCTTAGATGCATTAAAAACAACAAGATTATTTTTTCCCCAGTCTGAGATACGAGCAAGGTCCATCATTTGCACATTTTTCTGTCTACTGCGGTCTCCCTCCCATTGCTTCGCCATCAGAGTAGGGCTGTGGCATTGCCTATGGCAGGAGTCCGACAGGTGTGGGTCTCCCTCTGGTCCCAACTGGATGGAGTGCAACCCTGGGGATAACACAGGGCCTCTCCACCAGTCCTCTTCAGGGAGGTTCTCTTTCTGAGGGCTGCCTTGGTCTGAAGAGTTGGAGGTGGGACTCACTCTGCCGCAGGTGGGGCGGCTCGAGCAAGGATCACCCTTGGGTTGTGAATTCACAGAGGACAAGGGACTTTTGTGGTGTCCCTCTCTGGCACGGATACCTGCCGTTGCCGAGATCCCTTGGGCAACAGGAGGAGGGTGGCTACAGGCCATTCCTTTCCCATCGGTGCAGCAACCGGCTGCCACTGGGGCCCGACTTCCTGACAGGACCACAGATGAAGTGTGGCTACCGGGTGTCACCTGCCAATGGGTGCAGCGACCGGCCATCGCCAAAGTCCCGTCTAAGGGATGACGTGTAGGCAAGGGGTGGCTGCCAGCTGTCCCCTGTCTACTGGTGCAGCTGCTGGCCATCACCGGTGTCGTGCCCCTCGAGGCAACTGCAGAAGGAACGAGGGTGTACCTTTTTCTCCCCACATGCGGTTGCCTGTAACCATGGGTTCTGCAGGGGGGGTGGACAGCAGTATGAGAAGCTACAGGCCGTCTCTTTATGTGCATGGCTACTGGCTGTTGCTTGTACATGCGGCTACCGGCCGTCACTGTTGCATGGCTACAGGCCGTTGCTTTAGTTGGGCTGCTACATGTCATCTCTTTAGGTGTGCAGCTACAGGCCATCACTGGGGTGCAGATTGGAGCTAAGTTAATAGCTCCACCCCGCTCCTGGCGAGGGCTGGCTCAGTTGGAGAGTAACACACCCAGACTGAGATGTTCACGTTGGGTGCACTCTGTGGAATAGGGGCACGCAGCCATATGGGACGTATCCCCATATCGCAAAGAAATCGTGCACGCTCTACTTACCCCTTCATTGTTGCCTCCTGGGGGTGTTGTGATGCCTCGGTTGCCAAGGCTGCTATTTCACCAACGTTGTGGTGGGAAAAGTCACGTCCCCGTGGCTGGAGGTGATAGGTCTTGGTGGTGCTGCTACTGTGGTCTGGAGTCAGATGTTGGAGGAGGGTGATCCACTGTGTAGTTGCCAGGTTTTCGTCGTGGTGGAGGGGGCAGGTTAGGTAGAGGGTGAAAGGTTGAGAAGCTGTGTGGAGGATCTGGAGGTGATGAGGCCCGCGGAAGCAGTGCTTCCTACTGTGGGTCAGTGCCTAGGTGATGCATTGGATCTTCATGGCTGTAGGTTGTCGCTCCTCCAATGGTCTCAGCTGAATGCTGGTGATGGAGGTGGGGGTGGTGGTTTTTAAGGGAACACGTGTCAGGGAAGGGCGTCAGTGATGGTGACGGCATGATGCTCTTTGGCTGGGCAGGCTACTATAAATTTTGAATACGTGTCCACGAAGGTGATCACATACTTGTACCCAGAGTTTGGAGGGAGGGGGCCCACTACATCAATTGCTAAGAGTTGCCAGGGCTTGTGGGCGATGATGTGGCCAGAGGGTCCTGTGGTTCGGATGATATCTTTCCCTAGTGCACAGGTGCGGCAACTTTGAGTGATTTATTTGGCGAGGGTGGAGAGGTTTGGTGCCCATTATGTGTCGTTGAACACCTGCAGTAGTTTCTTGGTGCCCAGATGTATGCCATTATGGGCATGAAGGTGGCACAGGGTGTCAAGCGCCGTATCGGGGGCCAGGAGGATATGCCCAGATGGGTTAGGAGGTGGTCACCCTGCCGGTATAGCTTGCTGAACAGGTGGGAGGGGATCCAGGGGGGTCGTTCCTTGCAGTGCCATTGTTGCAGGAGGTCTGTTTCTGGTTGTACGGCGTGGATTGGAAGGCGGGAAAGGGCATCTGCGTTAGCATGGAGTTTGCCGGGCCTGTAGGAGATCTCGTAATGAAATTCTTCCAGGGTCTCACGCCACCTGATGAGTTGGGCGTTATGGGAATCAGATTGGCATAACCACTGGAGCGACTGGTGGTCCGTGATGATAGTGAACCGGGTCCCAGATAGATAAGCCCTGAAATGCTGGAGAGCCCACACTATGCCGAGGCATTCCCACATGGTCGCGGCATAATTCCTCTCGGCTGGATTCAAGGTGCGGCTGGCGCAGGCGATGATGTTCCCGACCAGCTTGTACCTGGGCTAGCATGGCGCCTATGGCAGTGAGGGAAACATCAGTGTAGAGGCAGAAGGGAAGGGAATATATCGGGAAAGGCTACGATGGGGGCGGAGACGAGCTTATCTTTGAGCTGTTGAAAGGCAGCTCGCCTCTCTTCCATCCAGAGGAATGGTTCCCCCTTCTTGGTCAAATCGTGAAGGGGCTTTGTAATATGGGCAAATCTCTTCACAAAGCGACGGTAATAGGACGTCAGTCCTAAGAAGGCACAGATGCCGTGGACGCCCTGTGGGGGAGGTATATCCGCTATGGCACGGAGCTTGTAGGGGTCTGGGGAGATTCCTGCCTGGGAAATAATGTGTCCCAGGATTGAGACAGCCCTGGGGGTCAGGACACACTTAAAAGGATGGAGTTTGAGGCCTGCCTGGCGAATCCTAGTGAAGACTCGGCGGAGGCGCTGCAGGTGGTCAGCCCAGGTCTGGCTAAAGACAATGACGTCGTCTAAGTAAGCCAGGCATATTTCCCAGGTGAGGCCGCTCAGGACAGATTCCATCAGCCTGGAGAAGGTGGCGGGGGCGTTGCAGAGGCCGAACAGCAGGACATTAAATTCATAATGTTTGCCATTGCTTGTGGAAAAGGCCGTCTTGCCTCGATCTTCTGGATGCACGGGGACCTGCCAGTATCCAGACTGGAGGTCGAGGGTGGAAAACCAAGATGCCCCGTAAAGGGAATCTAAGGAATTGTCGATTCGTGGGAGAGGGGTGGCATCTTTGATGGTGACGTCGTTCAGGCGGCAGTAATCGATGCAAAATCGCATTGTGCCGTCCTTCTTTCTTACTAGAATGAGGGGGGAGTACCAGGGGCTGGTGGAGGGGGAAATGACCCCGGCCTCTATCATTTCACATACCTGGTGGTCCTCTTCCTCCCTTTGTTGGGGATTCTTCCATAGGGAATGTTGTCTAATGGGTGGGCCTGTCGTGTGAATCTCGTGCAACAGGTACTTGGTGTGTCCTATGTCTGCTGGTCCTGCCACAAACTGATCCTGGAAATCCAGGAGAAGGCGGCATAGGGTGTCTGACTGCTGGGTGGAGAGATGGTCGGGAATGGGTGGTAGGGGGGCGGGGGAGTGGGAGGAGGGTGGGGCACAGGGCTCGGCTTCCTCCATCTCTCCGATGATATGCCCTTTTGGGAGGGTCATGGGGGAAGAGGCGATGCGGATGGCAGTGTGATGTGGGGGGAGGAAAGTGGGAGATAAGAGGCAGGCGGAGACAGTTCCTAGCGGGAGGAGGGGGGAGAACAAGACAGAGGGACCGGAGGGCCAGTTAAGGGGCACCGAGGCCTCGTGGTGGGGGGGGGATGGTAAGGCTGAGAGGAAGACCACGAATAGGATGGGTGGACAGTGTGAAGATAGCACTGGATGCGAGAGGGATGTCTGTTGAGCAAGGAAGAGTGGCTGTGGGTGACAGAAATAAGTGGAGAGAAATTGTGAATGAATAAGTGATGACGCAGCCCTGATGGGATATTCTCCTGCATTTGGTCTGATCAGCTATTTCAGGTCAGGTGCGGATAAGGGTATGAGTCTATTATGATGTGGCAGGGGAAAACCAGCTCTGCTGTCGGGCCATGCTGCGGATGTCACTGATTGCATTACACAGTTGACCCTTCTGCGGTGTGGTTGGGTGGGGCATAGAACTGGAGCTGCCAATAGTGGCAGTCTATTGCAGATCTGAGTTTCTGGAGTAGGTCAAGTCCTAAATACCCGCCGTATCTCCAGCAGGAGGAGTCAAAAATAATAAATTGGTGTCGGGTTGCGTGGGCCAAAGGTCGATTTATGGCGGGAGAAATAGTGGCTGTAAAGGCAGGATGTGGCCGCTCCCGTATCGACTAACAGTCTGGCCTTCATGCCGTTCCATTTCATCTTGTGGTACACTGAGGGACGATATTTAGGGGTAATAGCCCCCACCACCGTGGGTTGGTGCAGGAGCTGGCCTAAAAAATCCAGCTGTCTGGGGCTTTCATCTTCCTGCTTCTGCTCCTATTCCCCAGGATGGGGCTCCTCTATGGGTGCCAGTTATTCTTCCGGAGCCTCGCCTTCCAGAGAGGACACCTTACGTGAACCGGGACCACGGGTCTGCAGCAGGTAGCCTTAAGCTGGTCCCATACGTCATGTAGGGGACACCGGGAGGTGCAGGCTGTGAATTCCCATGGATTCACTAGGATCAGGTTCGGGTTTTCCCAATGGGCAAGGCGCCAGCAGGAGGGGTGTGCCCCAGGCGGGCTCGGCGCTGGGGTGGGGTTGATGTGAGGCAAGGGCGGATGTGGCACAGTCGGGGGAGCCGGGGGTTGAGTGGGAAATTTCTTCACCACATTAATTTGCTGGGGAGTAGGCCATACGATAATGCCAGGTGGTTACGCCAAATACGGAGGGGAGGCACATTCGCCTCCACTTTCATACGAGCTACACGGGTACACCGGATGGCTCCAAGACACATTAGCAAACATTTATTCTTCAACACATCCAATCCTTTCAGCATAACATCGGATGCCGAGCCATACACCTGTGCACCATAGTCTAGCTTCAATCGAATAAGAGACTTATACAGCAATAATAAAGATATTCTGTCAGCACCCTATGTAGTACCCGTTAGGTAATTGAGGACATTTCCTGGTTTATCACAACGAGCAATCAAATTATTAACATGAGTTTTGAAGTTCAAACAACGATGAAAATGTATTCCCAAATACTTTACAGAATTTTGAAAAGGTACCGCCTGATTATCCAAAGTTAGAAAAATAAGATACGGTACGAGTGGTAAAAACTATAGCAGCGCACTTAGAGACTGAAAACTTTTATCCCCACTGCATGGCCCATTGGCGGAAGGAATCAAGGGCTGCTTGAATCCGCCCAGCCGAAAATTATGTACTATGGGAAGAGTGCCATATTGCACAATCATCAGCGTAGAGCGTGTATTTAAGATTCCTCGGGATGGGAGCTGATGACAGAATATCATTGATCTATCTATCTATCTATTGCCAGACGCCTCAATCCCGTTCAGGGTGGCCACAAACAAATCGCCTCACACGTCGTCCTGTCCCTCGCCATTTCACTACCCTGCTCCCAACTCACACCCCCCTCTCTCATATACCTCTCCACCCCATCCCTCCATCTCCTCCTCTGCCTCTCCCTCCCTCTCCCCCCCTCCACCTCACTCACATACACTCTCTTCGTCAGTCTTTCACCCTCCATCCTCTCCACATGGCCAAACTATCTCAGTGTATTCCTCCAAACGCTTCCTACCACATCCACATCCACACCACAACGCTCCTTTATAGCCTCATTTGTCAGCCTGTATCTCCACATGACTCCACAGGCTCCTCATAAATAACTCATTTCCACTGCTCTCAATCTTGACTAGTATCCTTCGAACAACGTCCAAGCTTCACTTCCATACGTTAGAGTTGGTATCACAATACTGTCATGTAGTAACTTTTTCACTTCCATGCTCACTTCCCTGTTTCTTATAACTGCTTTCAAGGAACATGCAACCTTTCTTCCCTGCTGTACCCTTTCAAGCACTTCACCCTCCAAACCTCCATCCTTACTCATAACACTACCCGAGTACTTAAACGTACTCACATTTTCCAATTCCCACCATCCAACCTCGCTGTCCATTCACTGACTTCACCTCTCTCAAAGACCATCACTTTCCTCTTCCCTACATTCACCTTTAGATTCCGTTTCTTACACACTCTCCCAAAGTCATCCACCAAGCCCTGCAGCTCCCCTTCGTCTTCATGGAACAACACAGTATCGTCTACAACCAACAGTACAGGGAGTTTCCAAACACTACCCTCTCTCACCAGGGCCACTCCAACATCCAGTACCCTTCCTTGTACCCCTTTTATTACCCCATCCATATACAGATTAAACAACCATGGAGACATGACACATCCATGTTTCAGCCCAACCTTCAAAGAAAAAAATTCACTCATTTCACCATCCACACGCACTGCAGCCTGAGCACCATCATACATACTCTTCACACTATTCAACAACTTCCCGTCTAATCCATATATTCTTAATACTTTCCACAATCCTTGTCTATCCACCCTCTCATATGCTTTCTCCAAATCCATGAAAGCCGCATACAACTTCTTTCCCTTCTCTAGAAACTTTTCCACTAAAGATCTAAGAATGAAGATCTGATCTACACAACCTCGTCCCTACCTAAAGCCTCCCTGTTCTTCTCCAGCTAATTCCTCTGTTCTTACTCTAACTCTGTCAATAAGTATCCTACCATACACTTTTCCTATTATACTAAGAAGACAAATGCCCCTATAATTACCACACACTTCTTTTTCCCCTTTTCCTTTGTAAAGGGAATAATTATACCTGACTTCCAATCCTCTGGGACTCTACCTTCCTCCCAGGCCAATCTGCACATCCTCCATAATCCATTCTACTACTATTTCTTCCCCATGCTTTAGCATTTCGCCACACACTCCATCAATTCCTTGGGCTTTCCCCAATTTAACTTTCTTCATTGCTTCCATAACTTCTATCCTACCGATTTCTTCCTGTCTTCTCGCCTCCTTCTTTCTCCCAGCCACTTATACTCAGATTACTTCCATCCTCTATGTTCAATAATTCCTTAAAATGTTCTATCCATCTGCTCATTTTTTCTCCTTTCTCCACTAGTAATCTACTATTTTTATCTTTCACTCCCCTGCTAACTTCACTGCCACCCTGTCTTACTCTCTTCACCTCTTTGCAGAACATTTTCTTACAATCCCTCCATTTTACACTCAAATTCCTTCCAAATTCCTCATCCACTCTTTTCTTACTGGCTCAGTGGGTTAGAGCGCTCCGCTCTGACCGAAGGGTCGGAGAATCGAATCCACCCAAGGGTCATTGGTAGACATCAGGAAGGGCATCCGGTCATAAAATGCTACACGCTCCAAACCAAAGTCCTCTACCCAGGCGCAACGCCTTAGCCCTTATTAAAAAAAGGGGTACCTAGCGTAAAACTCACAATAAAACTCTTACTAATCTTTTAACCTCTCTTTCTTTCTACACTGTTCATAATGATAAATACAGTTGGACTAAGCACACTTCCCTGCGGCACCCCCTTTTCCTAGATAAATATATCCCATGTTACGTTACAGGGCAATTTGACAGAGAAAGTCCTGTCCCTTAAGAAATTTGAAATAAAAATAGGCAAATTTCCTCTTAAACCATAAGCATAGAGCTTCATTAGTATACCGTGTCGTCATGTCATGTCATAGGCCTTATGGATGTCCAAGAACATCCCTGTCATGATTTCTTTATTGACAAATGCCTCTGAAATACAATGCTCCAAATTCATTAAATGATCTAGTGAACTTCTGTATTTACGGAAGCCACATTGTTGATCATTTAACAAATTCTTTGACTCTAAAACAGAAAAAAGCCTATTGTTTACCATACGTTCCATGACCTTACATAGACAACAAGTCAATACAATAGGACGAAATGAAGTGGGTTTCACAAGACGACCAGCCTCTTTGGGTATCGGTATGACATGCGCAAAGTGCCATGAGTTTGGGAACGTTTGAGACCCCCAAGTCTCATTGTACAATGCTAAAATCTTAATCAGGTTGCCCTGATTAAGATGCTGGATCATACCGTACGTGATGCTGTCTGGTCCAGGGCTGGTGTCCGTACAGGATTCAAGGGCAAGGAGCAGTTCATCTAGCGTAAACTATTGGTTGTATGGGGAGTCTACATCTTTTTTGGCAAAGCCTGTCCTCTGTAGCTCAGCCGTGCGTTTATGATGTTGAAAACGCGCATCATAATTGGCTGAGCTACTTACATGAGAAAAACTCCTGGTGAGGAGCAACGTACACGGGCAAATCATAGATAGTGTTGTTCACCTGCAGGGTGGTGACAGAGAAGTATGGGACTTTATTATTTAATATTCTTATAGTGGACCAGACTTTACTTAATGGTGTAATACGAGTCATCGTGGACACAAAGGACCGCCAGGAGTCACATTTGGCCCTTGTTATTATTCTCCTTGCCTCAGCCTATGCCTGTTTCTTTGGAATGAAATTTTCCTCAGTGGGCTGAATATCAAAAATCCTGTATCTCCTATCGCGTTTTCTTAATGCTTGTCGGCAATCCGGCGTCCACCAATGTGCTCTATGCTTTGCATGAATTGTAGAAGTCTTGAGAATAGCAGCCTCAGCTGCGTGTAATATAGATTTGGTTAAATTTTCGACCTTAACATCTATGGTTTCCCCAGATATATCTAAATTGGCGATCCTTGAGAAGGATCCCTAACCTGCTTTCTTATAGTTAAATTTTGGAGGTGGAGGGTCCGAAACGATGTCGCGTGTATAAGAAAGACAGATGGGTAAATGATCACTTCCCAAAAAATCGTCATAAGGGTCCCACGAGAAATCTTGATGTATACAAGTGGAGGCCAAAGATATAACAATGACCGAAAAGTTACCAGTACGATCATCTACACGAGTCGCTCTACCATCGTTCAGAAGACAAAGGTTGGACTGTAGTATTAGGTCGGCTACTTGCTCCCCACGACCATCGATCCTAAAGCTACCCCATTGATAATGATGGGCATTAAAGTCGCCCAACACTAACTTATTCCCAGGTAGATGTTCAAATAGTGAATTTAAAGCATCACTATCAATGGGGCCATGTGGAGGGCAGTACAGAAAATAAAGAGACAGATACGTGTTATTAAATTTTACTCTGCGCACGAAAGCTTCCAGAGTAGAATTTAGAATCACTTCCGTTTGTGGGTGTGATTTGTGTGTGTATATGGCAACTCCGTGACCTTCATATCTTCTATACGAGTGGTAGTGTTTGAACTGTGGAGGATCAGTATGATCCTCCAGGCACGTCTCCTGTAAACAAACAACGTCTGGCCTGTGTATTGAAAGAAAGATTGCTATATTTTGTAGTTTATTCCAACACCTCTATAATTCCACTGTAATACAGTGAAAGCGACGGTTTAAGATTTATGTTGGGGGCCATTGTGCTTTGTCTTTTTTTTGTCCCCCGCTGGCATGCAAGCGACTACCGGGGGACCTAGCACAGTGCTTGTTTATGAAAACCTCCATATTTTCGTCAATAACTAGGCTCCCAGACTCCCCCGAGGAAGAGCTAACCTTTCTCTCTCTCTTGCTGGAGTGGGAACTGGAAGAACATGAGGACGAGACAGTTTTGTGAGGGTGGTAATGTTACTTTTACTAGACTTGTCTGACTTCGGTTTTGGCCGTACTGATGGACAGGCAGCAGCAGCCTGAGGATAGGTCGAAGCCTTTAGGATGTCAGTGAGAGAGTTGGAGCAGACTGGAGGCCGAGATGGAGAGGTACTCTGAGTGGCAGGAGGGAAAAGGACAAGATCAATCTGCATCTCGAGCACATCACAGGACAGGACATTACCGCCGACGTATAGGACCTATTTGGCGTGGAAGTTGAATGCAACTCCTTCACCTTTTTCCTAGCTTCGTAGTACGAAATGCCCTCAGTTGCCTTCACCGTGCAGAACTCCTTCTCCTCCTCCTTCTACTTGGGACAGTCCCTAAAATAACATGGAGAGGAGGAAAATGAGTACTAACTACCCTACCGCACACCAGAAAGGTGAAAAAAAAAAAAAAAGCTATTGCCAGTGAGGCAGCCCTACAAAGCTAGAGGAGAGAGCAGAAGAAATACACGTCCACACTCTACGCAACCATGCATATAAGTCTGGCCGTCATCTGTTTTTATTTTTTTTATGTTTTTTTTGCCTATCGACCATTGGGGCCAAAGCCCCTGATCATTAAGGCAATATATATATATATGTATATATATATATATATATATATATATATATATATATATATACACACACACACACACACACACATCCATGCATATATACGGACACTTTAATGCACACGTGTATATATATATATATATATATATATATATATATATATATATATATATATATATATATATATATATATATATATATATATATATATATATATATATATATATATATATATATATATATATAATAATTCTTATTTTATTTATTTTTTGTATTTTTATTTTTTAACTTTTTCTTGGTTTTATATTTTTTAGATCTTATAAAGAAAAAAACCTAATCTGAAGACCCTAAAACTAATAACGTAACAGATAAATTGCTAACCTATACTAAATCCTACAGAGACAAATAGCTAGACCTACACTAATGATAAAAATTCCCCGACTAAGAGATCAGCATCGACTGCAGATATGTAACGCCTTTCTACATTACATACCTGCACTCACCTGCTGACTGTCAGTCGATGCACAACCTAATATAAGGGACATCATTAAATGAAAGGGAACCAGACGAGTCAGGAACATTTCCATATACGTCACCTGTCGGCCCTAATTAGCATAACTTAAACAATACGGTATAATCTATTTACATAATTTGTACAAAAAAGTGAAGTACCTCGGCCAACAGACCACCATCGACTGTAAATGCCCAATACCTTTCTACATTGCACACTTGCGCTCATCAGTTGGTGAATGTCAGGCGAGGAATGGGGCTTAATGTAGGGGACATCTATATTAGAAATAGATCAGTGGGAGGAGGAACTTTTTCAAATATGTCAACTGTCGACCCTAATTAAGACTACAATATATACATTTTTACAGACCATAAAAACCATAACCACACAGTAAAAAAGTCACATCACTCTGATCAGTCAGGTCTCTCTCAAGAAAGCCATCAATTTATCAGTCATAACAATGTCGCCATCACCCTAAATGGTGGAAAGGGTGAAGGGGACGTCTGCTGCGCCGCAGTAATTTATAAGTGAAGCCCTTTCACGAATAAATCGCCGAAACGCAGGATGATATGACTGATAGATAACACCGCATCACAGATGTCATATTGCAGTGGGAATCGTTTTTCCATATAAGGTTTCACATGTGTTAGGATGGTGGCATTAAGCCGCAAACGAGCCAACAATTTTTCTTCCAGGCGACCGGGACGGTTGGCAGTGTCCCAGCCACCCAGGTAGGGCTTACGTGTTGGAATATTTAGTCTGGTCCACTGACTTTCCCACAGAAGGTTTATTGATTTCTTTCCGAGAGAGACTCGACCGTAGATCACGAGGAAAGTCACAATTCTCCTCGAGCTCTACAGCCGACTTTGCAAGTAAGTCAACATGCTCATTGCCGTAGATACAGAAATGACCAGGCACCCAGATCAGTGTGAAGGACTTGTTGCACTAATGCAATTTATTGATAATGCGGCCTTGGATCTCATAAGAGTCTGTTGTACAAGAAGCAATTGCCTGAAGGGCTGATTTTGAATCCGAAAATATGACAAATGAGTCATGCCGAGTAGTGAGTCTATGGCTTTGTCAATAGCAAAAAGTTCGGAGGTAAACACAGATGTATGAGTCGGCAACCGATACCTGAGGGTACATTCAGTCGACCACACACTTGCACCCACACATCCACTCGACTTGGAGCCGTCGGTGTACGGTTGGTGGGACCCCAAGTGACGAATGATGATATTACTTAACAAGTGTTGGACCTTTGCCTCCGGCGCCTTGGTCTTAGGTGCTGGGATCCATGATACATGAACAGTAATGCCGGGTGGCTCTCAAGGCACTACATTTTTATACACCAACTTGTCACAGTGAGTGAGGTCCACACAAAGTTCTTGAGTTAGTAGGTGGAGGCGAACAGGAAGTGGCCGACGCACCCCCCACAGAAGATGGTGGTATTGAAGCAGGGGGGTACAGGCCACATTGCCGATATTATTTTTCCTTGTTGTTCGTAGGCCATACTATAATGCCAGGTGGTCACGCCAAATACGGAGGGGAGGCACATTCGCCTCCACTTCCATACGAGCTACACGGGTACACCGGATGTCTCCAAGACACATTCGCAAACATATATTCTGCAACACATCCAACCCTTTCAGCATGACATCGGATGCCGAGCCATACACCTGTGCACCATAGTCCAGCTTCGATCGAATAAGGGACTTATACACCATTAACAAAGATATTCTGTCAGCACCCCATGTAGTGCCCACTAGGTACTTGAGGACATTTACTGCTTTATCACAACGAGCAATCAAATTATTAACATGAATTTTGAAGTTCAAACGACGATGAAAATGAACTCCCAAATATTTTACAGAATTTTGAATAGGTATCGCCTGATTATCCAAAGTTAGCAAAAGTTAGGTTCTGTACGAGTGGTAAAAACTACAGTAGCACACTTAGGGACGGAAAACTTAAATCCCCACTGCATAGCCCATTGGTGGACGGAATCAAGGGCTGCTTGAATCCACCGAGCCGAAAATTATGCACTATGGGAAGAGTGCTATATTGCACAATCGTCAGCGTAGAGCAAGTACTGTATTTAAGATTCCTCGGGATGGGAGCTGATGACAGAATATCATTGATCTATCTATCTATCTATTGCCAGACACCTCAGTCCCGTTCGGGGTGGCCAGAAACAAATCGCCTCCACGTCGCTCTGTCCCTCGCCATTTCACTGCCCTGCTCCCAACTCACACCCTCCTCTCTCACATACCACTCCACCCCATCCCTCCATCTCATCCTCTGCCTCCCCCTCCCTCTCCCCCCCTCCGCTTCACTCACATACACTCTCTTCGTCAGTCTTTCACCCTCCATCCTCTCCACATGGCCAAACCATCTCAGTGTATTCCTCCTAACACTTCCTTTCACATCCACATCCACACCACAATGCTCCTTTATATCCTCATTTCTCAGCCTGTCTCTCCACGTGACTCCACAGGCTCCTCTTAAATAACTCATTTCCACTGCTCTCACTCTTGACTAGTATCCTTCAAACAACGTCCAAGCTTCACTTCCATACGTTAGAGTTGGTATCACAATACTGTCATGTAGTAACTTTTTCACTTCCATGCTCACTTCCCTGTTTCTTATAACTGCTTTCAAGGAACAAGCAACCTTTCTTCCCTGCGGTACCCTTTCAAGCACTTCACCCTCCAAACCTCCATCTTTACTTATCACACTACCCAAGTACTTAAACGTACTCACATTTTCCAATTCCTCACCATCCAACCTCACTGTACCTTCACTGACTTCACCTCTCTCAAAGACCATCACTTTCCTCTTCCCTACATTCACCTTTAGATTCCGTTTCTTACACACTCTCCCAAAGTCATCCACCAAGCCCTGCAGCTCCCCTTAGTCTTCACGCAATAACACAGTATCGTCTGCAACCAACAGTACAGGGAGTTTCCAAACACTATCCTCTCTCACCAGGGCCATTCCAACATCCACTGTAGCACCAGTCGAGCAGGGTAGTACTCCCGAGGTGGATGGAAAGCTGATGACAGGGAGTGCTGGAGCTCCCGTTTCATCAGCCCTCAGGACTAGTTCCTGACCATCCCCCTTTGCTGAACTTTTTCAGTGTCTCAGTTACACAGAGAGTAGGCCAGCATGCTCCCCAGTACAAATTTCTCTAACTATCTACACCAAACTACATGCACAGTACACACTACACTTCCTATTCAAAATTCAAGTAAAATGGCGTCTCATCACCAAGCCTCGGAGTTCCCAGAGGGGGGGCACCATAAATGCCCCCACCATCCGCCCCTCTCCCGGTGACGACTCGAGGTGCCTGGAACCACTGTCTGACTCTCTTCTTGATTTCTGCAACATTCGCGGCCTTTCCTCTAACTTTCGCTTTGTTGAGCACCACCTCTCCTACTCTAAACCTCACCTTCGTCTTCTAACTGAGACTCAGGTGTCTGAGGCAACTGACAGCAAACCCTTTTCTGTATCCTCCTACTTTCTCTATACTCATTTCAAAGCCTAAGGTGGCTGTTGTGTATATATATGCAACGACTTATCTTGCTCTCGTGTTCCTGAACTCGATTCTTCTGAATTTTCCACACTCTGGCTTCGGCTTTCCTGTCATTCTCTGACTAAATATATCTGTGCTGTTTACTTATCCCCTAATTCTACTATCAAAAATTCTTCGACTATCTTACTTCTACGATGGAACACATTCTATCCATTTCTCCTTTCTCTGAAATCTCCATTCTAGGAGATTTCAATGTTCACCACCACCTTTGGCTCTCCTCTCCTTTCACTGATCCACCTGGTGAACAAGCCTACATCTTTTCTATCCTTAATGACCTAGAGCAGCTTGTACAGCACCCTACCTGTATCCCTGACTGCCTTGGAGAGAGCTCCAACATACTTGACCTCTTCCTCACAACTAATCCTTCTGTTTACACTGTTAATCTTTTCCCTCCGTTGGGCTCCTCCGATCACAACCTTATTACCTTAACCTGTCCTATCACTCTGGTACGGCCTGTGGACCCTCCAAAGAAACGTCGTCTGTGGCATTTTGGAGCCGCGGACTAGCAGGCCCTCAGGCAGTACTTCTTTGATTTTCCCCGGAATGATTATTGCTTCCATGGCCGTGAGCCATCTGAGTGTGCCTTGCGCATTATGGAGGTTATTCTCTCGGGCATGGAAGCATACAGTCCTTTCTCATATCCTTTGACTAACGCAAGAAAGCCTTGGTTTAATCACGCTTGTTGTAATGCTGTCCGCAACAAGGAGAGGGCCTACAAAAGGTACCGGAGCCAACCCGCCCCTGAATCACATCATCTTTACGTTTCTGCCCGGAATCGCGCTAAGTCTGTTCTTTGCTCTACTAAAAATAATTTCATCCATACTAAATGCTCTCAACCCTCCAACTCGAATTCTTCCCGCTCCTTCTGGCACCTTGCCAAAAATCTTTCTAACAACTTTACCTCATCATCCTTCCCTCCTCTTTTCTACTCTGATGGTTCTGTAGCTATTTCTTCTACTGATAAAGCAGATCTCTTCTCACAGACTTTCTCCTCCAATTCCACCTTAGACGATTCCGGTGCTGTTCCTCCATCACTTCCCCGCTCTGACTTCCTCATGGCTGACATTAAAATTTCTTCAGTTGATGTATTTTCTGCCATCACTGGCCTCAGTACTAACAAGGCATATGGGCCTGATGGGGTCCCTCCTGTTGTTCTCAAGAACTGTGCTTCTGTGCTTACACCCTGCCTAGGCAAACTCTTTTGCTTTTGTCTGTCAACTTGTACCTTTCCTTCTTTCTGGAAGTTTGCTCTTATTCAGCCAGTCCCAAAGAAGGGTGACCACTCCCAATCCAACTATCGTCCAATTGCTTTAACGTCCTGTATTGCAAAAGTTTTCGAGTCAGTTCTCAATAGAAAAATTTTAAGGCATCTTTCCTATCACAACCTTCTTTCCGATCATCAGTACGGGTTCCGTCAGGGACGCTGCACTAGCGATCTTCTCACCTACCTTTCAGACTCCTGGTCATCCTCCTTTCTGGACTTTGGCGAAAGCTTTGCCATTGCACTTCACATCTCAAAGGCTTTCGATCGAGTCTGGCATAAATCTTTAATTTCCAAACTGCCCTCCTACGGATTCTATCCTTCTATCTGTGCCTTCATCGCTAGCTTCCTTTCTGGTCGTTCTATAGCCACTGTTGTAGACGGCCATCGCTCTTCTCCTAGATCTATCAACAGTGGTGTTCCTCAGGGCTCTGTCCTATCACCAACTCTCTTCCTTTTATTCATCAATGATCTTCTAAGCTGTACATCTAACTCTATCCACTCATACGCTGATGACTCCACCCTTCACCTTTCCATTCGGTTCTCGGAACGCCCATCTCAACAGTTACTTCAACAAACAAGGGATGAGGCTATGGCACACCTAATGTCTGACTTGGCTCGTATCTCTGACTGGGGTAAAAATAATATGGTTGTTTTTAATGCATCTAAGACTCAGTTCTTACACCTATCAACCCGACAAAATCTTCCACAGGTATACCCACTAATGTTTAATAATATTCAGCTTAATCCTGTATCATCCTTGAACATGCTTGGGGTTTCATTTACTCGGGACTTATCTTGGAAAGATCATATTACATCTCTTGTCAAGTCTGCTTCCAAGAGATTGGGTGTGCTAAGCCGACTCCGCTCTTTCTTTACCCCTGCACAATTGTTGACTCTATACAGGGATTTTATCCGCCCCTGTGTGGAGTACAACTCTCATGTGTGGGGAGGCTCCCCACATACTGCTCTTCTCAATAGGGTGGAGTCAAAGGCTTTTCGTCTCATTAACTCTCCTCCTCTTACTGACTCCCTTCAACCTCTGTCTCTTCGCTGCACTGCTGCATCTTTATCTCTCTTCTATCGCTACTTTAATGGTCACTGCTCCTCTGAACTGTCTCCTTGCATTCCTCCACCTCTACGACGGGCGCGTAGCACCCGTCTGGCAACAAACTCTCATCCCTTTTCTGTCCAACTCTCAAATGCAAGAGTTAACCGTTACTCCCAGTCTTTCATTTATGCAACAGGTCAACTCTGTAACTGTCTCCCTCTGTCTGTATTTCCTGCTGCCTATGATCTCCAGTCTTTCGAACGCAGTGTGTCCAGGCATCTGAAAATGATTGGATCTTGAATTTGGCTCTCTGTTGTATTTTGTTTTTCTCTTGGAGGGAACTGTTACTCCGGGGCTCATGGCCTTTGGTTCCTTCTTCCTCGCATAAAAAAAAAAAAAAAAAACTTGTACCCCTTTTATTACCCCATCGATGTACAGATTGAACAACCATGGAGACATGACACACCCATGTTTCAACCCAACCTTCAAAGAAAAAAATTCACTCAGTTCACCATCCACAAGCACTGCAGCCTTAGCACCATCATACATACTCTTCACACCATTCAACAATTTCCCGTCTACTCCAAATATTCTTAATACTTTCCACAATCCTTGTCTATCCACCCTGTCATATGCTTTCTCCAAATGCATGAAAGCCGCGTACAACTTCTTTCCCTTCTCTAGAAACTTTTCCACTAAAGATCTAAGAATGAAGATCTGATCTACACAACCTCTTCCCTTCCTAAAACCTCCCTGTTCTTCTCCAACTAATTCCTCTGTTCTTACTTTAAACTCTGTCAATATGTATCCTACCATACACTTTTCCTATTATACTAAGAAGACAAATGCCCCTATGATTACTACAGATTTCACTTTCCCCCTTTCCTTTGTAAAGGGAATAATTATACCTGACTTCCAATCCTCTGGGACTCTACCTTCCTCCCAGGCCAATCTGCACATCTTCCACATCCATTCTGCTACTATCTCTCCCCCATGCTTCAGCATTTCGCCACACACTTCATCAAATCCTGGGGCTTTCCTCAATTTAACATTCTTCATTGCTTCCACAACTTCTATCCTACTGGTTTGTTCCTGTCCTCTTACCTCCTTCCTTCTCCCAGCCACTTATACTCACATTACTTCCATCCTTTATTTTCAGCAATTCCTTAAAGTGTTCTATCCATCTGCTCACTTTTTTCCCCTTCTCCACTAGTAATCTACCATTTTTATCTTTCACTCCCCTGCTAACATTACTGCCACCCTGTCTTACTCTTTTCACCTCTTTGCAGAACATTTTCTTACAGTCCCTCTACTTTACACTCAAAATCCTTCCAAATTCCTCACCCACTCTCTTCTTACTCTCTCTTACGAATCTTTTCATCTCTCTCTTTCTTTCTACATTGATCATAATGCTAAATAAAGTAGGACTAAGCACACTTCCCTACGGCACCCCCTTTTCCTGGATAAATATATCCCATGTTACGTTACGGGGCAATTTGACAGAGAAAGTCCTGTCCCTTAAGAAATTTGAAATAAAAATAGGCAAATTTCCTCTTAAACCATAAGCACAGAGCTTCATTAGTATACCGTGTCGCCATGTCATGTCATAGGCCTTATGGATGTCCAAGAACACCCCTATCATGAATTCCTCATTGGCAAATGCCTCTGAAATACAATGCTCCAAATTCATTAAATGATCTAGTGAACTTCTGTATTTACGGAAGCCACATTGTTGATCATTTAACAAATTCTTCTACTCTAAAACAAAAAAAAGCCTATTGTTTACCATTCGTTCTATGACCTTACACAGACAAGTAGTCAACACAATAGGACGAAATGAAGTGGGTTTCATAAGACGACAAGCCTTTTTGGGTATCGGTATTCCGTGCGCAAAGTGCCATGAGTTTGGGAACGTTCGAGACGCCCAAATCTCATTGTACAATGCTAAAATCTTAATCATGTTGTCCTGATTAAGATGCTGGATCATACCGTACGTGATTCTGTCTCGTCCAGGGCTGGTGTCCGTACAGGATTTAAGGGCAAGGAGCAGTTCATCTAGCGTAAACTCTTGGTTGTATGGGGAGTCTACGTCTTCTATGGCAAAGCCTGTCCTCTGTAGCTCAGCCGTGCGTTTATGATGTTGAAAACGCGGATCATAATTGGCTGAGCTACTTACATGAGAAAAACTCGTGGTGAGGATGTTAGCAACGTCCACGGGTAAATCATAGATAGTGTTGTTCACCTACAGGGTGGTGACAAGGAAGTATGGGACTTTATTATTTAATATTCTTATAGTGGACCAGACTTTACTTAATGGTGTAGTACGAGTTACCGTGGACACAAAGGACCGCCAGGAGTCACGTTTGGCCCTTCTTATTATTCTCCTTGCCTCAGCCTGTGCCTGTTTGTATGCAATAAAATTTTCCTCAGTGGGCTGAATATCAAAAATCCTGTATCTCCTATCGCGTTTTCTTAATGCTTGTCGGCAATCCGGCATCCAGTGCTTCGCATGACTTGTAGAAGTCTTTGGAATAACAGCCTCAGCTGCATGTAATATGGATTTGGTGAAATTTTCGACCTTAACATCTATGGTTTCCCCAGATATATTGGCGATCCTTGAGAAGGATCCCTAATCTGCGTTCTTGTAGTTAAATTTTGGAGGTGGAAGGTCCGAAACGATGTCGCGTGTATAAGAAAGACAGATGGGTAAATGATCACTTCCCAAAAAATCGTCATAAGGGTCCCACGAGAAATCTTGATGTATACAAGGGGAGGCCAAAGATAAATCAATAGCCGAAAAGTTACCAGTACGATCATCTACACGAGTCGCTCTACCATCGTTCAGAAGACAAAGGTTGGACTGTAGTATTAGGTCAGCTACTTGCTCCCCACGACCATCGATCCTCAAGCTACCCCATTGATAGTGATGGACGTTAAAGTCGCCCAACACTAACTTATTCCCAGGTAGATGTTCAAATTGTGAATTTAAAGCATCACTATCAATGGGGCCATGTGGAGGGCAGTATAGAGAGCAAAGAGACAAATACGTGTTATTACATTTTACTCCCCACACGAAAGCTTCCAAAGTAGAATTTAGAATCACTTCCGTTTGTGGGTGTGATTTGTGTGTGTATGTGGCAACTCGGTGACCTTCATATCTTCTATACGAGTGGTAGTGTTTGAACTGTGGAGGATCAGTATGATCCTCCAGGCACGTCTCCTGTAAACAAAGAACATCTGGCCTGTGTACTGAAAGGAAGATTGCTATATCTTGTAGTTTATTCCCAACACCTCTACAATTCCACTGTAATACAGTGAAAGCGACTGTTCAAGATTTATATTGGGGGCCAGTGTGCTTTGTCTTTTTTTTTTTTTTGTCCCCCGCTGGCAGGCAAGCGACTACTGGGGAACCCAGCACGGTGCTTGTTTACGGAAACCTCCATATTTTCTTCAATAACTAGGCTCCCAGACTCCCCCGAGGAAGAGATAACCTTTCTTTGTCTCTCTCTCTCTCTCTCTTGCTGGAGTGGGAACTGGAAGAACATGAGGACGAGACAGTTTTGTGTGGGTGGTCATGTTACTTTTACTAGACTTGTCTGACTTCGGTTTTGGCCGTACTGATGGAGAGGCAGCAGGAGCCTGAGGATAGGTCGAAGCCTTAAGGATGTCAGTGAGAGAGTTGGAGCGGACTGGAGGCCGAGATGGAGAAGTACTGTGAGTGGCAGGAGGGAGAAGGACAAGATCAGTCTGCGTCTCGAGCACATCACAGGACAGGACATTACCGCCGAAGTATAGGACCTATTCGGCGTGGGAGTTGCATGCAACTCCTTCACCTTTATCCTAGCTTCGTAGTACGAAATGCCCTCAGTTGCCTCCACCGTGCAGAACTCCTTCTCCTCCTCCTTCCACTTGGGACAGTCCCTAGAGGAAGTGGAGTGAGTGCCCTTGCAGTGAAAGCAACACACTCTCAGATGTGCAACGTTCCACATCATAACCCTTGCTTGCACACTTGCCACACACTGGCTGGGAAGCCTGACAAGTCTTGGCACCATGCCCATATAACTGGCATTTCAAACAACGGAAAGGGTTGGGGATATATGGCCGCACATGAACAATTTCATAATCGATTTTTACCAGGCTAGGCAGTGACACTTGACCAAAAGTTAAAACGATAGTTGCAGTCTTTGTCCTGACACCTTCCAAAAATCTGGTGATGAATCTAGCATCGATGACATCTTGCTGAGCGATTTCCTCTATGATCTCTTCCTCACTCATCACCATGAGATTCCTGCACGTGATAACACCCTTGCAGAAATTCATGGAAGTTGGGATCTTGGCTTCGACATCATAGCAATGAAACTTGCGCAGCTTCATCAAGTCCTTAACTTGAGATGAGTTACAAGTTTTTACGAGGTCTCCGTTCACAAGTTTTTTTACTTGTTCCACCTCCCCAGCACAGCCATCAATAACCTTCTTGATCATGAAGAGATTGAGACTGCTCAAGGGAGTGGAACGTAGAGCAGTGATGATTCCATAATCAGCATTATGTACAAGGACGTCACGAGGCAAACGAGTCTGGGGCCGTTCTGTCTGAGGGCTGTCAGTCCGTGGATCAGTTAGGAGTCGATCAGGACCGCCTCCCCCCACTTTAGGGGGGGGAGGTAGTAGGGGCGTCCGCCATAGTACCACTGCCCTCTAACGGGGGAAGTGGGAAGGAGGAGAGAAAACAAGCAAGGGACAATCAACCCAGGACCAAACACCTACGTCTGAGGTTGCCCTCTCAAACCACTCCAGGGAGGCCCGACCGTGTTTATTCATGCCCCAGAACGATCAGTGGGGGGGGACCCTCCATGGGCGAGTAAGCAGAACAGACACCAACTGTTCTAAACTAACAGGGAGAGGACAAAAATGAGTACTAACTACCCTACCGCACACCAGAAGGGTGAAAAAAAAAAAAAAAAAAAGCTATTGCCAGTGAGGCAGCCCTACAAAGCTAGAGGAGAGAGCAGAGGAAATACATGTCCACACTCTCCGGAACCATGCATATAAGACCGGCCATCATCTGTTTTTTTTCTTTTCTTTGCCTATCGACCATTGGGGCCAAAGCCCATGGTCATTAAGGCCGTGTATATATATATATAAATATATATATATATATATGTTTATATATCTAAACATATATATATATATATATATATATATATATACTGTACATACACACACACACACACACACACACACTTCCATGCATATATAGTATATACAGACATACTTTCATGCACACGTACATATGTATATATATATATATATATATATATATATATATATATATATATATAATAATAATTTTTATTTTATTCGTTTTATGTATTTTTATTTTTTTAACTTTCTCTTGGTTTTATATTTTTTAGATCTTATATTGTAAAGAAAAAATCTAATCTGAAGACCCTAAAACTAATCACGTAACAGATAAATTGCTAACCTATATTAAATCCTACAGAGACAAATAGCTAGACGTACACTAATGGTAAAAATACCCCGACAAACAGAACACCATTGACTGCAGATATGTATCACCTCTCTACATTACATACCTGCTCTCACCTGCTGACTGTCAGTCGAGGCACAACCTAATATAAGGGACATCAGTATATGAAAGGGAACCAGACGAGTCAGGAACATTTCCATATACGTCAGCTGTCGGCCCTAATTAGCATAACTTAAACAATACGGTATAATCTATTTACATAATTTGTACAAAAAGTGAAGTACCTCGGCCAACAGACCACCATCGACTGTAAATGCCCAATACCTATCTACATTGCACACTTGCGCTCATCAGTTGGTGAACGTCAGGCGAGGAACGAGGCTTAATGTAGGGGACATCTATATTAGAAATAGATCAGTGGGAGGAGGAACTTTTTCAAATATGTCAACTGTCGACCCAAATTAGGATTACAATCTATACATATTTACAGACCATAAAAACCATAACCACACAGTAAAAAAGTCACATCACTCTGATCAGCCATGTCTCTCTCAAGAAAGTCATCAATTTATCAGTCATAACAATGTCGCCATCACCCAAGATGGTGGAAAGGGTGAAGGGGACGTCTGCTGCACCGCAGTAATTTATAAGTGAAGCCCTTTCACAAATAAATCGCCGACAGCGCAGGATGATATGACTGATAGATAACACCGCATCACAGATGTCTTATTGCAGTGGGAATCGTTTTTCCATATTAGGTTTCACATGTGTTAGGATGGTGGCATTAAGCCACAAATGAGCCAACACTTTTTCTTCCAGGCGACTGGGACGGTTGGCAGTGTCCCAGCCGCCCAGGTAGGGCTTACATGTTGGAATATTTAGTCTGGTCCACTGACTTTGCAACAGAAGATTTATTGATTTCTTCCCGAGACAGAGACTCGACCGTAGATCATGAGTAATGTCCCAAGTCTCCTCGAGCTCTACAGCCGACTTTGCAAGTAAGTCAGCCTGCTCATTGCCGTACATACGACAATGACCAGGCACCCAGATCAGTGTGAATGACTTGTCCCACTAATGCAATTTATTGATAATGCGGCCCTGGATCTCATAAGAGTCTGTCGTACAAGAAGCAATTGCCTGAAGGGCTGATTTTGAATCCGAAAATATGACAAATGAGTTATGCCGAGTAGTGAGAGCATAGTCTATGGCTGTGTCAATAGCAAAAAGTTTGGAGGTAAACACAGATGCATGAGTCGGTAACCGATACCTCATGGCACATTCAGTCGACCACACGCTTGCACCCACAAATTCACTCGACTTGGAGCCGTCGGTGTACATTTGGTGGGACTCCAAGTGAAGAATGATGATATTACTAAATAAGTGGTGGACATTTGTGGTGGGGGAGAGATAGTAGTAGAATGGATGTGGAAAATGTGCACATTGGCCTGGGAGGAAGGTAGAGTCCCGGAGGATTGGAAGTCAGGTATAATTATTCTCTTGTATAAAGGAAAAAGGGAAAAAGAAGTGTGTGGTAATCAGAGGAGCATCTGTCTTCTTAGTATAATAGGAAAAGTGTACTTTTTTTTTTTAATACGAGGAAGAAGGAACCAAAGGCCATGAGCCCACAGTAACAGTTCCCTCCAAGAGAAAAAACAAAATACAATAGAGAGCCAAATTCAATATCCGATCATTTTGAGATGCCTGGACACACTGCGTTTGAAAGACTGGAGATCATAGGAAGCAGGAAATACAGACAGAAGGAGACAGTTCCAGAGCTGCCCTGTTACATAAATGAAAGACTGGGAGTAACGGTTAACTCTTGCATTAGAGAGTTGGACAGAAAAGGGATAAGAGTTTGCTGCCAGATGGGTGCTACGCGCCCGTCGTAGAGGTGGAGGAATGCAAGCAGACAGTTCAGAGGAGCAGTGACCATTAAAGTAGCGATAGAAAAGAGATAAAGATGCAACAGAGCGGCGAAGGGACAGAGGTTGAAGGGAGTCAGTAAGAGGAGGAGAGTTAATGAGACGAAAAGCCTTTGACTCCACCCTATTGAGAAGAGCTGTATGTGGGGAGCCTCCCCACACATGAGAGTTGTACTCCACACAGGGGCGGATAAAACCCCTGTATAGAGTCAACAATTGTGCAGGGGTAAAGAAAGAGCGGAGTTGGCTTAGCACACCCAATCTCTTAGAAGCAGATTTTACGAGAGATGTAATATGATCTTTCCAAGATACAGTAAGTCTTGAGTAAATGAAACCCCAAGCATGTTCAAGGATGATGCAGGATTAAGCTGAATATTATTAAACATTAGTGGGTATACCTGTGGAAGATTTTGTCGGGTTGATAGGTGTAAGAACTGAGTCTTAGATGCATTAAAGACAACCATATTATTTTTACCCCAGTCAGAGATACGAGCCAAGTCAGACATTAGGTGTGCCATAGCCTCATCCCTTGTTTGTTGAAGTAACTGTTGAGATGGGCGTTCCGAGAACCGAATGGAAAGGTGAAGGGTGGAGTCATCAGCGTATGAGTGTGATAGGGTTAGATGTAGAGCTTAGAAGATCATTGATGAATAAAAGGAAGAGAGTTGGTGATAGGACAGAGCCCTGAGGAACACCACTGTTGATAGATCTAGGAGAAGAACGATGGCCGTCTACAACATCGGCTATAGAACGACCAGAAAGGAAACTGGCGATGACGGCACAGATAGAAGGATAGAAACCGTAGGAGGGCAGTTTGGAAATTAAAGATGTATGCCAGACTCGATCGAAAGCCTTTGAGATGTCAAGTGCAATGGCAAAGCTTTCGCCAAAGTCCCGAAAGGAGGATGACCAGGCGTCTGAAAGGTAGGTGAGAAGATCGCCAGTGGAGCGTCCCTGACGGAACCCATACTGACGATCGGAAAGAAGGTTGTGATAGGAAAGATGCCTTAAAATTTTTCTATTAAGAATTGACTCGAAAACTTTGGAAATACAGGACGTTAAAGCAATTGGACGATAGTTGGAGGGTTGGGAGTGGTCACCCTTCTTTGGGACTGGCTGAATGAGAGCAAACTTCCAGCAAGAAGGAAAGGTACAAGTTGACAGACAAAGGCGAAAGAGTTTGCCTAGGCAGGGTGTAAGCACGGAAGCACAGTTCTTGAGAACAACAGGAGGGACCCCATCAGGCCCATATGCCTTGTTAGTACTGAGGCCAGTGATGGCAGAAAATACATCAACTGAAGAAATTTTAATGTCACCCATGAGGAAGTCAGAGGGGGGAAGTGATGGAGGAACAGCACCGGAATCGTCTAAGGTGGAATTGGAGGAGAAAGTCTGTGCGAAGAGATCTGCTTTATCAGTAGAAGAAATAGCTACAGAACCATCAGAGTAGAAAAGAGGAGGGAAGGATGATGAGGTGAAGTTGTTAGAAAGATTTTTGGCAAGGTGCCAGAATGAGCGGGAAGAATTCGAGCTGGAGAGTTGAGAGCATTTAGTATGGATGAAATTATTTTTAGTAGAGCGAAGAACAGACTTAGCACGATTCCGGGCAGAAACGTAAAGACGATGTGATTCAGGGGTGGGTTGGCTCCGGTACCTTTTATAGGCCTTATCCTTGTTGCGGACAGCATTAGAACAAGCGTGATTAAACCAAGGCTTTCTTGCGTTAGTCAAAGGATATGAGAAAGGAACGTATGCTTCCATGCCCGAGAGAATAACCTCTGTAATGCGCAAGGCATACTCAGATGGCTCACGGCCATGGAAGCAATAATCATTCCAGGGAAAATCAAAGAAGTACTGCCTGAGGGCCTCCCAGTCCACGGCTCCAAAATGCCAAAGACGACGCTTCCCTGGAGGGTCCACAGGCCGTACCAGAGTGATAGGACAGGTTAAGGTAATAAGGTTGTGATCGGAGGAGTCCAACGGAGAGAAAAGATTAACAGAGTAAGCAGAAGGATTAGTTGTGAGGAAGAGGTCAAGTATGTTGGAGCTCTCTCCAAGGCGGTCAGGGATACGGGTAGGGTGCTGTACAAGCTGCTCTAGGTCATTAAGGATAGAAAAGATGTAGGCTTGTTCACCAGGTGGATCCGTGAAAGGAGAGGAGAGCCAAAGGTGGTGGTGAACATTGAAATCTCCAAGAATGGAGATTTCAGAGAAAGGAGAAATGGACAGAATGTGTTCCATCGTAGAAGTAAGATAGTCAAAGAATTTTTGATAGTCAGTAGAATTAGGGGATAAGTAAACAGCACAGATATATTTAGTCAGAGAATGACAGGAAAGCCGAAGCCAGAGTGTGGAGAATTCAAAAGAATCAAGTTCAGGAACACGAGAGCAAGATAAGTCGTTGCGTATGTATACACAACAGCCACCTTTGGCTTTGAATTGAGTATAGAGAAAGTAGGAGGATACAGAAAAGGGTTTGCTGTCAGTTGCCTCAGACAACTGAGTCTCCGTTAGAAAAAGAAGGTGAGGTTTAGAGTAGGAGAGGTGGTGCTCAACAGAGCGAAAGTTAGATGAAAGGCCGCGAATGTTGCAGAAATGAAGAAGAAGAGAGTCAGACAGTGGTTCCAGGCACCTCGAGTCGTCACTGGGAAAGGGGCATATGGCGGGGGCATTTATGGTCCCCCCCCCTGGGGACTCCGAGGCTTGGTGAATCGACGCCATTATGGTGAATTTTGAATAGGAAGTGTAGTGTGTACTGTGCATGTAGTTTGGTGAGGATAGTTAGAGAAATTTGTACTGGAGAGCATGCTGGCTTACTCTCTGTGTAACTGAGACACTGAAAAAGTTCAGCAAAGGGGGATGGTCAGGAACTAGTCCTGAGGGCTGATGAAATAGGAGCTCCAGCACTCCCTGTCATCAGTTTTCCATCCACCTCGGGAATACTGCCCTGCTCGACTGGTGCTACAGTCTACTCCACTTATTGACAGAGTGAGAGAAAGAACAGAGGAATTAGTTGGAGGAGAACAGGGAGACTTTAGGAAGGGAAGAGGTTGTGTAGATCAGATATTCATTCTGAGATCTTTAGTGGAAAAGTTTCTAGAGAAGGGAAAGAAATTGTATGCAGCTTTCATTCATTTGGAGAAAGCATGTGACAGGGTGGATAGACAAGGATTGTGGAAAGTATTAAGAATATATGGTGTAGATGGGAAAATGTTGAATGCTGTGAAGAGTATGTATGATGGTGCTAAGGCTGCAGTGTGTGTGGATGGTGAACTGATTTAATTTTTCTCTTTGAAGGTTGGGTTGAAACAGGGATGTGTCATGTCTCCATGGTTGTTCAATCTGTACATAGATGGGGTAATAAAAGAGGTACAAGGTAGGGTAGTGGATGTTGGAGTGGCCCTGGTGAGAGAGGGTAGTGTTTGTAAACTCCCTGAACTGTTGTTTGCAGATGATACCATGTTGTTGAGTGAAGACGAAGGAGAGCTCCAAGGCTTCGTGGGTGAGTTTGGGAGAGTGTGCAAGAAACCGAATCTAAAGGTGAATGTAGGGAAGAGGAAAGTGATGGTCTTTGAGAGAGGTGAAGTCAGTGAATGTACAGCGAGGTTGGATGATGAGGAAATGGCAAATGTGAGTACGTTTAAGTACTTGGGTAGTGTGATGAGTAAGGATGGAGGTTTGGAGGGTGAAGTGCTTGAAAGGGTAGAGCAGAGAAGAAAGGTTGCTGGTTCCTTGAAAGCAGTAATAAGAAACAGGGAAGTGAGCATGGAAGTGAAAAAGTTATTCCATGACAGTATTGTGATACCAACTCTAACGTATGGAAGTGAAGCTTGGACCTTGCTGGAAGGACACAAGTCAAGAGTGAGAGCAGTGGAAATGAGTTGTTTAAGAGGAGCCTGTGGAGTCACATGGAGAGACAGGCTGACAAATGAGAATATAAAGGAGCGTTGTGGTGTCGATGTGGATGTGATAGGAAAAGTTAGGAGGAATACACTGAGGTGGTTTGGCCATGTGGAGTGGATGGAGGATGAAAGCCTGAAGAAGAGAGTGTATGTGAGTTAGGTGGAGGGGGGAAGAGGGAGGGGGTGGCCAAGGATGAGATGGAGAGATGGAGTGGAGAGGTATATGAAAGAGGGAAGTGTGAGTTGGGAGCGGGGCAGTAAAATGGCGGGGGACAGGGCGACGTGGAGGCGATTTGTTTGTGGCCACCTCGAACTGGATTGAGGTGTCTGGCAACAGATAGATAGATAGATTGACATTGTTGATCATTTAACAAATTCATCGACTCTAAAACAAAAAAAAAGCCTAATGTTTACCATTCGTTCCATGACCCTACATAGACAAGAAGTCAACACAATAGGACGAAATGAAGTGGGTTTCATAAGACGACCAGTCTCTTTGAGTATCGGTACTACGTACGCAAAGTGCCATGAGTTTGGGAATGTTAGAGACGCCCAAATCTCATTGTACAGTACAATGCTAACATCTTAATCAGGTTGTCCTGATTAAGATGCTGGATCATACTGTACGTGATGGTGCCTGGTCCAGGGCTGGTGTCTTTACAGGATTTAAGGGCAAGGAGCAGTTCATCTAGCATAAACTCTTAGTTGTACGGGAAGTCTACGTTTTCTGTGGCAATGTCTATGATCTGTAGCTCAGCCATGCGTTTATTATGCTGAAAACGTGGATCATAATTGGCTGAGCTACTTACATGAGAAAAACTCCTAGTGAGGATGTTTGCAACGTCCACGGGCTCATCATAGATGGTGTTGTTCACCTGCAGGGTGGTGACAGGGAAGTATGGGCCTTTATTATTTAATATTGTTATAGTGGACCAGACTTTATTTAATGGTATAGTACGAGTCACCGTGGACACAAAGGACCGCCAGGAGTCACGTTTGGCCCTGCTTATTATTCTCCTTGCCTCAGCCCGTACCTGTTTGTATGCAATAAAAGATTCCTCAGTGGGCTGCCTATCAAAAATCCTGTATCTCCTATTTAGTTTCCTTAATGCTTGTCGGCAATCCAGCGTCCACCAATGTGCTCTATGCTTTGCAATAATTGTAGAAGTCTTGGGAATAGCAGCCTCAGCTGCATGTAGTATGGATTTGGTTAAATTTTTAACCTTAACATCTATGGTTTCCCCAGATATATCTAAATTGGCGATCCTTGAGAAGGATCCCCAATCTCCTTTCTTATAGTTAAATTTTGGAGATGGAGGGTCCGAAACGATGTCGCGTGTATAAGAAAGACGGATGGGTAAATGATCACTTCCCAAGAAATCTTCATAAGGGTCCCATGAGAAATCTTGATATATACAAGGGGAGGCCAAAGATAAGTCAATGGCCGAAAAGTTACCAGTACGATCATCTACATGAGTCGCTCTACCATCGTTCAGAAGACAAAGGTTGGACTGTAGTATTACGTCAGGTACTTGCTCCCCACGACCATCGATCCTCAAGCTACTCCATTGATAGTGATGGGCGTTAAAGTCGCCCAACACTAACTTATTCCCAGGTAGATGTTCAAATACTGAATTTAACCCGAGGCATCCCGTCGACGTATGGGTAAGTTGCAACATTTTGCATTTGCCAGTCCTGACGACATGCTGGTACACTGCGCAATTGCAAGGTTCATAATTTGCACAATTTTCAATTTTCGCACGTGATTTTTCGTACTTTTACACGGGACACCTTCCTCTATTCCTCTACAAGATGGCAAGCAGGGACAATGCCTTACACCGCATAACCTCCCCCCCCCCTGCACGGCATTGTCTCGGCAATTCACCTGTTACCAGTGACCTGGCCAATAAAGACATTGAGGGCCAGAGTGATTCCCCAATCAATGACAATGTGGAGGACAAAGTTTAAATACCATTAGAGGAAGAAACAGTCAGAAATGATAATCAGCTAATGTGGCAAAAAAAGGTCAGGTATGGTGATGAGTTAGTGAGTGAAACAATGCTTATAATGCCTATATTACTATTTGAAAACCAATATATGCTCATACTACATGTAAATTCGTACCACGTAAATAAATAGATACCGTTTATGAGTGGTGTGAAATAGTTACCCTACCATAGAACTCGTTTTCTTTGGTGCCAGCCTGCTAGAAAACCCAGTAAGGTAAGGACGTAATGCTACCTGGATCAAGTATTTTAAACCTCAGATGAGCGATTTCTCTATGAATTTTCGATCTTTCTAACCAAAAGCGGAGGTTTTAGCCAAAAAAAAATTTTTGAAAATACCTCGGGATTGGGGGGTGTCAGAGGTGCGAAATAGCTCGGCACGTGAAGGATTAAAGCATCACTATCAATGGGGCCATGTGGAGGGCAGTACAGAGAGCAAAGAGACAGACTCATGTTATTAAATTTTACTATGCATGCGATAGCTTCCAGGGTATAATTTAGAATCACTTCTGTTTGTGGGTGTGATTTGTGTGTGTATTTGGCAACTCTGTGACCTCCATATCTTCTATATGTGTAGTAGTGTTTGAACTGTGGAGGATCAGGATAAACCTTCAGGCACGTCTCATGTAAAGAAACAACATCTGGCCTGTGTACTAAAAGCATGATTGCTATATTTTGTAATTTATTCCCAACACCTCTACAATTCCACTGTATTACAGTGAAAGCGACGATTTAAGATTTATGTTGGGGGCCAGTGTGCTTTGTTTTTTTTTTGTTGCCCACTGGCAGGCAAGCGACTACCCGGGGACCTAGCAAGGTGCTTGTTTACGGAAACCTCCATATTTTCGTCAATAACTAGGCTCCCAGACTCCTCCAAGGAAGAGCTAACCATTCTCTCTCTTGCTGGAGTGGGAACTAAAAGAACATGAGGATGAGACTGTTTTGTGAGGGTGGTCATGTTACTCTTACTAGACTTATCTGACTTCGGTTTTGGCCGTACTGATGGAGAGGCAGCAACAGCCTGAGAATTGGTTGAAGCCTTAACCCGTGGCGTCCCGTCGACGTACTTCCACGTCCTCACGTTATGTCACTGCCAATCCCGTTGACATACTTCAACGTCCTGCAATTGCAAGGTTCAAATTTCCACAATTTTCAAAATTCGCGCGAGATTTTCGATTCGCCCACGTACCCAAGCCTCCCCTACCTGCCCCCAGGCGGGCAGCGTCCCAGACCCTGCATGGCCTGTGCTCGCCCTTGTCTCGGTCACTCACCTGTTAGCAGTGACCCAGGTCAGACATGGCGCGTAAAGGTCTCTCAGACGACGAAATACAATCCGCCCTGGATGCCTTCACCGGAGATAGTGATTCTCCACTTGATGATGATGTGGTGGATCGAGATTATGTGCAGCCTGAGGAGGAAATAACAAGCAGTGATGAGGAGGTCCCTTCGCCCTGGAAAAAGCGGTATGTCACGTATCGTAAGGCAAGGGAAGGCCAGCCTGCACCCAAAACACCTGCATGGACCTCTCTCCATCCCCTAGAGAAAGATTCTGATGAGGACGAGGATGAGGACGATGATGATGACGGCGGCTTAGGACGTGATGTTGCCTCGTGGTTTCGAAAGGAAAAAATCTCACCCCGAGGATCAGAAGGTTGGGCGAGAAGGCAAATAAAGTATGGCCTAGTGTTTTGTCTGGGGAACGCGAAAGTGGTGTGGTGGGAGTGCGGGGTGAAAGGGAAGTGGTGTGAGGGAGGCAGCACGAGCACGTGGTGCACGTAGGCCTAGGGGAGAGGAGGTGGAGCCACTCCCCAGCACGTCTTTTGCCATACAATATTCCCAAACTTCCTCCACACAGCCCCAGGATGTGGGGAAAGGAAGGAAAGGGAAGGGAAAGGGTAAAGGAAAAGGGAGAGGGAAGAGAAGTGCGAGTGATGAAAGGCGCCGCTCTCCACCTCCCCCACCACCACCAATGTTGCGTTGTGCCTTCAGCCATGTTTCAGAGAGTACCATAACTTCCTACACTACTGAAACTGTGTGGGATGGCGATATGACGCTCAGTATAATGGTAAGGCCAGTCAGTATGTGCCAAGTCTTATATAAACTAGAAACGGGTGTAATGTTTGCAGGAAAGTAATGTATAAGTTGAGAAATAGTGCAAGTTGAACGAAGTGATATGAAAACTACACCCACTGTATAAATCTGTGAAAATATGACGCTCAGTATAACACTCTGGTCAGTAAATATGTGATAGCAAGAATATAGTGGAAACGGGTGTAATGTTAGCATGAATAAAACGTATAAGTTGAAAAATAGTGTAAGTTGTAATAATTGATGTCATGAGTACACCCACTGTGTAAATCTGCGAAAATATGACGCTCAGTATAACACTCTGGTCATTAAATATGTGATAGCAAGAATATAAAGTGGAAACGGGTGTAATGTTAGCATGAATAAAACGTATAAGTTGAACAATAGTGTAAGTTGTAATAATTGATGTCACGAGTACACCAACATTCTGGTCAGTAAGTATGTGATAGGAATTATATAAAGTGGAATTTGTTGTAATGTTAGTAGTAAGGTATTTTATAAGTTGAATACTAGTGTAAGATGAAACAAATGATATTGCGATAACACTCCCTGTGTAAGTACGAGGTACGCGCTAATATGACGCTCAGTTGCATCGTAAGTTCTGAAATTATGTGATATCAATTATATCAAGTGTAAACATGTGCAATGTTAGTGGAGAATTATTATATAAGTACAAAAATAGGTTGTAAGTTGAAATAGTAGTCATAGCGACTTCACCGTGTGTGTTATTATGCGCTATTATTACGCTATATATTTACGTAAGGCCTGAAATTATCTCAAAACAGTTCTATAAAGTTGAAAAGTGTATAATGTTATTAGAAAAGTATTATGTAAGTAGAAAAAACACAATACGAGTTGAAACAACAGTCACGGCGAGTTCACTCACTACGTAAATAAGCGCTAACATTACGCTAAATGTTATCAAAAGGCCTGTGAATACGTAAAAACAGTTCAGTAAAATGTAAAATGGTATGTTATAGTAGAAGGATTATGTAAGTAAAAAAAATGATATGTATCATGATTTTCGAATGTTAGCGATTCATCGTGACCAAGTTGCCCGATTTTGCTCGTTTCGCATGATGATACAATGCTTATTTCTGCTCTGTTTTTGTATAAAATCCAATATACTCTTTTATCACATGTTTTTATGTTTGTAATAAATACATATCTACTTACTTTCATTGGTTTCCCAGACTTATAATACCATAGAAAACGTTAGAGGCTCAGACCGCCTAGGGAGAACACGGGGCCAGGTGGGACCGAGGCATACCTGTTTAAGGTAATTATGGACCCCGGGGAACAATTTCTTTGTCACTGACCATTGTTTCTGACCAAAAGCGAAAGTTTTAACAAAAAAAAAAAAAAGGTCGAAAAATGGTCGGGATTGGGGTGTACCAGTGGTGAAAAAGTGGTCGGGACGGGGCGGGTTAAGGATGTCAGTGAGAGAGTTGGAGGGGATGGGAGGCTGAGATGGAGGGGTACTGTGAGTGGCAGGAGGGAGAAGGACAAAATCAGTCTGCGTCTCGAGCACATCACAGGACAGGACATTACCGCCGAAGTATAGCACTTATTTGGCGTGGGAGTTGCATGCAACTCCTTCACCTTTTTCCTAGCTCTGTAGTAGGAAATGCCCTAAGTTGCCTTCACCGTGCAGACCTCCTCCTCCTCCTTCCACTTGGGACAGTCCCTAGAGGAAGTGGAGTGAATGTCCTTGCAGTGAAAGCAACATACAGTCTCAGATGTGCAACGTTCCACATCATGACCCTGGCGTGCACACTTGCCACACACTGGCTGGGAAGCCTGATAAGTCTTGGCACCATGCCCATATAACTGGCATTTCAAACAACGGAAAGGGTTGGGGATATATGGCCGCACATGAACAATTTCATAACTGATTTTTGCATGGCTAGGCAGTGACACTTGACCAAAAGTTAAAACGATAGTTGCAGTATTTGTCCTGACACCTTCCGAAAATCTGGTGATGAATCTAGCATCGATGACATCTTGCTGAGCAAGTTCCTCTATGATCTCTTCCTCACTCATCACCATGAGATTCTTGCAAGCGATAATACCCTTGCAGAAATTCATGGAAGTTGGGATCTTGGCTTCGACATCATAGCAATGAAACTTGCGCAGCTTCAACAAGTCCTTAACCCGCGGCGTCCCGTCGACGTTCTTCCACGTCCTCACGTTTTGTCACTGCCAATCCCGTCGACATACTTTAACGTTCTGCAATTGCAAGGTTCATAATTTCCACAATTTTCAAAATTCGCGCGAGATTTTCGATTCGCCCACCTACCCAAGCCTCCCCTACCTGCCCCCAGGCGGGCAGCATCCCAGACCCCGCGTGACCCACACTCGCTCTTGTCTCGGTCACTCACCTGTTAGCAGTGACCCAGGTCAGACATGGCACGTAAAGTTCTCTCAGACGACGAAATACAATCCGCCCTGGATGCCGTCACTGGAGATAGTGATTCTCCACTTGATGATGATGTGGTGGATCGAGATTATGTGCATCCTGAGGAGGAAATAACAAGCAGTGAGGAGGTCCCTTCGCCCTGGAAAAAGCGGTATGTCACGTATCGTAAGGCAAGGGAAGGCCAGCCTGCACCCAAAACACCTGCATGGACCTCTCTCCATCCCCTAGAGAGAGATTCTGATGAGGACGAGGATGAGGACGATGACGATGACGACGGCTTAGGACGTGTTGTTGCCTCGTGGTTTGGGAAGGAAAAAATCTCACCCCGAGGATCAGAAGGTTGGGCGAGAAGGCAAATGAAGTATGGCCTAGTGTTTTGTCTGGGGAAGGCGAAAGTGGTGTGGTGGGATTGCGGGGTGAAAGGGAAGTGGTGTGAGGGAGGCAGCACGAGCACGAGGTGCACGTAGGCCTAGGGGAGAGGAGGTGGAGCCACTCCCCAGCACGTCTTTCGCCATACAATATTCCCAAACTTCCTCCACACAGCCCCAGGATGTGGGGAAAGGAAGGAAAGGGAAGGGAAAGGGTAAAGGAAAAGGGAGAGGGAAGAGAAGTGCGAGTGATGAAAGGCGCCGCTCTCCACCTCCCCCACCACCACCAATGTTGCGTTGTGCCTTCAGCCATGTTTCAGAGAGTACCATAACTTCCTACACTACTGAAACTGTGTGGGATGGCGATATGACGCTCAGTATAATGGTATAAGGCCAGTCAGTATGTGCCAAGTCTTATATAAACTTGAAACGGGTGTAATGTTGGCAGGAAAGTAATGTATAAGTTGAGAAATAGTGTAAGTTGAACGAAGTGATATGAAAACTACACCCACTATATAAATCTGTGAAAATATGACGCTCAGTATAACACTCTGGTCAGTAAATATGTGATAGCAAGAATATAAAGTGGAAACGGGTGTAATGTTAGCATGAATAAAACGTATAAGTTGAAAAATAGTGTAAGTTGTAATAATTGATGTCATGAGTACACCCACTGTGTAAATCTGCGAAAATATGACGCTCAGTATAACACTCTGGTCAGTAAATATGTGATAGCAAGAATATAAAGTGGAAACGGGTGTAATGTTAGCATGAATAAAACGTATAAGTTGAACAATAGTGTAAGTTGTAATAATTGATGTCACGAGTACACCCACATTCTGGTCAGTATGTGATAGGAATTATATAAAGTGGAATTTGTTGTAATGTTAGTAGTAAGGTATTTTGTAAGTTGAATACTAGTGTAAGATGAAACAAATGATATCGCGATAACACTCCCTGTGTAAGTACGAGGTACGCGCTAATATGACGCTCAGTTGCATCGTAAGTTCTGAAATTATGTGATATCAATTATATCAAGTGTAAACATGTGCAATGTTAGTGGAGAATTATTATATAAGTACAAAAATAGGTTGTAAGTTGAAATAGTAGTCATAGCGACTTCACCGTGTGTGTTATTATGCGCTATTATTACGCTATATATTTACGTAAGGCCTGAAATTATCTCAAAACAGTTCTATAAAGTTGAAAAGTGTATAATGTTATTAGAAAAGTATTATGTAAGTAGAAAAAACACAATACGAGTGTAAACAACAGTCACGGTGAGTTCACTCACTACGTAAATAAGCGCTAACATTACGCTAAATGTTATCAAAAGGCCTGTGAATACGTAAAAACAGTTCAATAAAATGTTAAATGGTATGTTATAGTAGAAGGATTATGTAAGTAAAAAAAATGATATGTATCATGATTTTCGAATGTTAGCGATTCATCGTGACCAAGTTGCCCGATTTTGCTCGTTTCACACGATGGTACAATGCTTATTTCTGCTCTGTTTTTGTATAAAATCCAATATACTCTTTTATCACATGTTTTTATGTTTGTAATAAATACATATCTACTTTCATTGGTTTCCCAGACTTATAATACCATAGAAAACGTTAGAGGCTCAGACCGCCTAGGGAGAACACGGGGCCAGGTGGGACCAAGGCATACCTGTTTAAGGTAATTATGGACCCCGGGGAACAATTTCTTTGTCACTGACTATTGTTTCTGACCAAAAGCGAAAGTTTTAGCAAAAAAAAAAAAAAAAGGTCAAAAAATGGTCGGGATTGGGGGGTACCAGTGGTGAAAAAGTGGTTGAGACGGGGCGGGTTAAGGATGTCAGTGAGAGAGTTGGAGGGGATGGGAGGGTGAGATGTATGGGTTCTGTGAGTGGCAGGAGGGAGAAGGACAAAATCAGTCTGCATGCCTCGAGCACATCACAGGACAGGACATTACCGCCGAAGTATAGCACTTATTTGGCGTGGGAGTTGCATGCAACTCCTTCACCTTTTTCCTAGCTCTGTAGTAGGAAATGCCCTCAGTTGCCTTCACCGTGCAGACCTCCTCCTCCTCCTTCCACTTGGGACAGTCCCTAGAGGAAGTGGAGTGAATGTCCTTGCAGTGAAAGCAACATACAGTCTCAGATGTGCAACGTTCCACATCATGACCCTGGCGTGCACACTTGCCACACACTGGCTGGGAAGCCTGATAAGTCTTGGCACCATGCCCATATAACTGGCATTTCAAACAACGGAAAGGGTTGGGGATATATGGCCGCACATGAACAATTTCATAACTGATTTTTGCATGGCTAGGCAGTGACACTTGACCAAAAGTTAAAACGATAGTTGCAGTATTTGTCCTGACACCTTCCGAAAATCTGGTGATGAATCTAGCATCGATGACATCTTGCTGAGCAAGTTCCTCTATGATCTCTTCCTCACTCATCACCATGAGATTCTTGCAAGCGATAATACCCTTGCAGAAATTCATGGAAGTTGGGATCTTGGCTTCGACATCATAGCAATGAAACTTGCGCAGCTTCAACAAGTCCTTAACCCGCGGCGTCCCGTCGACGTTCTTCCACGTCCTCACGTTTTGTCACTGCCAATCCCGTCGACATACTTTAACGTTCTGCAATTGCAAGGTTCATAATTTCCACAATTTTCAAAATTCGCGCGAGATTTTCGATTCGCCCACCTACCCAAGCCTCCCCTACCTGCCCCCAGGCGGGCAGCATCCCAGACCCCGCGTGACCCACACTCGCTCTTGTCTCGGTCACTCACCTGTTAGCAGTGACCCAGGTCAGACATGGCACGTAAAGTTCTCTCAGACGACGAAATACAATCCGCCCTGGATGCCGTCACTGGAGATAGTGATTCTCCACTTGATGATGATGTGGTGGATCGAGATTATGTGCATCCTGAGGAGGAAATAACAAGCAGTGAGGAGGTCCCTTCGCCCTGGAAAAAGCGGTATGTCACGTATCGTAAGGCAAGGGAAGGCCAGCCTGCACCCAAAACACCTGCATGGACCTCTCTCCATCCCCTAGAGAGAGATTCTGATGAGGACGAGGATGAGGACGATGACGATGACGACGGCTTAGGACGTGTTGTTGCCTCGTGGTTTGGGAAGGAAAAAATCTCACCCCGAGGATCAGAAGGTTGGGCGAGAAGGCAAATGAAGTATGGCCTAGTGTTTTGTCTGGGGAAGGCGAAAGTGGTGTGGTGGGATTGCGGGGTGAAAGGGAAGTGGTGTGAGGGAGGCAGCACGAGCACGAGGTGCACGTAGGCCTAGGGGAGAGGAGGTGGAGCCACTCCCCAGCACGTCTTTCGCCATACAATATTCCCAAACTTCCTCCACACAGCCCCAGGATGTGGGGAAAGGAAGGAAAGGGAAGGGAAAGGGTAAAGGAAAAGGGAGAGGGAAGAGAAGTGCGAGTGATGAAAGGCGCCGCTCTCCACCTCCCCCACCACCACCAATGTTGCGTTGTGCCTTCAGCCATGTTTCAGAGAGTACCATAACTTCCTACACTACTGAAACTGTGTGGGATGGCGATATGACGCTCAGTATAATGGTATAAGGCCAGTCAGTATGTGCCAAGTCTTATATAAACTTGAAACGGGTGTAATGTTGGCAGGAAAGTAATGTATAAGTTGAGAAATAGTGTAAGTTGAACGAAGTGATATGAAAACTACACCCACTATATAAATCTGTGAAAATATGACGCTCAGTATAACACTCTGGTCAGTAAATATGTGATAGCAAGAATATAAAGTGGAAACGGGTGTAATGTTAGCATGAATAAAACGTATAAGTTGAAAAATAGTGTAAGTTGTAATAATTGATGTCATGAGTACACCCACTGTGTAAATCTGCGAAAATATGACGCTCAGTATAACACTCTGGTCAGTAAATATGTGATAGCAAGAATATAAAGTGGAAACGGGTGTAATGTTAGCATGAATAAAACGTATAAGTTGAACAATAGTGTAAGTTGTAATAATTGATGTCACGAGTACACCCACATTCTGGTCAGTATGTGATAGGAATTATATAAAGTGGAATTTGTTGTAATGTTAGTAGTAAGGTATTTTGTAAGTTGAATACTAGTGTAAGATGAAACAAATGATATCGCGATAACACTCCCTGTGTAAGTACGAGGTACGCGCTAATATGACGCTCAGTTGCATCGTAAGTTCTGAAATTATGTGATATCAATTATATCAAGTGTAAACATGTGCAATGTTAGTGGAGAATTATTATATAAGTACAAAAATAGGTTGTAAGTTGAAATAGTAGTCATAGCGACTTCACCGTGTGTGTTATTATGCGCTATTATTACGCTATATATTTACGTAAGGCCTGAAATTATCTCAAAACAGTTCTATAAAGTTGAAAAGTGTATAATGTTATTAGAAAAGTATTATGTAAGTAGAAAAAACACAATACGAGTGTAAACAACAGTCACGGTGAGTTCACTCACTACGTAAATAAGCGCTAACATTACGCTAAATGTTATCAAAAGGCCTGTGAATACGTAAAAACAGTTCAATAAAATGTTAAATGGTATGTTATAGTAGAAGGATTATGTAAGTAAAAAAATGATATGTATCATGATTTTCGAATGTTAGCGATTCATCGTGACCAAGTTGCCCGATTTTGCTCGTTTCACACGATGGTACAATGCTTATTTCTGCTCTGTTTTTGTATAAAATCCAATATACTCTTTTATCACATGTTTTTATGTTTGTAATAAATACATATCTACTTTCATTGGTTTCCCAGACTTATAATACCATAGAAAACGTTAGAGGCTCAGACCGCCTAGGGAGAACACGGGGCCAGGTGGGACCAAGGCATACCTGTTTAAGGTAATTATGGACCCCGGGGAACAATTTCTTTGTCACTGACTATTGTTTCTGACCAAAAGCGAAAGTTTTAGCAAAAAAAAAAAAAAAAGGTCAAAAAATGGTCGGGATTGGGGGGTACCAGTGGTGAAAAAGTGGTTGAGACGGGGCGGGTTAAGGATGTCAGTGAGAGAGTTGGAGGGGATGGGAGGCTGAGATGGAGGGGTACTGTGAGTGGCAGGAGGGAGAAGGACAAAATCAGTCTGCGTCTCGAGCACATCACAGGACAGGACATTACCGCCGAAGTATAGCACTTATTTGGCGTGGGAGTTGCATGCAACTCCTTCACCTTTTTCCTAGCTCTGTAGTAGGAAATGCCCTCAGTTGCCTTCACCGTGCAGACCTCCTCCTCCTCCTTCCACTTGGGACAGTCCCTAGAGGAAGTGGAGTGAATGTCCTTGCAGTGAAAGCAACATACAGTCTCAGATGTGCAACGTTCCACATCATGACCCTGGCGTGCACACTTGCCACACACTGGCTGGGAAGCCTGATAAGTCTTGGCACCATGCCCATATAACTGGCATTTCAAACAACGGAAAGGGTTGGGGATATATGGCCGCACATGAACAATTTCATAACTGATTTTTGCATGGCTAGGCAGTGACACTTGACCAAAAGTTAAAACGATAGTTGCAGTATTTGTCCTGACACCTTCCGAAAATCTGGTGATGAATCTAGCATCGATGACATCTTGCTGAGCAAGTTCCTCTATGATCTCTTCCTCACTCATCACCATGAGATTCTTGCAAGCGATAATACCCTTGCAGAAATTCATGGAAGTTGGGATCTTGGCTTCGACATCATAGCAATGAAACTTGCGCAGCTTCAACAAGTCCTTAACCCGCGGCGTCCCGTCGACGTTCTTCCACGTCCTCACGTTTTGTCACTGCCAATCCCGTCGACATACTTTAACGTTCTGCAATTGCAAGGTTCATAATTTCCACAATTTTCAAAATTCGCGCGAGATTTTCGATTCGCCCACCTACCCAAGCCTCCCCTACCTGCCCCCAGGCGGGCAGCATCCCAGACCCCGTGTGACCCACACTCGCTCTTGTCTCGGTCACTCACCTGTTAGCAGTGACCCAGGTCAGACATGGCACGTAAAGTTCTCTCAGACGACGAAATACAATCCGCCCTGGATGCCGTCACTGGAGATAGTGATTCTCCACTTGATGATGATGTGGTGGATCGAGATTATGTGCATCCTGAGGAGGAAATAACAAGCAGTGAGGAGGTCCCTTCGCCCTGGAAAAAGCGGTATGTCACGTATCGTAAGGCAAGGGAAGGCCAGCCTGCACCCAAAACACCTGCATGGACCTCTCTCCATCCCCTAGAGAGAGATTCTGATGAGGACGAGGATGAGGACGATGACGATGACGACGGCTTAGGACGTGTTGTTGCCTCGTGGTTTGGGAAGGAAAAAATCTCACCCCGAGGATCAGAAGGTTGGGCGAGAAGGCAAATGAAGTATGGCCTAGTGTTTTGTCTGGGGAAGGCGAAAGTGGTGTGGTGGGATTGCGGGGTGAAAGGGAAGTGGTGTGAGGGAGGCAGCACGAGCACGAGGTGCACGTAGGCCTAGGGGAGAGGAGGTGGAGCCACTCCCCAGCACGTCTTTCGCCATACAATATTCCCAAACTTCCTCCACACAGCCCCAGGATGTGGGGAAAGGAAGGAAAGGGAAGGGAAAGGGTAAAGGAAAAGGGAGAGGGAAGAGAAGTGCGAGTGATGAAAGGCGCCGCTCTCCACCTCCCCCACCACCACCAATGTTGCGTTGTGCCTTCAGCCATGTTTCAGAGAGTACCATAACTTCCTACACTACTGAAACTGTGTGGGATGGCGATATGACGCTCAGTATAATGGTATAAGGCCAGTCAGTATGTGCCAAGTCTTATATAAACTTGAAACGGGTGTAATGTTGGCAGGAAAGTAATGTATAAGTTGAGAAATAGTGTAAGTTGAACGAAGTGATATGAAAACTACACCCACTATATAAATCTGTGAAAATATGACGCTCAGTATAACACTCTGGTCAGTAAATATGTGATAGCAAGAATATAAAGTGGAAACGGGTGTAATGTTAGCATGAATAAAACGTATAAGTTGAAAAATAGTGTAAGTTGTAATAATTGATGTCATGAGTACACCCACTGTGTAAATCTGCGAAAATATGACGCTCAGTATAACACTCTGGTCAGTAAATATGTGATAGCAAGAATATAAAGTGGAAACGGGTGTAATGTTAGCATGAATAAAACGTATAAGTTGAACAATAGTGTAAGTTGTAATAATTGATGTCACGAGTACACCCACATTCTGGTCAGTATGTGATAGGAATTATATAAAGTGGAATTTGTTGTAATGTTAGTAGTAAGGTATTTTGTAAGTTGAATACTAGTGTAAGATGAAACAAATGATATCGCGATAACACTCCCTGTGTAAGTACGAGGTACGCGCTAATATGACGCTCAGTTGCATCGTAAGTTCTGAAATTATGTGATATCAATTATATCAAGTGTAAACATGTGCAATGTTAGTGGAGAATTATTATATAAGTACAAAAATAGGTTGTAAGTTGAAATAGTAGTCATAGCGACTTCACCGTGTGTATTATTATGCGCTATTATTACGCTATATATTTACGTAAGGCCTGAAATTATCTCAAAACAGTTCTATAAAGTTGAAAAGTGTATAATGTTATTAGAAAAGTATTATGTAAGTAGAAAAAACACAATACGAGTGTAAACAACAGTCACGGTGAGTTCACTCACTACGTAAATAAGCGCTAACATTACGCTAAATGTTATCAAAAGGCCTGTGAATACGTAAAAACAGTTCAATAAAATGTTAAATGGTATGTTATAGTAGAAGGATTATGTAAGTAAAAAAAATGATATGTTTCATGATTTTCGAATGTTAGCGATTCATCGTGACCAAGTTGCCCGATTTTGCTCGTTTCACACGATGGTACAATGCTTATTTCTGCTCTGTTTTTGTATAAAATCCAATATACTCTTTTATCACATGTTTTTATGTTTGTAATAAATACATATCTACTTTCATTGGTTTCCCAGACTTATAATACCATAGAAAACGTTAGAGGCTCAGACCGCCTAGGGAGAACACGGGGCCAGGTGGGACCAAGGCATACCTGTTTAAGGTAATTATGGACCCCGGGGAACAATTTCTTTGTCACTGACTATTGTTTCTGACCAAAAGCGAAAGTTTTAGCAAAAAAAAAAAAAGGTCAAAAAATGGTCGGGATTGGGGGTACCAGTGGTGAAAAAGTGGTTGAGACGGGGCGGGTTAAGGATGTCAGTGAGAGAGTTGGAGGGGATGGGAGGCTGAGATGGAGGGGTACTGTGAGTGGCAGGAGGGAGAAGGACAAAATCAGTCTGCGTCTCGAGCACATCACAGGACAGGACATTACCGCCGAAGTATAGCACTTATTTGGCGTGGGAGTTGCATGCAACTCCTTCACCTTTTCCTAGCTCTGTAGTAGGAAATGCCCTCAGTTGCCTTCACCGTGCAGACCTCCTCCTCCTCCTTCCACTTGGGACAGTCCCTAGAGGAAGTGGAGTGAATGTCCTTGCAGTGAAAGCAACATACAGTCTCAGATGTGCAACGTTCCACATCATGACCCTGGCGTGCACACTTGCCACACACTGGCTGGGAAGCCTGATAAGTCTTGGCACCATGCCCATATAACTGGCATTTCAAACAACGGAAAGGGTTGGGGATATATGGCCGCACATGAACAATTTCATAACTGATTTTTGCATGGCTAGGCAGTGACACTTGACCAAAAGTTAAAACGATAGTTGCAGTATTTGTCCTGACACCTTCCGAAAATCTGGTGATGAATCTAGCATCGATGACATCTTGCTGAGCAAGTTCCTCTATGATCTCTTCCTCACTCATCACCATGAGATTCTTGCAAGTGATAATACCCTTGCAGAAATTCATGGAAGTTGGGATCTTGGCTTCGACATCATAGCAATGAAACTTGCGCAGCTTCAACAAGTCCTTAACCCGCGGCGTCCCGTCGACGTTCTTCCACGTCCTCACGTTTTGTCACTGCCAATCCCGTCGACATATTTTAACGTTCTGCAATTGCAAGGTTCATAATTTCCACAATTTTCAAAATTCGCGCGAGATTTTCGATTCGCCCACCTACCCAAGCCTCCCCTACCTGCCCCCAGGCGGGCAGCATCCCAGACCCCGCGTGACCCACACTCGCTCTTGTCTCGGTCACTCACCTGTTAGCAGTGACCCAGGTCAGACATGGCACGTAAAGTTCTCTCAGACGACGAAATACAATCCGCCCTGGATGCCGTCACTGGAGATAGTGATTCTCCACTTGATGATGATGTGGTGGATCGAGATTATGTGCAGCCTGAGGAGGAAATAACAAGCAGTGATGAGGAGGTCCCTTCGCCCTGGAAAAAGCGGTATGTCACGTATCGTAAGGCAAGGGAAGGCCAGCCTGCACCCAAAACACCTGCATGGACCTCTCTCCATCCCCTAGAGAGAGATTCTGATGAGGACGAGGATGAGGACGATGACGATGACGACGGCTTAGGACGTGATGTTGCCTCGTGGTTTGGGAAGGAAAAAATATCACCCCGAGGATCAGAAGGTTGGGCGAGAAGGCAAATGAAGTATGGCCTAGTGTTTTGTCTGGGGAAGGCGAAAGTGGTGTGGTGGGATTGCGGGGTGAAAGGGAAGTGGTGTGAGGGAGGCAGCACGAGCACGAGGTGCACGTAGGCCTAGGGGAGAGGAGGTGGAGCCACTCCCCAGCACGTCTTTCGCCATACAATATTCCCAAACTTCCTCCACACAGCCCCAGGATGTGGGGAAAGGAAGGAAAGGGAAGGGAAAGGGTAAAGGAAAAGGGAGAGGGAAGAGAAGTGCGAGTGATGAAAGGCGCCGCTCTCCACCTCCCCCACCACCACCAATGTTGCGTTGTGCCTTCAGCCATGTTTCAGAGAGTACCATAACTTCCTACACTACTGAAACTGTGTGGGATGGCGATATGACGCTCAGTATAATGGTATAAGGCCAGTCAGTATGTGCCAAGTCTTATATAAACTTGAAACGGGTGTAATGTTTGCAGGAAAGTAATGTATAAGTTGAGAAATAGTGTAAGTTGAACGAAGTGATATGAAAACTACACCCACTATATAAATCTGTGAAAATATGACGCTCAGTATAACACTCTGGTCAGTAAATATGTGATAGCAAGAATATAAAGTGGAAACGGGTGTAATGTTAGCATGAATAAAACGTATAAGTTGAAAAATAGTGTAAGTTGTAATAATTGATGTCATGAGTACACCCACTGTGTAAATCTGCGAAAATATGACGCTCAGTATAACACTCTGGTCAGTAAATATGTGATAGCAAGAATATAAAGTGGAAACGGGTGTAATGTTAGCATGAATAAAACGTATAAGTTGAACAATAGTGTAAGTTGTAATAATTGATGTCACGAGTACACCCACATTCTGGTCAGTATGTGATAGGAATTATATAAAGTGGAATTTGTTGTAATGTTAGTAGTAAGGTATTTTATAAGTTGAATACTAGTGTAAGATGAAACAAATGATATCGCGATAACACTCCCTGTGTAAGTACGAGGTACGCGCTAATATGACGCTCAGTTGCATCGTAAGTTCTGAAATTATGTGATATCAATTATATCAAGTGTAAACATGTGCAATGTTAGTGGAGAATTATTATATAAGTACAAAAATAGGTTGTAAGTTGAAATAGTAGTCATAGCGACTTCACCATGTGTGTTATTATGCGCTATTATTACGCTATATATTTACGTAAGGCCTGAAATTATCTCAAAACAGTTCTATAAAGTTGAAAAGTGTATAATGTTATTAGAAAAGTATTATGTAAGTAGAAAAAACACAATACGAGTGTAAACAACAGTCACGGCGAGTTCACTCACTACGTAAATAAGCGCTAACATTACGCTAAATGTTATCAAAAGGCCTGTGAATACGTAAAAACAGTTCAATAAAATGTTAAATGGTATGTTATAGTAGAAGGATTATGTAAGTAAAAAAAATGATATGTATCATGATTTTCGAATGTTAGCGATTCATCGTGACCAAGTTGCCCGATTTTGCTCGTTTCGCACGATGGTACAATGCTTATTTCTGCTCTGTTTTTGTATAAAATCCAATATACTCTTTTATCACATGTTTTTATGTTTGTAATAAATACATATCTACTTACTTTCATTGGTTTCCCAGACTTATAATACCATAGAAAACGTTAGAGGCTCAGACCGCCTAGGGAGAACACGGGGCCAGGTGGGACCAAGGCATACCTGTTTAAGGTAATTATGGACCCCGGGGAACAATTTCTTTGTCACTGACTATTGTTTCTGACCAAAAGCGAAAGTTTTAGCAAAAAAAAAAAAGAAGGTCAAAAAATGGTCGGGATTGGGGGGTACCAGTGGTGAAAAAGTGGTCGAGACGGGGCGGGTTAAGGATGTCAGTGAGAGAGTTGGAGGGGATGTGAGGCTGAGATGGAGGGGTACTGTGAGTGGCAGGAGGGAGAAGGACAAGATCAGTCTGCGTCTCGAGCACATCACAGGACAGGACATTACCGCCGAAGTATAGCACTTATTTGGCGTGGGAGTTGCATGCAACTCCTTCACCTTTTTCCTAGCTCTGTAGTAGGAAATGCCCTCAGTTGCCTTCACCGTGCAGACCTCCTCCTCCTCCTTCCACTTGGGACAGTCCCTAGAGGAAGTGGAGTGAATGTCCTTGCAGTGAAAGCAACATACAGTCTCAGATGTGCAACGTTCCACATCATGACCCTGGCGTGCACACTTGCCACACACTGGCTGGGAAGCCTGATAAGTCTTGGCACCATGCCCATATAACTGGCATTTCAAACAACGGAAAGGGTTGGGGATATATGGCCGCACATGAACAATTTCATAACTGATTTTTGCATGGCTAGGCAGTGACACTTGACCAAAAGTTAAAACGATAGTTGCAGTATTTGTCCTGACACCTTCCGAAAATCTGGTGATGAATCTAGCATCGATGACATCTTGCTGAGCAAGTTCCTCTATGATCTCTTCCTCACTCATCACCATGAGATTCTTGCAAGTGATAATACCCTTGCAGAAATTCATGGAAGTTGGGATCTTGGCTTCGACATCATAGCAATGAAACTTGCGCAGCTTCAACAAGTCCTTAACCCGCGGCGTCTCGTCGACGTTCTTCCACGTCCTCACGTTTTGTCACTGCCAATCCCGTCGACATACTTTAACGTTCTGCAATTGCAAGGTTCATAATTTCCACAATTTTCAAAATTCGCGCGAGATTTTCGATTCGCCCACCTACCCAAGCCTCCCCTACCTGCCGCCAGGCGGGCAGCATCCCAGACCCCGCGTGACCCGCACTCGCCCTTGTCTCGGTCACTCACCTGTTAGCAGTGACTCAGGTCAGACATGGCGCGTAAAGTTCTCTCAGACGACGAAATACAATCCGCCCTGGATGCCGTCACTGGAGATAGTGATTCTCCACTTGATGATGATGTGGTGGATCGAGATTATGTGCAGCCTGAGGAGGAAATAACAAGCAGTGATGAGGAGGTCCCTTCGTCCTGGAAAAAGCAGTATGTCACGTATTGTAAGGCATGGGAAGGCCAGCCTGCACCCAAAACACCTACATGGACCTCTCTCCATCCCCTAGAGAGAGATTCTGATGAGGACGAGGATAAGGACGATGATGATGACGGCGGCTTAGGACGTGATGTTGCCTCGTGGTTTTGGAAGGAAAAAATCTCACCCCGAGGATCAGAAGGTTGGGCGAGAAGGCAAATAAAGTATGGCCTAGTGTTTTGTCTGGGGAAGGCGAAAGTGGTGTGGTGGGATTGCGGGGTGAAAGGGTGTGAGGGAGGCAGCACGAGCACGAGGTGCACGTAGACCTAGGGGAGAGGAGGTGGAGCCACTCCCCAGCACGTCTTTCGCCATACAATATTCCCAAACTTCCTCCCCACAGCCCCAGGATGTGGGGAAAGGAAGGAAAGGGAAGGGAAAGGGTAAAGGAAAAGGGAGAGGGAAGAGAAGTGCGAGTGATGAAAGGCGCCGCTCTCCACCTCCCCCACCACCACCAATGTTGCGTTGTGCCTTCAGCCATGTTTCAGAGAGTACCATAACTTCCTACACTACTGAAACTGTGTGGGATGGCGATATGACTCTCAGTATAATGGTAAGGCCAGTCAGTATGTGCCAAGTCTTATATAAACTTGAAACAGGTGTAATGTTTGCAGGAAAGTAATGTATAAGTTGAGAAATAGTGTAAGTTGAACGAAGTGATATGAAAACTACACCCACTGTATAAATCTGTGAAAATATGACGCTCAGTATAACACTCTGGTCAGTAAATATGTGATAGCAAGAATATAAAGTGGAAACGGGTGTAATGTTAGCATGAATAAAATGTATAAGTTGAAAAATAGTGTAAGTTGTAATAATTGATGTCATGAGTACACCCACTGTGTAAATCTGCGAAAATATGACGCTCAGTATAACACTCTGGTCAGTAAATATGTGATAGCAAGAATATAAAGTGGAAACGGGTGTAATGTTACCATGAATAAAACGTATAAGATGAACAATAGTGTAAGTTGTAATAACTGATGTCACGAGTACACCCACATTCTGGTCAGTAAGTATGTGATAGGAATTATATAAAGTGGAATTTGTTGTAATGTTAGTAGTAAGGTATTTTATAAGTTGAATACTAGTGTAAGATGAAACAAATGATATCGCGATAACACTCCCTGTGTAAGTACGAGGTACGCGTTAATATGACGCTCAGTTGCATAGTAAGTTCTGAAATTATATGATATCAATTATATCAAGTGTAAACATGTGCAATGTTAGTGGAGAATTATTATATAAGTACAAAAATAGGTTGTAAGTTGAAATAGTAGTCATAGCGACTTCACCGTGTGTGTTATTATGCGCTATTATTACGCTATATATTTACGTAAGGCCTGAAATTATCTCAAAACAGTTCTATAAAGTTGAAAAGTGTATAATGTTATTAGAAAAGTATTATGTAAGTAGAAAAAACACAATACGAGTGTAAACAACAGTCACGGCGAGTTCACTCACTACGTAAATAAGCGCTAACATTACGTTAAATGTTATCAAAAGGCCTGTGAATACGTAAAAACAGTTCAATAAAATGTAAAATGGTATAATGTTATTGTAGAAGGATTATGTAAGTAAAAAAAATGATATGTATCATGATTTTCGAATGTTAGCGATTCATCGTGACCAAGTTGCCCGATTTTGCTCGTTTCGCACGATGATACAACGCTTATTTCTGCTCTGTTTTTGTATAAAATCCAATATACTCTTTTATCACATGTTTTTATGTTTGTAATAAATACATATCTACTTACTTTCATTGGTTTCCCAGACTTATAATACCATAGAAAACGTTAGAGGCTCAGACCGCCTAGGGAGAACACGGGGCCAGGTGGGACCAAGGCATACCTGTTTAAGGTAATTATGGACCCCGGGGAACAATTTCTTTGTCACTGACCATTGTTTCTGACCAAAAGCGAAAGTTTTAGCAAAAAAAAAAAAAAAAGGCCAAAAAATGGTCGGGATTGGGGGGTACCAGTGGTGAAAAAGTGGTCGGGACGGGGCGGGTTAAGGATGTCAGTGAGAGAGTTGGAGGGGATGGGAGGCTGAGATGGAGGGGTACTGTGAGTGGCAGGAGGGAGAAGGACAAAATCAGTCTGCTCTCGAGCACATCACAGGACAGGACATTACCGCCGAAGTATAGCACTTATTTGGCGTGGGAGTTGCATGCAACTCCTTCACCTTTTTCCTAGCTCTGTAGTAGGAAATGCCCTCAGTTGCCTTCACCGTGCAGACCTCCTCCTCCTCCTTCCACTTGGGACAGTCCCTAGAGGAAGTGGAGTGAATGTCCTTGCAGTGAAAGCAACATACAGTCTCAGATGTGCAACGTTCCACATCATGACCCTGGCGTGCACACTTGCCACACACTGGCTGGGAAGCCTGATAAGTCTTGGCACCATGCCCATATAACTGGCATTTCAAACAACGGAAAGGGTTGGGGATATATGGCCGCACATGAACAATTTCATAACTGATTATTGCATGGCTAGGCAGTGACACTTGACCAAAAGTTAAAACGATAGTTGCAGTATTTGTCCTGACACCTTCCGAAAATCTGGTGATGAATCTAGCATCGATGACATCTTGCTGAGCAAGTTCCTCTATGATCTCTTCCTCACTCATCACCATGAGATTCCTGCAAGTGATAATACCCTTGCAGAAATTCATGGAAGTTGGGATCTTGGCTTCGACATCATAGCAATGAAACTTGCGCAGCTTCAACAAGTCCTTAACCCGCGGCGTCTCGTCGACGTTCTTCCACGTCCTCACGTTTTGTCACTGCCAATGCCGTCGACATACTTTAACGTCCTGCAATTGCAAGGTTCATAATTTCCACAATTTTCAAAATTCGCGCGAGATTTTCGATTCGCCCACCGACCCAAGCCTCCCCTACCTGCCGCCAGGCGGGCAGCATCCCAGACCCCGTGTGACCCGCACTCGCCCTTGTCTCGGTCACTCACCTGTTAGCAGTGACCCAGGTCAGACATGGCGCGTAAAGGTCTCTCAGACGACGAAATACAATCCGCCCTGAATGCCGTCACTGGAGATAGTGATTCTCCACTTGATGATGATGTGGTGGATTGAGATTACGTGCAGCCTGAGGAGGAAATAACAAGCAGTGATGAGGAGGTCCCTTCGCCCCGGAAAGCGGTATGTCACTTATCGTAAGGCAAGGGAAGGCCAGACTGCACCCAAACCACCTGGACGGACCCCTCTCCATCCCCTGGAGAGAGATTCTGATGAGGACGAGGATGAGGACGATGACGATGACGGCGGCTTAGGACGTGATGTTGCCTCGTGGGTGGGGAAGGAAAAAAATCTCACCCCGAGGCGAGAAGGCAAATAAGGTATGGTCCTAGTGTTTTGTCTGGGGAAGGCGAAAGTGGTGTGGTGGGAATGCAGGGTGAAAAGGAAAGTGGTGTGGCAGGAGCGCGGGGTGAAAGGGAAAGTGGTGTGGTGGGAGTGCGGGGTGAAAGGTAAAGTGGTGTGAGGGAGGCAGCACGAGCACGTGGTGCACGTAGGCCTAGGGGAGAGGAGGTGGAGCCACTCCCCAGCACGTCTTTCGCCATACAATATTCCCAAACTTCCTCCCCACAGCCCCAGGATGTGGGGAAAGGAAGGAAAGGGAAGGGAAAGGGTAAAGGAAAAGGGAGAGGGAAGAGAAGTGCGAGTGATGAAAGGCGCCGCTCTCCACCTCCCCCACCACCACCAATGTTGCGTTGTGCCTTCAGCCATGTTTCAGAGAGTACCATAACTTCCTGCACTACTGAAACTGTGTGGGATGGCGATATGACGCTCAGTATAATGGTAAGGCCAGTCAGTATGTGCCAAGTCTTACATAAATTTGAAACGGGTGTAATGTTTGCAGGAAAGTAATGTATAAGTTGAGAAATAGTGTAAGTTGAACGAAGTGATATGAAAACTACACCCACTATATAAATCTGTGAAAATATGACGCTCAGTATAACACTCTGGTCAGTAAATATGTGATAGCAAGAATATAAAGTGGAAACGGGTGTAATGTTAGCATGAATAAAATGTATAAGTTGAAAAATAGTGTAAGTTGTAATAATTGATGTCATGAGTACACCCACTGTGTAAATCTGCGAAAATATGACGCTCAGTATAACACTCTGGTCATTAAATATGTGATAGCAAGAATATAAAGTGGAAACGGGTGTAATGTTACCATGAATAAAACGTATAAGTTGAACAATAGTGTAAGTTGTAATAATTGATGTCACGAGTACACCCACATTCTGGTCAGTAAGTATGTGATAGGAATTATATAAAGTGGAATTTGTTGTAATGTTAGTAGTAAGGTATTTTATAAGTTGAATACTAGTGTAAGATGAAACAAATGATATCGCGATAACACTCCCTGTGTAAGTACTGTACGTGCTAATATGATGCTCAGTTCCATCGTAAGTTCTGAAATTATGTGATATCAATTATATCAAGTGTAAACATGTGCAATGTTAGTGGAGAATTATTATATAAGTACAAAAATACGTTGTAAGTTGAAATAGTAGTCATAGCGACTTCACCGTGTGTGTTATTATGCGCTATTATTACGCTATATATTTACGTAAGGCCTGAAATTATCTCAAAACAGTTCTATAAAGTTGAAAAGTGTATAATGTTATTAGAAAAGTATTATGTAAGTAGAAAAAACACAATACGAGTGTAAACAACAGTCACGGCGAGTTCACTCACTACGTAAATAAGCACTAACATTACGCTAAATGTTATCAAAAGGCCTGTGAATACGTAAAAACAGTTCAATAAAATGTAAAATGGTATAATGTTATTGTAGAAGGATTATGTAAGTAAAAAAATGATATGTATCATGATTTTCGAATGTTAGCGATTCATCGTGACCAAGTTGCCTGATTTTGCTCGTTCTTAGCACGATGGTACAATGCTTATTTCTGCTCTGTTTTTGTATAAAATCCAATATACTCTTTTATCACATGTTTTTATGTTTGTAATAAATACATATCTACTTACTTTCATTGGTTTCCCAGACTTATAATACCATAGAAAACATTAGAAGCTCAGACCGCCTAGGGAGAACACGGGGCCAGGTGGGACCAAGGCATACCTGTTTAAGGTAATTATGGACCCCGGGGAACAATTTCTTTGTCACTGACCATTGTTTCTGACCAAAAGCGAAAGTTTTAACAAAAAAAAAAAAAAAGGTCGAAAAATGGTCGGGATTGGGGGGTACCAGTGGTGAAAAAGTGGTCGGGACGGGGCGGGTTAAGGATGTCAGTGAGAGAGTTGGAGGGGATGGGAGGCTGAGATGGAGGGGTACTGTGAGTGGCAGGAGGGAGAAGGACAAAATCAGTCTGCGTCTCGAGCACATCACAGGACAGGACATTACCGCCGAAGTATAGCACTTATTTGGCGTGGGAGTTGCATGCAACTCCTTCACCTTTTTCCTAGCTCTGTAGTAGGAAATGCCCTCAGTTGCCTTCACCGTGCAGACCTCCTCCTCCTCCTTCCACTTGGGACAGTCCCTAGAGGAAGTGGAGTGAATGTCCTTGCAGTGAAAGCAACATACAGTCTCAGATGTGCAACGTTCCACATCATGACCCTGGCGTGCACACTTGCCACACACTGGCTGGGAAGCCTGATAAGTCTTGGCACCATGCCCATATAACTGGCATTTCAAACAACGGAAAGGGTTGGGGATATATGGCCGCACATGAACAATTTCATAACTGATTATTGCATGGCTAGGCAGTGACACTTGACCAAAAGTTAAAACGATAGTTGCAGTATTTGTCCTGACACCTTCCGAAAATCTGGTGATGAATCTAGCATCGATGACATCTTGCTGAGCAAGTTCCTCTATGATCTCTTCCTCACTCATCACCATGAGATTCCTGCAAGTGATAATACCCTTGCAGAAATTCATGGAAGTTGGGATCTTGGCTTCGACATCATAGCAATGAAACTTGCGCAGCTTCAACAAGTCCTTAACCCGCGGCGTCTCGTCGACGTTCTTCCACGTCCTCACGTTTTGTCACTGCCAATGCCGTCGACATACTTTAACGTCCTGCAATTGCAAGGTTCATAATTTCCACAATTTTCAAAATTCGCGCGAGATTTTCGATTCGCCCACCGACCCAAGCCTCCCCTACCTGCCGCCAGGCGGGCAGCATCCCAGACCCCGTGTGACCCGCACTCGCCCTTGTCTCGGTCACTCACCTGTTAGCAGTGACCCAGGTCAGACATGGCGCGTAAAGGTCTCTCAGACGACGAAATACAATCCGCCCTGAATGCCGTCACTGGAGATAGTGATTCTCCACTTGATGATGATGTGGTGGATTGAGATTACGTGCAGCCTGAGGAGGAAATAACAAGCAGTGATGAGGAGGTCCCTTCGCCCCGGAAAAGCGGTATGTCACTTATCGTAAGGCAAGGGAAGGCCAGACTGCACCCAAACCACCTGGACGGACCCCTCTCCATCCCCTGGAGAGAGATTCTGATGAGGACGAGGATGAGGACGATGACGATGACGGCGGCTTAGGACGTGATGTTGCCTCGTGGGTGGGGAAGGAAAAAAATCTCACCCCGAGGCGAGAAGGCAAATAAGGTATGGTCCTAGTGTTTTGTCTGGGGAAGGCGAAAGTGGTGTGGTGGGAATGCAGGGTGAAAAGGAAAGTGGTGTGGCAGGAGCGCGGGGTGAAAGGGAAAGTGGTGTGGTGGGAGTGCGGGGTGAAAGGTAAAGTGGTGTGAGGGAGGCAGCACGAGCACGTGGTGCACGTAGGCCTAGGGGGAGAGGAGGTGGAGCCACTCCCCAGCACGTCTTTCGCCATACAATATTCCCAAACTTCCTCCCCACAGCCCCAGGATGTGGGGAAAGGAAGGAAAGGGAAGGGAAAGGGTAAAGGAAAAGGGAGAGGGAAGAGAAGTGCGAGTGATGAAAGGCGCCGCTCTCCACCTCCCCCACCACCACCAATGTTGCGTTGTGCCTTCAGCCATGTTTCAGAGAGTACCATAACTTCCTACACTACTGAAACTGTGTGGGATGGCGATATGACGCTCAGTATAATGGTAAGGCCAGTCAGTATGTGCCAAGTCTTACATAAATTTGAAACGGGTGTAATGTTTGCAGGAAAGTAATGTATAAGTTGAGAAATAGTGTAAGTTGAACGAAGTGATATGAAAACTACACCCACTATATAAATCTGTGAAAATATGACGCTCAGTATAACACTCTGGTCAGTAAATATGTGATAGCAAGAATATAAAGTGGAAACGGGTGTAATGTTAGCATGAATAAAATGTATAAGTTGAAAAATAGTGTAAGTTGTAATAATTGATGTCATGAGTACACCCACTGTGTAAATCTGCGAAAATATGACGCTCAGTATAACACTCTGGTCATTAAATATGTGATAGCAAGAATATAAAGTGGAAACGGGTGTAATGTTACCATGAATAAAACGTATAAGTTGAACAATAGTGTAAGTTGTAATAATTCATGTCACGAGTACACCCACATTCTGGTCAGTAAGTATGTGATAGGAATTATATAAAGTGGAATTTGTTGTAATGTTAGTAGTAAGGTATTTTATAAGTTGAATACTAGTGTAAGATGAAACAAATGATATCGCGATAACACTCCCTGTGTAAGTACGAGGTACGCGCTAATATGACGCTCAGTTGCATCGTAAGTTCTGAAATTATGTGATATCAATTATATCAAGTGTAAACATGTGCAATGTTAGTGGAGAATTATTATATAAGTACAAAAATAGGTTGTAAGTTGAAATAGTAGTCATAGCGACTTCACCGTGTGTGTTATTATGCGCTATTATTACGCTATATATTTACGTAAGGCCTGAAATTATCTCAAAACAGTTCTATAAAGTTGAAAAGTGTATAATGTTATTAGAAAAGTATTATGTAAGTAGAAAAAACACAATACGAGTGTAAACAACAGTCACGGCGAGTTCACTCACTACGTAAATAAGCACTAACATTACGCTAAATGTTATCAAAAGGCCTGTGAATACGTAAAAACAGTTCAATAAAATGTAAAATGGTATAATGTTATTGTAGAAGGATTATGTAAGTAAAAAAAATGATATGTATCATGATTTTCGAATGTTAGCGATTCATCGTGACCAAGTTGCCTGATTTTGCTCGTTTCGCACGATGGTACAATGCTTATTTCTGCTCTGTTTTTGTATAAAATCCAATATACTCTTTTATCACATGTTTTTATGTTTGTAATAAATACATATCTACTTACTTTCATTGGTTTCCCAGACTTATAATACCATAGAAAACATTAGAAGCTCAGACCGCCTAGGGAGAACACGGGGCCAGGTGGGACCAAGGCATACCTGTTTAAGGTAATTATGGACCCCGGGGAACAATTTCTTTGTCACTGACCATTGTTTCTGACCAAAAGCGAAAGTTTTAGCAAAAAAAAAAAAGGTCGAAAAATGGTCGGGATTGGGGGGTACCAGTGGTGAAAAAGTGGTCGGGATGAGGCGGGTTAAGGATGTCAGTGAGAGAGTTGGAGGGGATGGGAGGCTGAGATGGAGGGTACTGTGAGTGGCAGGAGGGAGAAGGACAAAATCAGTCTGCGTCTCGAGCACATCACAGGACAGGACATTACCGCCGAAGTATAGCACTTATTTGGCGTGGGAGTTGCATGCAACTCCTTCACCTTTTTCCTAGCTCTGTAGTAGGAAATGCCCTCAGTTGCCTTCACCGTGCAGACCTCCTCCTCCTCCTTCCACTTGGGACAGTCCCTAGAGGAAGTGGAGTGAATGTCCTTGCAGTGAAAGCAACATACAGTCTCAGATGTGCAACGTTCCACATCATGACCCTGGCGTGCACACTTGCCACACACTGGCTGGGAAGCCTGATAAGTCTTGGCACCATGCCCATATAACTGGCATTTCAAACAACGGAAAGGGTTGGGGATATATGGCCGCACATGAACAATTTCATAACTGATTATTGCATGGCTAGGCAGTGACACTTGACCAAAAGTTAAAACGATAGTTGCAGTATTTGTCCTGACACCTTCCGAAAATCTGGTGATGAATCTAGCATCGATGACATCTTGCTGAGCAAGTTCCTCTATGATCTCTTCCTCACTCATCACCATGAGATTCCTGCAAGTGATAATACCCTTGCAGAAATTCATGGAAGTTGGGATCTTGGCTTCGACATCATAGCAATGAAACTTGCGCAGCTTCAACAAGTCCTTAACCCGCGGCGTCTCGTCGACGTTCTTCCACGTCCTCACGTTTTGTCACTGCCAATGCCGTCGACATACTTTAACGTCCTGCAATTGCAAGGTTCATAATTTCCACAATTTTCAAAATTCGCGCGAGATTTTCGATTCGCCCACCGACCCAAGCCTCCCCTACCTGCCGCCAGGCGGGCAGCATCCCAGACCCCGTGTGACCCGCACTCGCCCTTGTCTCGGTCACTCACCTGTTAGCAGTGACCCAGGTCAGACATGGCGCGTAAAGGTCTCTCAGACGACGAAATACAATCCGCCCTGAATGCCGTCACTGGAGATAGTGATTCTCCACTTGATGATGATGTGGTGGATTGAGATTACGTGCAGCCTGAGGAGGAAATAACAAGCAGTGATGAGGAGGTCCCTTCGCCCCGGAAAAAGCGGTATGTCACTTATCGTAAGGCAAGGGAAGGCCAGACTGCACCCAAACCACCTGGACGGACCCCTCTCCATCCCCTGGAGAGAGATTCTGATGAGGACGAGGATGAGGACGATGACGATGACGGCGGCTTAGGACGTGATGTTGCCTCGTGGGTGGGGAAGGAAAAAAATCTCACCCCGAGGCGAGAAGGCAAATAAGGTATGGTCCTAGTGTTTTGTCTGGGGAAGGCGAAAGTGGTGTGGTGGGAATGCAGGGTGAAAAGGAAAGTGGTGTGGCAGGAGCGCGGGGTGAAAGGGAAAGTGGTGTGGTGGGAGTGCGGGGTGAAAGGTAAAGTGGTGTGAGGGAGGCAGCACGAGCACGTGGTGCACGTAGGCCTAGGGGAGAGGAGGTGGAGCCACTCCCCAGCACGTCTTTCGCCATACAATATTCCCAAACTTCCTCCCCACAGCCCCAGGATGTGGGGAAAGGAAGGAAAGGGAAGGGAAAGGGTAAAGGAAAAGGGAGAGGGAAGAGAAGTGCGAGTGATGAAAGGCGCCGCTCTCCACCTCCCCCACCACCACCAATGTTGCGTTGTGCCTTCAGCCATGTTTCAGAGAGTACCATAACTTCCTACACTACTGAAACTGTGTGGGATGGCGATATGACGCTCAGTATAATGGTAAGGCCAGTCAGTATGTGCCAAGTCTTACATAAATTTGAAACGGGTGTAATGTTTGCAGGAAAGTAATGTATAAGTTGAGAAATAGTGTAAGTTGAACGAAGTGATATGAAAACTACACCCACTATATAAATCTGTGAAAATATGACGCTCAGTATAACACTCTGGTCAGTAAATATGTGATAGCAAGAATATAAAGTGGAAACGGGTGTAATGTTAGCATGAATAAAATGTATAAGTTGAAAAATAGTGTAAGTTGTAATAATTGATGTCATGAGTACACCCACTGTGTAAATCTGCGAAAATATGACGCTCAGTATAACACTCTGGTCATTAAATATGTGATAGCAAGAATATAAAGTGGAAACGGGTGTAATGTTACCATGAATAAAACGTATAAGTTGAACAATAGTGTAAGTTGTAATAATTCATGTCACGAGTACACCCACATTCTGGTCAGTAAGTATGTGATAGGAATTATATAAAGTGGAATTTGTTGTAATGTTAGTAGTAAGGTATTTTATAAGTTGAATACTAGTGTAAGATGAAACAAATGATATCGCGATAACACTCCCTGTGTAAGTACGAGGTACGCGCTAATATGACGCTCAGTTGCATCGTAAGTTCTGAAATTATGTGATATCAATTATATCAAGTGTAAACATGTGCAATGTTAGTGGAGAATTATTATATAAGTACAAAAATAGGTTGTAAGTTGAAATAGTAGTCATAGCGACTTCACCGTGTGTGTTATTATGCGCTATTATTACGCTATATATTTACGTAAGGCCTGAAATTATCTCAAAACAGTTCTATAAAGTTGAAAAGTGTATAATGTTATTAGAAAAGTATTATGTAAGTAGAAAAAACACAATACGAGTGTAAACAACAGTCACGGCGAGTTCACTCACTACGTAAATAAGCGCTAACATTACGCTAAATGTTATCAAAAGGCCTGTGAATACGTAAAAACAGTTCAATAAAATGTAAAATGGTATAATGTTATTGTAGAAGGATTATGTAAGTAAAAAAAATGATATGTATCATGATTTTCGAATGTTAGCGATTCATCGTGACCAAGTTGCCTGATTTTGCTCGTTTCGCACGATGGTACAATGCTTATTTCTGCTCTGTTTTTGTATAAAATCCAATATACTCTTTTATCACATGTTTTTATGTTTGTAATAAATACATATCTACTTACTTTCATTGGTTTCCCAGACTTATAATACCATAGAAAACATTAGAAGCTCAGACCGCCTAGGGAGAACACGGGGCCAGGTGGGACCAAGGCATACCTGTTTAAGGTAATTATGGACCCCGGGGAACAATTTCTTTGTCACTGACCATTGTTTCTGACCAAAAGCGAAAGTTTTAACAAAAAAAAAAAAAAAGGTCGAAAAATGGTCGGGATTGGGGGGTACCAGTGGTGAAAAAGTGGTCGGGACGGGGCGGGTTAAGGATGTCAGTGAGAGAGTTGGAGGGGATGGGAGGCTGAGATGGAGGGGTACTGTGAGTGGCAGGAGGGAGAAGGACAAGATCAGTCTGCGTCTCGAGCACATCACAGGACAGGACATTACCGCCGAAGTATAGCACTTATTTGGCGTGGGAGTTGCATGCAACTCCTTCACCTTTTTCCTAGCTCTGTAGTAGGAAATGCCCTCAGTTGCCTTCACCGTGCAGACCTCCTCCTCCTCCTTCCACTTGGGACAGTCCCTAGAGGAAGTGGAGTGAATGTCCTTGCAGTGAAAGCAACATACAGTCTCAGATGTGCAACGTTCCACATCATGACCCTGGCGTGCACACTTGCCACACACTGGCTGAGAAGCCTGATAAGTCTTGGCACCATGCCCATATAACTGGCACTTCAAACAATGGAAAGGGTTGGGGATATATGGCCGCACATGAACAATTTCATAACTGATTTTTGCATGGCTAGGCAGTGACACTTGACCAAAAGTTAAAACGATAGTTGCAGTATTTGTCCTGACACCTTCCGAAAATCTGGTGATGAAGCTAGCATCGATGACATCTTGCTGAGCAAGTTTCTCTATGATCTCTTCCTCACTCATCACCATGAGATTCCTGCAAGTGATAATACCCTTGCAGAAATTCATGGAAGTTGGGATCTTGGCTTCGACATCATAGCAATGAAACTTGCGCAGCTTCAACAAGTCCTTAACCCGCGGCGTCTCGTCGACGTTCTTCCACGTCCTCACGTTTTGTCACTGCCAATGCCGTTGACATACTTTAACGTCCTGCAATTGCAAGGTTCATAATTTCCACAATTTTCAAAATTCGCGCGAGATTTTCGATTCGCCCACCTACCTAAGCCTCCCCTACCTGCCGCCAGGCGGGCAGCATCCCAGACCCCGCGTGACCCGCACTCGCCCTTGTCTCGGTCACTCACCTGTTAGCAGTGACCCAGGTCAGACATGGCGCGTAAAGGTCTCTCAGATGACGAAATACAATCCGCCCTGAATGCCGTCACTGGAGATAGTGATTCTCCACTTGATGATGATGTGGTGGATCGAGATTACGTGCAGCCTGAGGAGGAAATAACAAGCAGTGATGAGGAGGTCCCTTCGCCCCATAAAAAGTGGTATGTCACTTATCGTAAGGCAAGGGAAGGCCAGACTGCACCCAAACCACCTGGACGGACCTCTCTCCATCCCCTGGAGAGAGATTCTGATGAGGACGAGGATGAGGACGATGACGGTGGCTTAGGACGTGATGTTGCCTCGTGGGTGGGGTAGGAAAAAATCTCACCCCGAGGCGAGAAGGCAAATAAGGTATGGTAATAGTGTTTTGTCTGGGGAAGGCGAAAGTGGTGTGGTGGGAGTGCAGGGTGAAAAGGAAAGTGGTGTGGCAGGAGCGCGGGGTGAAAGGGAAAGTGGTGTGGTGGGAGTGCGGGGTGAAAGGTAAAGTGGTGTGAGGGAGGCAGCACGAGCACGTGGTGCATGTAGGCCTAGGGGAGAGGAGGTGGAGCCACTCCCCAGCACGTCTTTCGCCCCACAATATTCCCAAACTTCCTCCCCACAGCCCCAGGATGTGGGGAAAGGAAGGAAAGGGAAGGGAAAGGGTAAAGGAAAAGGGAGAGGGAAGAGAAGTGCGAGTGATGAAAGGCGCCGCTCTCCACCTCCCCAACCTCCCCCACCACCCTCACCTCCCCGCCCTGACGAAGGCGACGATGGGAACGGGGCTGGAGACGGTGGTGTCTCATGGAACTGGGAGGATGGGAGTAATTTTACTCCCATCATTCACCCTTTCACTGAGGAGTGGCGGTCTGGTTGCACGGCTTCAGGTGTGCATGCGGATTCCACTAGGGTGGATTTCTTCCACCTGTTCTTTGGGGAGGCGTTTGTGGAGCACATAGTGGAACAGACAAACCTATTTTCACGAACACAGCGCCGTGAAAGTGAACGTTTGGGAACAACGAGCAGGCATTCCCAGCAATATGACTATCCTGTGACAATTTCTAAGATGTTCTTATTTTTTGCCCTGGTTCTCTTGATGGGTGTTGTAAGAAAAAATCTAATACCTGCATACTGGACCACTGACCCAATGACCATCACACCTTTCTTTGGAAAGGTGATGAGTCGTAATAGATTTCAGCAGATTCTCGGCCGCCTCCACCTTTTTTAATGCAGAAGATCCAGCTAATGCTAATAACACTGATAAAATGAGGAGAATTAGGCTTGTATTTGATCATTTACGGGAAATGTTCCGCTCCTCATTTTATCCTTACAGAGACCTCGTCATAGACGAGAGTCTTGTGTTGTGGAGAGGCAATATTTCCTTTCGCCAGTACATACCCAGCAAGAGACACCGTTTTGGGTTCAAGATCTTTGTTATGTGTGACTGTAAGACTGGTTATGTGCAAGACATAGTCTTGTACACGGGCGCACAGACAGATATAACAGAAGATCGTAGTATAGTACTCTCAGTGGCCGTGGTGAAGACAATGATAGAGGAGTACCTTCATCGTGGTCATGTGTTGTACCTGGACAACTGGTACACTAGCCCTCTTCTCACTAGGTTCCTCCACCAACACGACACCGGAGTCTGTGGTACAGTCAAGGGAAACCGTCGCCATATGGTCAAGATAGGGAGGAAACTTGACAAGAACGAGGTGGTTTTCTTCCAGGCAAATAACATCCTTGCCACCCTGTGGAACCATAACAGGGAAGTTTGCCTCCTATCAACTGTACACAGCCCCCTGATGCACCGCACAGACTCCGTTGATCACCGTAACGAGAGGAGGCACAACGTCTGGAAACCCGAGTCTGTACTGGACTATAATCTGAACATGAGGCAAGTGGATCAGTCAGACTCGATGATTTCCAGTGTTGACTGTGCCAGGACCACGATGAAGTGGTACAAAAAGCTCTTTTTCCACTTGCTCGACATCATGGTCCTGAATGCACACTACTGTACCTGCACGCCATGACAACGGGAGTATCAGAGACCTTTGAGGGGTTTGTGAGGGAGCTGGCACGTGAAATAATTGCCAGGCATGCCCAGAACAGACCCACACACCGCACCCGCACCCACATGGCTGCCCAGACTCCCCTACGCCTCGCGGACGCCACTACCCTAGCACAATCCCTTCCCAACCAAACCGTCGTAAACCCCAACGCCGCTGCCATGTATGCAAGCACTCGACAGTCAGACCAGCCGCTCAGAGAAAAGACACAAGGTACGAGTGTGTAGAGTGCAATGTTGCGTTGTGCCTTCAGCCATGTTTCAGAGAGTATCATAACTTCCTACACTATTGAAACTGTGTGGGATGGCGATAAGATGCTCAGTATAATGGTAAGGCCAGTCAGTATGTGCTAAGTCTTATATAAAGTTGAAACTGGTGTAATGTTTGCAGGAAAGTAATGTATAAGATGAGAAATAGTATAAGTTGAAAGAAGTGATATCAAAACTACACCCACTGTGTAAATCTGCGAAAATATGATGCTCAGTATAACACTCTGGTCAGTAAATATGTGATAGCAAGAATATAAAGTGGAAACGGGTGTAATGTTAGTAGGAAAGTAATTTATAAGTTGAATACTAGTGTAAGAGGAAACAAATGATATCGCGATAACACTCACTGTGTAAACATGCGATAATATGATGCTCAGTAGAATAGTAAGGTCTCCAATTATGTGATAGCAATTATATCAAGTGGAAACATGTGTAATGTTAGTGGAGAAGTATTATATAAGTACAAAAATAGGTTGTAAGTTGAAATAATAGTCATAGCGACTTCACCCTCTGTGTTATTATGCGCTATTATTACGCTAAATATTTACGTAAGGCCTGAAACTATCTTAAAACAGTTCTCAAAAGTGGAAAAGTGTATAATATTATTAGGAAAGTATTCTGTAAGTTGAAAAAACATAATCCGAGTGTAAACAACAGTCACAGCGAGTTCACTCACTATGTAAATAAGCGCTAACATTACGCTAAATATTATCGAAAGGCCTGTGAATATGTAAAAACAGTTCAATAAAATGTAAAATGGTATAATGTTACTGGAGATGTATTATGTAAGTAGAAAAAATGATATGTATCATGATTCAGCAATGTTAGCGATTCATCGTGAACAGTTTGGCCGATTTCGCTCGGTTCACACGATGGTACAACGCTTATTTCACCTCTATTTTTGTATAAAATCCAATATACTCTTGTATCACATGTTTTTATGTTTGTAATAAATACATATCTACTTACTTTCATTGGTTTCCCAGACTTATAATACCACAGAAAATGTGAGAGCCTCAGACCACCTACAGAGAACATGGTACCAGGTGTAACGAAGGTATACCTGTTTAGGCCACTTATGGACCCCAGTGAACACTTTCTTGGTGACTGACCATTGTTTCTGACCAAAAGCGAAAGTTTTAGCAAAAAAAATTTGGGTCCAAAAATGGTCGGAATTGGGGGGTACCAGTGGTGAAAAAGTAGTTGGGACGGGGCAGGTTAACTTGAGATGAGTTACAAGTCTTTACGAGGAGGTCACTGTTCACAAGTTTTTTGACTTGTTCCACCTCCCCAGCACAGCCATCAATAATCTTCTCGATCATGAATGGATTGAGACTGCTTAAGGGAGTGGAACATAGAGCAGTGATGATTCCATAATCAGCATTATGTACAAGGACGTCACGAGGCAAACGAGTCTGGGGCCGTTCTGTCTGAGGGCTGTCAGTCCGTGGATCAGTTAGGGGTCAATCAGGACAGCCTCCCCCCACTTTAGGGGGGAGGTAGTAGGGGCGTCCGCCATAGTACCACTGCCCCCTAACGGGGGAAGTGGAAAGGAGGAGAGAAAACATGCAAGGGACAATCAACCCGGGACCAAACACCTACGTCTGAGGTTGCCCTCTCAAACCACTCCAGGGAGGCCCGACCGTGTTTCTTCATGCTCCAGAGCGATCAGTCGGGGGGACCCTCCGTGGGCGAGTAAGCAAAGGTAAACTCAGTACATCAGACCTACTGTTCTAAACTAACAGGGAGAGGAGGAAAATGAGTACTAAATACCCTACTGCACACCAGACGGGTGAAAAAAAAAGCTATTGCCAGTGAGGCAGCCCTACAATGCTAGAGGAGAGAGCAGAGGAAATACACGTCCACACTCTCCGCAATCATCCATAAAAATCCGGCCGTCATCTGTATTTTTTCTTTTCTTTGCCTATCGACCATTGGGGCCAAAGCCCATGGTCATTAAGGCGTATATATATATATATATATATATATATATATATATATATATATATATATATATATATATATATATATATATATATATATACACACACACTTCCATGGATATATACGGATATATAATAATTTTATTTTATTTATTTTCTTTTTAACTTTTTCTTGGTTTTATTTTTTAGATCTTATATAATAAAGGAAAAACCTAATCTGAAGACCCTAAAACTAATCACCTAACAGACAAATCGCTAACCTATTCTAAATCCTACAGAGACAAATAGCTAGACCTACAATAATGGTAAAAATACCCCGACTAACAGAACACCATCGACTGCAGATATGTAACGCCTTTCTACATTACATACCTGCACTGATCACATGCTGACTCTCAGTCGAGGCACAACCTAATATTAGGGACATCAGTATATGACAGGGAACCAGACGAATCAGGAACATTTTCATATACGTCAGCTGTCGGCCCTAATTAGCATAACTTAAACAATACGGTATAATCTATTTACATAATTTGTACAAAAAAGTGAAGTACTTCGGCCAACAGACCACCATCGACTGTAAGTGCCCAATACCTATCTACATTGCACACTTGCGCTCATCAGTTGGTGAATGTCAGGAAAGGAATGGGGCTTAATGTAGGGGACATCTATATTAGAAATAGATCAGTGGGAGGAGGAACTTTTTCAAATATGTCAACTGTCGACCCTAATTAAGACTACAATATATACATATTTACAGACCATTAAAACCATAACCACACAGTAAAAAAGTCACATCACTCTGATCAGTCAGGTCTCTCTCAAGAAAGCTATCAATTTATGTCATAACAATGTCGCCATCACCCAGGATGGTGGAAAGGGTGAAGGGGACGTCTGCTGTGCTGCAGTAATTTATAAGTGAATCCCTTTCACAAATAAATCGCCGACAGCGCAGGATGATATGACTGATAGATAACACCGCATCATAGATGTCATATTGCAGTGGGAATCGTTTTTCTATATAAGGTTTCCCATGTGTTATGATGGTGGCATTAAGCCGCAAACGAGCCAACACTTTTTCTTCCAGGAGACTGGGACGGTTGGGAGTGTCCCAGTCGCCCAGGTAGGGCTTACATGTTGGAATATTTAGACTGGTCCACTGACCTTGCCACAGAAGATTTATCATTTCCTTCCGAGAGAGAGAGTACTTTTAGAAGTATCTGTTTATGGGTTCTATAATTCTTCATTTTGGAATCACGAGGAACGTACCAAGTCTCCTCAAGCTCTACAGCCGACTTTGCAAGTACGTCAGCCTCCTCATTGCCGTAGATACGACAATGACCAGGCACCCAGAGCAGTGTGAATGACTTGTTGCACAAATGCAATTTTTTGATAATGCAGCTCTGGATATCATTAGAGTCCGTAGTACAAGAAGCAAGTGCCTGAAGGGCTCATTTTGAATCCGAAAATATGACAAATGTGTCATGCCGAGTAGTGAGAGCATAGAATATGGCTTTGTCAATAGCAAAAAGTTCGGAGGTAAACACAGATGTATGAGTCGGCAACCGATACCTGAGGGTACATTCAGTTGACCACACACTTGCACCCACACATCCACTCGTCTTGGAGCCGTCGGTGTACAGTTGGTGGGACCCCAAGTGACGAATGATGATATTTCTAAACAAGTGTTGGACCTTTGGCTCCAGCACCTTGTTCTTAGGTACTGGGAGCCATGATACATTAACAGTAAAGCCGGGTGGCCCCCAAGGCGCTATATTTTTATACACCAACTTGTCACAGTCATTGAGGTCCACACAAAGCTCTTGAGTTAGTAAGTGGAGGCGAACGGCAAGTGGCCGACGCACCCCCCGCAAGAGGATAGCGGTATTGACGCAGGGGGGTACAGGCCACATTGCCGATGTTAATTTTCCTCGATGTTCGTAGGCCATACGATAATGCCAGGTGGTCACGCCAAATACGGAGGGGAGGCACATTTGCCTCCACTTCCATACGAGCTATACGGGTACACCGGATGGCTCCAAGACACATTCACAAACATTTATTCTGCAACACATCCAGTCCTTTCAGTGTGGCATCGGATGCCGAGCCATACAGTACACCTGTGTGCCATAGTCTAGCTTTGATCGAATATGGGACTTATAGATCATTAATAAAGATTTTCTGTCGGGACCCCATGTAGTACTTGCAGGTACTTGACAACATTTACTTTGTTTATCACAACGAGCAAGCAAATTATTAGCATGAATTTTGAAGTTCAAATGACGATCAAAATGTATTCCCAAAAACTTTATTGAATTTTGAAAAGGTACTGCCTGATTATCCAAAGTTAAGCAGAAATTAGGTACGTTACGATTAGTGAAGACTACAGTGGCACACTTAGGAACGGAAAACTTAAATACCCACTGCAAGGCCCATTGGTGGACGGAGTCACGGCCTCCTTGATATTGCCTAGCCGAAAATTGAGCATTATGGGAAGAGTGCCATATTGCACAATCGTCAACGTTGAGCGAGTATTTAAGATTCCTTGGATGGGAGCTGATGACAGAAAATCATTGATCATAATACTAAATAAAGTGGGACTAAGCACACTTCCCTGCGGCACCCCATTTTCCTGGATAAATACATCCGATGTTACATTACGGGGCAATTTGACAGAGAAAGTCCTGTCCCTTAAGAAATTTGAAATAAAAATAGGCAAATTTCCTCTTAAACCATAAGCATAGACCTTCATTAGTATACCGTGTCGTCATGTCACTTCATAGGCTTTATGGATGTCCAAGAACACCCCTATCATGAATTCTTTATTGGCAAATGCCTCTGAAATACAATGCTCCAAATTCATTAAATGATCTAGTGAACTTCTGTATTTACGGAAGCCACATTGTTGATCATTTAACTGATTCTTCGACTCTAAAACAAAAAGTAGCCTTTGATTAACCATACGTTCCATGACCTTACATAGACAAGAAGTCAACACAATAGGACGAAATGAAGTGCGATTCATAAGACGACCAGCCTCTTTGGGTATCGGTATGACGTGCGCAAAGTGCCATGAGTTTGGGAACGTTCGAGACGCCCAAATCTCATTGTACAATGCTAAAATCTTAATCATGTTGTCCTGATTAAGATGCTGGATCATATTGTACGTGATGGTGTCTGGTCCAGGGCTGGTGTCTGTACAGGATTTAAGGGCAAGGAGCAGTTCATTTAGCGTAAACTCTTGGTTGAATGGGAAGCCTACGTCTTCTGTGGCAAAGTCTATTGTCTGTAGCTCAGCCATGAGTTTATGATGTTGAAAACGCGGATCATAATTGGCTGAGCTACTTACATGAGAAAAACTCTTGGCGAGGATGTTAGCAACGTCCCCGGGCTCGTCATAGATGATGATGTTCTCCTGCAGGGTGGTGACAGGGAAGTATCAATCAATCAATCAATCATTTCCTGTGGCACCCTCGGGGATGCATAGGGCCTCGATGAACTCACACCACCACATCCTATCTTGTGCTAACTCCTCAAGATCTCCCCAACACTCATCTCCAGCTTCCCGTCTCATTGTCCTCACCCACGTCTCTTTTGGCCTTCCTCTACCTCTCCTACCAAGTGCCACCCACCCTGGTGTACCTCGTACTATTCCCTGTCTCCTATACACATGTCCTAGCCACTTCCATCGTGAGAATCTAACATATTCATCGATCGGCTGCACTCCCGTTATTTCTCTAATTCTACTATTTGGTATCCTTTCCCACCACTTAACTCCTAATATTCTTCTAAGTGCTTTATTTTCAAACACCAAGAATTTATTTTCCATAGTCACTGTGCTGTACCAAGACTCGTGTCCATAAATTAAGATACTCCTAACCATTACCTTATAAAGTTTGATTTTTGTATGAACAGAAAAATTGTTATTATTCCAAATATTTTTAAGCATTCCCATTGCCTGATTAGCCTTCTTTAACCTTTCCTCGAATTCAAAGTTCAAAGAACCATCCTTGGCTAAATAAGTACCTAAATATTTAAACCTATCAACTTGCTTTACAACCATACCTCCAATTACACATTCCTGCGCATTTTCCATATTCATATTGATTATTTCAGTTTTTCCACAATTAATAACCAAACCCACCTTGCGACCTTCACTCACCAAACAGTCCAACACTCTCTGCATCTCTTCTGGCCCATCACAAATCAAAACTATATCATCTGCATAATCTAAATCCAAAAGTTTCCTGTTCTCTCCCCAAAGTATACCTGCACCGGTTTCTGTTCCAACGCGTTTCATAATGTAATCAATGACCAATATAAATAGTAAAGGCGATAGAACACCACCTTGAATTACTCCGGACTTGACTTCAAATGAATCACTCAGACAGCCATCAACCATCACTTTACAAAATGTGTCCTCATGCATGTTCATAATGACCCTCACAAACTCCTCTGGTATTCCATAATGTCTCATGATCTTCCCCATAGTCTCTCTCGAAACACTATCAAAAGCCTTTTCAAAATCAACAAAACAAAGACTTAACGGTACTCTCATTTCATTAACTTGCTGCATCAAATGCCTAACTATAAAGATATGATCATTGCAACCACGTCCCTTTCTAAAACCAGCCTGTTCATCCCTCAGAATACCCTCAACCACTGGCTCCAACCTATTTAACAACACTCTACTGAAAACTTTCAAAGCTATCGGTGACAAAGAGATTCCCCCTCCAATTACCACATTCACTCAGGTCTCCCTTCTTCGGAATTTTAACAATTACACCATTCTTCCAAACTGATGGTAGTAACCCCGTCACCCATATCTTATTGAATAGCTTGGTCAAGATCATTATTAATCTATCCCCTCCACTTTAAACATTTCCGGAAATAAACCATCCTCCCCTGGTGCCTTGTTATTCTTTAACTGTTTTACTGCTTTCTCCACTTCTGCAAGCCTCAACTCTCCTGTTTCTATATTTAAATCTTCCTGAGCAGACGGTATATCCTCTTCTGGTGGTATTGGTCTATTAAGAACTGTCTCAAAATGCTCTTTCCATCTATTTTTAATATCTCCATCTTTGGTCAATAAATTTCCTTCCCTGTCTCTAACTGGTATTTCCTTGCGTTTACCTGCATTACCACTCAGTTCTCTAATCGATTCATATGCTATTCTTTGACTCTGTCCATCATTTTTGTTTATTAAGATTTCAGTCTCTGCAACCTTTTCATCCACACATCTTCTTTTATCTCTCCTAGCTAACCTTCTTACTTCTGAATTCAAACTCCAGTACGCAGCTCTTGCTAATTCAATCTCTCGTTCATCAACGCATTGCATCTCACTCCTCAATTTAGCCTCACCTCTCCTTTTTATCATATCCCACGTTTCCTCTGATATCCATTTCTTTCTCCTGAATCTATGTCTCCTTCCAATCGTACATTCAGCAGTCTCATGCAAAACTTTGTTCACATCCTCCCACATCTCATCTACACTTCTCTCCCCCTCTTCCAACGTTTCCAACACCAAAAACCTATTTCTGCATTCTAATCTGAATTCCTCCTTTTCTTCTCCTTCCCTTCTAAGCTTAACAATATCGTATCTACCAACACCAGATTTTTCCTTCTTCTGATTTTTAAGTTTAAACCTTATTTTTGCAATGCTGAGTTGATGGTCACTACCAATATCCGCATCCCGTTTAACATGAACATCTAGCAGAGAACTTCTATGCCTCCTACTGATAGCGATGTGATCAATCTGATTTTTATATTTTCCACACGGCGACACCCAAGTTGTCTTGTGTATATTGCAATGCTGAAAGAGTGTGCCCCCGATGACTAAGTCATTTGCTAGACAGAAGCTTCCAAACCTCACTCCGTTTTCACTCATCCTACTACCAACTCCCATCTTACCCATACATGCCTCAAATCCCTCATTTGAGCAGCCCATTACTGCATTAAAATCTCCAACGCAGATCAAAACATCATGTCTAGGTACCCTTCCTACTCCTTCTTGCAACTTTTCATAAAATGTGTCTTTCCTTTCATCGAGTGCATCATTAGTAGGTGCATAACACACAAACAGACTGATGTTGCCATGATTTGATTTAAACCGTGCGTATAACAATCGCTCATCTATAGGATCCCACTCACATAATGCCTTATTTGCCTTACAACCCAGTAACAATCCTACTCCCTGATAATGCATTCCGTCCTGTCGGCCAGATATCAATAAACGTATACCATCCTCCAAATCCAACTTATCAACTCCAGTTAATCTAGTTTCTGTCAGAGCACAAATATCAAGTCCATAATTTTGAAAAACCTTCACTAACTCATCAATTTTACCGTCATGATTTAGCGTTCTCACATTCCAGTTACCAATTTTAATTGTATTTTTTGCATTAACAAATGAATTAGATTGTAATTGAGGCAACCGTGAGATTCTTAGCACCCCCTGCCCATTTAAGGGCTGCACGGGACTGGGGGCCATTATTGTTCTTTCAGAGTCCAGGGAAGTATGGGCCTTTATTATTTAATATTCTTATAGTGGACCAGACATTACTTAGTGGTGTAGTACGAGTCACCGTGGACACAAAGAACCGCCAGGAGTCACGTTTGGCCCTGCTTATTATTCTCCTTGCCTCAGCCCGTGCCTGTCTGTATGCAATAAAATTTTCCTCAATTGGCTGAATATCAAAAATTCTGTATCTCCTATTGCGTTTCCTAATTGCTTGTCGGCAATCCGACGTCCACCAACGTGCTCTATGCTTCGCATGAATTATAGAAGTCTTTGGAATAGCAGCCTTAGCTGCATGTAATATGGATTTGGTTAAATTTTTAACCTTAACATCTATGATTTCCCCGATATATCTAAATTGACGATCCTTGAGAAGGATCCCCAATTTGCTTTCTAATAGTTAAATTTTGGAGGTGGAGGGTCTGAAACGATGTCGCGTGTATAAGAAAGACGAATGGGTAAATGATCACTTCCCAAGGAATCGTCATATGGGTCCCATGAGAAATCTTGATGTATACAAGGGGAGGCCAAAGATAAGTCAATGGCCGAAAAGTTACCAGTACGCATCTACACGAGTCGCTCTACCATCGTTCAGAAGACAGAGGTTGGACTTTATTATTATGTTGGCTCTTTGCTCCTCACGACCATCGATCCTCAAGCTACCCCATTGATAGTGATGGGCGTTAAAGTCGCCCAACACTAACTTATTGCCAAGAAGATGTTCAAATAGTGAATTTAAAGCATCACTATCAATGAGGCCATGTGGAGGACATTACGGAAAGCATATAGACAGATACGTGTTATTAAATTTTACTCTGCGTGCGACAGCTTCCAGAGTAGCGTTGAGAATCACTTCCGTTTGTGGGTGTGATTTGTGTGTGTATATGGCAACTCCGTGACCTTCATATCTTCTATACGAGTTGTAGTGTTTGAACTGTGGAGGATCAGGATGATCCTCTAGGCACATCTCCTGTAAGCAAACAACGTCTGGCCTGTGTAGTGAAAGCAAGATTGCTAGATTTTGTAATTTATTCTCAACACCTCTACAGTTCCACTGTAATATAGTGAATGTGACGGTTTAAGATTTACGAGGGTGGCCAGTATGCTTAGTTTTTTTGTCCCCCGTGACCAGGCGAGTGGCTACCAGGGGACCTTTCCCGATTCTTGCTCATGGAAAGCTCCATATTTTCATCAATAACTAGGCTCCCAGATTCCACCGAGGAAGAGCTACCCTTTCTCTCCCTCGCTGGACCAGGAGCAGGAAGAACATGAGGACGTGACTGTTTGGTGAGGGTGGTCAGATTAATCTTATCAAACTTGTTGGACTTCGGTTTTGGCCACATCAGCTGCGAAGGAGCAGCGGCAGCCTGAGAGTAGGAAGTAGCAACAGGGATGTCTGTAAGTGAGTTGGAACGTACAGGGGGTCTAGACTGAGAGGTAGGGCGAGTGGCATGAGGAGCGAATGTAAGGTCAGTCTGTGTCTCCACTGTGCACATCATGGGACTGGACACACCCACTGATGCATAAGAGATATTAGGCTTGGGAGTTGCATGCAACTCCTTCACTCTCTTCCTTGCATCGTGGAAGGAAATGCCCTCAGTCGTCTTCATTGTGCAGACCTCTTTCTCCTCCTTCCACTTGGGACAAACCCTTGAGGAGGTGGAGTGAGCATCTTTGCGGTGAAAACAACACTCAGTCTCAGACGTACAGTTGTCAGGAGAGTGACCTACAGCCACGCACTTGCCACACAGAAGTTGGAAGCCCGACAAGTCTTTTTGTGATGTCCATAGAGCTGACATTTTGAGCAACGAAGGGGATTGGGAATGCATGGTCTCACATTGATAATTTCATATCCTACTTTCACATTAGTAGGGAGAGAAACTTTTCCAAAAGTCAAGATTACTGTGGCTGTCTTCGTCATTTTGCCTTCCTGGACACGAGTTATAAAATGGGCGTCAATTACATCTTGCTGAGCAAATTTACAGATGATGTCATCCTCTTCCATTACCATGAGGTCCCTGCAGGTGATAACACATTTGCAGGAATTCATGGAATGAGGGATCCTCGGCTGAACATCCTAACAGTGGAATTTGCTTAACTTCATCAAATCCTTAACCTGGGACGAGTTCACAGTCTGTACTAGAAGATCTCCGCTAGCAAGTTTTTTCACCTGCTCCACTTCTCCTGCAAGTTCATCAATCACCTTCTTGATAATGAGGGATTGAGACTGGACAGGGGAGTAGAACCAAAACAGGCGTATTTCACTTCAATGTCTAGTGGAGGGCGTGTCCAGGGCCGTTCAGTCTAGGGGTTGTCTGTCCGTTGAACAGTCAAGTCGTTAGGACCACCTCCCCCCTTGAAGGGGGGGGGAGGCAATAGGGGCGTCTGCAATAGTAATCACTTCCCCCTAAACGGTGAAGTGGGAAGAGGGAGAAAAAACAAACAAGGGACAAAACACCTAAGGCTAAGATTGCCCTCTCAAGCCACTCCAGGGAGGCCCGACCGTGTTGATTCACGCCCCAGACCGATCAGTGGGGGGGACCCTCCGTGGGGGAGTAAGCAAAGGTAATCTTAGTAAATAGATATAGAAACCTACTATATCTCTAGAAAGGGTAGGGTGGAATATTAGTACTAGCTAGCCTAACTTTATTGGAGCTAACGCAAACAAGACTAGTGCCAGTGAGGCAACCCTGCAGCTAGAGAAGAATTCAGCACATGCCTGCTCTCTCTCCGCAACCATCCATGAAAGCCCTGCCGTCATCTGTTGTTTGAGCCAACCCAAATCTAAGCTGGCAACTGAGGAGGGCTGGCCTGATCTAAGCTTAGCGAGGTAAACTCAACCAGCTCTTTTTAATGTCATCCCAACAATTTCGGATGGCAGGCACCTGGGTGGATTTTGAGATCACCAAATTCAAACAATGAGCAGTACAGTGAATAAATAAAGCTGCAGGGTGCTTTTTTCTGATAATAGCCTGGCATCCTTTCAAAGCACCACTCATAGCACTAGCTCCGTCATACCCTTGGCCAATCATGTAAGACAAATAAATTTTATGTCTCATTTAATTTATTATTTTCTCAGCTATACCCCTTCCTGAAAGATCATCAGTTTCTACAGGCCCTAGAAAATCTTCTCGTACTTTTCCTCCATCTAAGTGCCTGACACTAACTAATAGTTGTTCCTTCCTGTTGTTGTCAGGTGTTTCATCGGCTATTACCGAGAAAAATTTAGATTTGTTAATTCTTTGTGAAATTACATTAAAACTGTGTTCATCAGTACAAGCAATGATATCCTTTTGTGTTGTCTTACTAGTGTATGTTGCGTTTTTAAAGCAGTTTTTAAGTGTGTTTCTAAGGCAGTATCCCCTCTCCTGACTGTAGATCGTATGAGCTCGCAAAAATTACCGTCATTCCCTTCCCTCTCACTCTCATGAATATTGCCGTCATCTCTATAACCTCTTAATGATAAACCTTGTCTTCCCAAATAAACAGTACAATGTATGGTACCTTGCAGTCCTTTACGGTTCTAAGATACTTTTTGTTTGTGTTGCTTATCAAGTGACGCATGACTGTTGGTTGTAGGATCTTTCATTCTTTCAAGAAAATTGTCTGCTTTCACTGCATTTGTCTGGTGATATTTTGTCTGAGTTGAAACAAATAACCATTATTACAAGTCAGCCTGTCAGATCTCGTTAAGGGTTCAGTTGTTAATCATTTCAGTCCCTGCTTACTTTTGCCACCATCCTTTTGCTCAAATACTGTCCATACTTTACAAAATCCAGACTTTACATGTCAATAAGCCAACCATGGATAATGATCTAAATGGCTTTTTCCTAAGATAACTCTTCTTTCCACTTCTGTGTGTGGTAGTTGATAGTTATTTCCAGGTCCCCATGAATTCTGTAGGATTTCAACCATTTCTTTATCAGTTTTTGACACTACCACCCATAAACCAATGTCCATGACTGACAAAGGTGCACGAGTTATGATAAACTAAACTCGGTCGGCTATCTCAAGAAGAGATATTTTGACCTACTGGCATAGGCCTTCACGTTGTTTGATAAGGTGAGCTGGCACATTTCCATTCAAAAAATATCAGCTAAGAAACAGGTGTTTAAAATTACAACAAACTTTCTCTATTCCTATTCGAAATACATGGTACCACATAATATTACCAAGAACTCAGCATTTCTCATACCTAGTAGAAAAGGACACAGAAAAATTAATGCTGCTATATGCATATCCGTAAAGCTTACTCTCTTAAAGAAAAATTCAAGTTTTGGTTGCTTTTTACTAGCAGTTCCTTGTGCTTGTCCTGGGGAAACGCTCACTTGATGTAAACGTTTCATGATTAGCCTGTGGTCAGCTTAGATTAATTTAAAGGAAGAAATACGAACATAGAGATGAATCAAGCAAAAATAGAGCCATCATCAATTCATATTTCACTTTACACAAAATTCCCAGTCAGTTTTTTCAGTTAGATTTCATTGTTAGACTGGAAAAGGATGTAGCCTAATGTGTATGAAATTTGTTTAACACCCTTATTCACACATGAAAAATATTTTCATTCTGAGATTCTGTAAAAGGCTTGACGAATATTGTTAAGACCTATAATAGTCCGACGAATTTCCCAACAGAATTAAGCTTTTATGGATTTTAAGAATTCGCTGATCAGCCCACTATATATTTTCAGTACACCTGTTTTGATTACGAATATCCCTGCACAGGTACACATATTCAAATAGCACACTGTACATAGGCCTGGCCTATATTAATAAAGTGCCTTCATGAAAGAGTTAAATTATGAACAAGAATTAAAAGAAAATCAATACCACCATATGTGTCGCCAACAGCGGCCGTGAATCCCCACACCACGAGCTACTCGAGTACTGGAGTCCACTCAGTCACAGATTCGCGTACCAACTTACAGCAGCAGAGCGTCAGCAAACAGTAGATACGAGTCCTAGACGAGTGAGTTTGATTTTTTTTTTTTTAAATATGTAGCTTACGGGTCTATGGCCAACTATACGTGTATGAAGTTTATCATTATTATTTATTGGAGGGTGGGGGCACGTGCAGGTGCCCTTCACCCCCCCCCCCCCCGCATCCGCCACTGGTTCAGCTTAGGAACAATCCGGATTAGTGAGGGTTACTTAGGGCCATGTTTAACCCTTGCACTTCCAGATTTTCCTACAAGGTGAAGGAAAACGTCTGGAGATAGGAAGTGTAAGATAGAAAAATACGTGACTGGATTGAAGGGATTAACATGAGCAATAAATGAAAAAATAATATCCAACATTTTTCAGTCATGGCTGGCATCACATAAACAAGCATGTCTTTAATTTCTTAGTTTTATTTACGATGAAATGATTTGGTTCCGGCAAATGAATTATGAGAATTATGCTGTATGTTTATGTTGTTTCCAAGCTGAAGTGATGATTTCAACGCTGTATTAGACGAATTTCACTGGAATTAAATGTATTTCGATCTTGAACTACGTTACACGAATATACATATGAACATCTGTTCATTTTGTTCGAAAACGTCCTTAGAGTTCGAGATATGTCTAATTCGAATGAAATACATTTAATTCACGTGAAATATGTCTAATACAAAGTTGCCATCATTATTTTGGACTGAAAATGGTAATCACCAAACACCTCTAATTATACAGGCTGGCACACCAAGCTTTGTATGTCATCACAGTCCTTCCAATCTGTACAGAAATTCAAACATACAATCAGTTCCCACTCGTAGCTCTGTTTCGCCTTTGCAGGACCACACAAGGGACAAGGGAAGGTTATGCATTCTCCTTTCCTTCTCCTTCCTATGTATGCAAAACAAATCTTAGTTACGACAAGGAATTTATCGTAAGCTTGTGCGTGAATCTCGTCGTGGTGTCCCCTGAACATTACGAGTGTCAAGCTGTATCCTGCTAACTGTTAACCTGCTCAGGATTCCACACACAGTACAAGCAGTCACATTAGTCCGCTTCCGAATCCGCCGCTTTTCTTTAGATGATGACTAACCAAACCTTCCATACGATGACGATCGTTACTTTATTCCTGCAAAGTCCTTTTTTTTTTTTTTTTTTTTTTTTTTTTTGAAGTCCGGATGTGCTTTTCAGACTGGAGAGGTTAGATGTAAGTTTCGTTTTCCTGTTCACTACTAACGAGTTTTCCAATTGAAAAAAGAAAAAAGAAAAAAAGAAAGTTGTAGAGAGAATAAACTAAAAAAGGATGTAACCATGGTGAAGAAAGTAAAGCAGAATATAAAACGTAACACAGGAACCCATAAGAAAACTATAATCGTTGGGAAACAGCCAAAACAAAGTTGAAAAAACGTCATCATACTGAAAGACATACAAAAATTTAAATATGCCTCTCTCCCCCCCAAAAAAGAAGTGAACATCAATTTAAATGAAACGTGAAGCACAGAAAGCTTTGAAAGATGATGAAAGGTTATGATCTGTGGAGACGATGTGGCGGTGTGCTGCTGTGCTATGAGGGAAGTGCTATGTGATGCCACAGTGTGCCATCCGTGACGTCGGCAATAGCATTGCCATAAGTGACGTCAAGAGTGCCATCTGAAGTGTCGTCAGCTGCCATGAGGAGTGCCATCAGAAATCAAGAACAGTGCCATCCTTAGCCATTAAAAGGGACATCAAAAATCATAGTGCCATCACAGGTCATTTACAGTGCCTTCAGTGCCGCGAGTAGTGCCACCAGTGCCATGAATAGTGCCATCCGGAGTTTTCATCGTTCCATCAGGAGTTCTATCGGAACTCATCAACAGCTCCATTAGAATTTATCAACAACACCAGCAGAGCCTCACTGATGCCGTCAGTAGTAACGTCAAGAGTGCCATTCCAAGTAATTGGTAGTGCAACTGGGAATCAACAGTGCCATATATGAATCACTGACAGTGCCATCAGGGGTCATCGAAAGGGCTATTAGGAGTAATCAATAGTGTCATTAGGAATCATTAAGTGCTATGTGGATTAGGGACATCACCATTGCCACTAGGAGCCATAAACAGTGTCATTAGGAGTCATCGACAGTGTCATTAGGAGTCATCAACAATATCATTAAGTCATCAACAGTGCCACTAAGAATCATTAAGTGCCATTAGGAATCACCAACAGTGCCATTAGGAGTCAGCAACGGTGCCACTAAGTCATCAACAGTGCCACTAAGACTCATTAAGTGCCATTAGGAGTCATGAACAGTGTCATCAGGAGTGCCACTATAATTCAGTGTGCCTCCCCTGGGGTGAGCTTCACTGCCTTCTCACTGGCCTCCCACAGCTTCCTGGTCAAGTCCTTATCCCGCCCCAGCGATGATGTGGGCGCCTCCTGAACAGAATAAAACACAGCATAGATCAGTAATAGTCTCTCTCTCTCTCTCTCTCTCTCTCTCTCTCTCTCTCTCTCTCTCCACAGCACAACACTGGCAAATTGCGGCTGATAAAAGTTGAAATCTCGAAAAGAAAAAACTCGATAAATTTATTCAGTAAACACACAAGTAGAACATAAAGAGGCAACACCTTTTTGGCAGCATTGTTTAGAGAGAGAGAAAAAAAATGGTAATGTTGACCACTTGTTGCATATTTTCATTTAATTTTTACCAGCGAGAGACTATTTTATACGGTATTGGAGGCGTCTCAGATGGAAGGATAAGTATAGGGTGGTTCATAGCTAGCGCTCCTCTAGACTCTCCTGGCGATATCCTATGTGTTGCGGGGACAGCTTGGTTTGTTTTGGGTGTGGCAGTGGCGATGGGAAGAGCATGAATAATGCAGGATAGACACTGATAACGCTGACCAAGCCGTTCCCGCAACTCACTAAAAACAGTCCGGCGGAGGTGAAAAGGACCGTGATATATACGCCACTCTATGTAATCCTTCTGCCCTTCCTAGCCACAGACCCTCTCTCGACTTGAAGAAAATCACCTGGAAGGGCTATGAATAAAATATAAAAATTCGACATTAGGCTGAACAAGAAACTTGCGGTATTTACTGACCTTACAGTCTGCGAAGTATTTGCCTGACACCCCTTCCACCTCCACCGCCACAGCCAAGTGTATAGTGGTCTGCGCCCCAAGTGCTGGATCCTGAGGGAAGGTGGTGGAGGGTTATTGTTAGCAATTATCTATTTGATTTAAACATCTTGTATACATCATGTGCATACATACATATTTCCATTTTGGGTGATATTAACATATATAATGTTGTATGGTTATTGCATTCTGCCAGGACTGACGACGCTGGTCTAGACTGCGAACTGTTTGCAGAATCGTTTAATCTCACCCAGCTGGCAAAGCAACCAACCAGAATACCTGATAATCCTGACCATAATGCCCATCTCTTGGATTTATTCCTAACAAATAACCCAGATCAATACATGATAGATACATGATAGAGGTCCTGTCACCACTTGGATCCTCTGACCACAATCTCACCAAAGTCTCATTAGTTAACCCCCCCACACCTCCCCGTTCTGAACCTGTCAGGGTGACCCGATGGCACTTTGATAGGGCAAACTGGGATGGACTTAGAAATTATCTTGCTGACATTCCATGGCAGTCTTTCTTCTCTAGTGATCCCAGTTCTACCCAGTCCCACATTTGCAACTTAATACAAGCTGGTATGGATTTATTCATACCAAGTCAACAGTTCACTAAAAGATCGAACTCTCCAAAAGGGTTTGATGGCAACTGTGCCAGAGCAACAGCCCAAAAGTCATTAGCGTATAATTCGTACTTAAAATAAAAAACATCATGCAAAAGCTGTAATAAATCTCGCTAAATCAAACTTTCTTCAATAGGAAGCGTCAAAACTACTTAACAACCCTAATGACAATGGAATATTTTGGTCAGCTTTTAATTCTTTCAATAATAACTTTAACAAGTCATCATCCTTTTCCCCACTAAAATCTTCAGATGGCCTCATTACAAATGACCCGAGTGGGAAAGCAGTTATCTTTGCCAGTACATTTGCCAGAAATTCCACCATAGAGGATACCAGCCAGAACGTCCCAGTACTAGAACTTGACTCTCCCGAAATTGTTCCACTTCAAATACAGACAAGATACGTAAAATCCATCTTAGACATTTTACCTACCAACAAAGCTCCAGGAGCAGATAGAATTCCGCCAGTTGTTTTGAAAAAGTGTTTCCCTGAACTTGCCTCTGTTCTAGCTAAGTTATTCAGACTATGCATACGTACTTCTTCATTCCCAAATTCATGGAAAGAAGCCAATATCCACCCAATTCCGAAGAAAGGAAGTTCCTCAGACCCTCTGATTACAGACCAATAGCTGTCACATCTTCTTTTGGTAAGGTACTTGAAACTTTAATTAATGAGCACATTGTTAAACATCTTGAATCCAACAACTTAATTAGTGATAGACAATATGGTTTCGCCACGAAAGGTCCACCAATGACATACTCAATCTCCTGACTCATGCCATCCATCAATCAATTGACCTACATGGAGAAACTCATGCAGTAGCTCTTGATATCTCTAAAGCTTTCGACAGAGTATGGCATCGTTCCCTGCTGTCCAAACTCCCTTGTTATGGACTAACGTCTTTTGTTCCTTTGATTTCTTCATATCTCAGTGACAGAAATAAAGAGTAAAAGTAGATGATGTATATTCCAGTTTCCACTCAATTAACGCCAGCGTGCCGCAGGGATCAATTCTGACGCCAACCCTATTCCTGGTTCATATTAATGATCTCTTATCTGTCACCCACAATCCCATCCACTCATATGCAGATGACTCAACACTTCATGGTTCATTCACACTCAGACACCCATTTACAAAATCTAATATCTCTAACTCTCAACTCAATACAGCCATCTCCATAAATCAAGACTCACCTACGATCAGTGAATGGAGATAAACCAACCTTGTCTCATTTAATGCTACTAAAACTAAATATATACAATTTACTAATAGACAGATATTGCCAGATTCGTATATTACCTTCAGTGCTACTAATATGCCAATCTCGAAAAGTATTGAAATTCTCGGCGTCTCACTTAACAATGCCTTCAGCTGGACCTCTCATGTTAGATCACTTTCTAAAACCACCTCAAAGGAACTTGGATTATTGTACAGAGTCTGTAACTTCTTCACTGACGAGCAGTTAGCTATAATTTATAAAAGTCATGTGCGCTATCAGCCTGAATATTGCTCACCCATGTGGAATGGATGTGGAGTGGTTGCATTAAAACAACTAGACAAAATTACGAAAAAAGCTGTTAGAATTATTAACAACCCTGCCATTACAATAAACTACCTCCCCTACAAGTAAGAAGGAATGTTGCCTCCCTTGCATTATTTTACAGATATTTTTATGGCAAATGCTCAGACGAAGTTGCGTCCATGGTGCCACATCTCCATGCCTTCCCCCGTGCTACACGGGCATCTGGTAGCGCTCATGACTGGAATGTCACTCAGCCATATTGCAGAACTTCTGCCTATCAAAATCCTTTCATTCCCCGTACTGCATCTCTCTGGAACTCGCTTCCCCAGAATTGTTTCCCTCCAAACTTCAACCTACAGCCGTTCAAGTCTAACTGTTACAGATATTTTATGAACAGAGGACACCAGTAATCTGGTGTATGGTTTATTTTTCTTATTCATTTGTTTTTCTTTCCTCTGTTCTGTTATTATAAAATAAAAAACTTTACCGTTCTTCTTACCTAAGGAGTGGATATATATATATATATATATATATATATATATATATATAGAGAGAGAGAGAGAGAGAGAGAGAGAGAGAGAGAGAGAGAGAGAGTGTAATAGGAAAAGTATAAGGTAGGATACTTATTGACAGAGTTAGGAAATAACAAAGGAATTAGTTGGAAAAGAACAGGGAGGTTTTAGGAAGGGAAGAGGTTGTGTAGATCAGATATTCTTTCTTAGATCTTTAGTGGAAAAGTTTCTAGAGAAAGGAAAGAAGTTGTATGCGGCCTTCATGGATTTGGAGAAGGCACATGACAGGGTGGATAGACAAGGACTGTGGAAAGTATTAAGAATATATGGAGCAGATGGGAAGCTGTTGAATGCTGTGACGAGTATGTATGAGGATGCTATGGCTGCAGTGCGTGTGGATAGTGAACCGAGTGAATTTTTCTACTTGAAAGTTGGACTGAAACAGGGATGTGTAATGTCTCCATTTTTGTTCAGTCTGTATAAGGATGGGGTTATAAAAAAGATACAAGGTAGGACAGTGGATGTTGGATGGGCCCTAATGAGAGAGGGCAGTGTTTGGTAACTCCTTGTACTGTTGTTTGCTGACGATACTGTGTTGTTAAGTGAAGACGAAAGGGAGCTGCAAGGCTTGTTGGATGAGTCTGGGAAAGTGTGTAAGAAACGGAATCTGAAGGTAAATATAGGGAAGATTAAAGTCATGGCCTTCGAGAGAAATGAAGTCAGCGAATGGAGAGTGAGGTTGGATGAGGAGGAAAAGTGTGCATTTAAGTACCTGAATGTTTTTTGGCGTATCCGGTAGAGCCAGGACTCCGAGGGCTTGAATGATGAGTGAATGGAAGTGCGGCTTATTTGGATTGGTCAAGTTTGTGCTGTCTGGACATTGCAACTCCTCACCCTGCCCTTGGGTGGGAAAGGAGGTCCGGATGATGATGATGATGATTAAGTACTTGGGTAGTGTGATGAGTAAGGATGGAAGTTCGGAGGGTGAAGTGCTTGAAAGGGTACAACAAGGAAGAAAGGTTGCTGGTTCCTTGAAAGCAGTGTTAAGAAACAGGGAAGTGAGCATGGAAGTGAAAAAGTTACTACATGACAGCATTGTGATACCAACTCTAACGTTTGGAAGTGAAGCTTGGAAGTTGTTGGAGGGACAGAAGTCAAGAGTGAGAACAGTGGAAATGAGTTATTTGAGAGGTGCATGTGGAGTCGCACGGAGAGACAGACAAACAAATGATGATGTGAAGGAGCGTTGTGGTGTGGATGTGGATGTGATAGGAAGCGTTATGAGAAACACACTGAGGTGGTTTGACCATGTGGAGAGGACGGAGAGCGAGAAACTGACGAGGAGAGTGTATTTGAGTGAGATGGAGTGGGGGAGAGGGAGGGGGAGGCCAAGGATGAGATGAAGGGATGGAGAGGTATATGAGGGAACGGGGTGTGAGCTGGGACCAGGGCAGTGAAATGGCGGGGGACAGGGCGACATGCAGCCGATTTGTTTGTGGTCACCCCTTACGGGATTAAGGCGTCTGGCAATAGATAGACAGATAGATACATAAAAAATATATAAATCTTTTTGTATACACGCACCCGTGCATAAACAAATATAAACATAGACACACGAGCAAACTTGATTAGGTACATACAATGAAGGTACATGAGCAGAGCCATGATGATTTACACATTTCTGAGCATTTTCATATTTCACACACACACACACACACACACACACACACACACACACACACACACACACATACCTCGCTTAACACAGCTCCCGCTAACTATGCCTCCTGCCGAGCTAATAAAAGAGGGAAGGTTCGTGACAAATAAGCATCCATTCGTCCTTGTCTTCTGATGTGGCAATAAATTTTTATAATTCCCGCCTGTACGCCTGTGTCGAATTTGGCTTATCGGTATATGATTTTTTAGACTCAAAGTGAAAAATTTTGAATATCATTTAAGAGTCGAGACTCAGTATTTCATTTTTCATATATATTGTTGTTGGTGCCATACGAAATTGTTTAGTGATATTTCTTTGCCTGAGGTAACTAAAGAAGGCTCTGTATAACCTCTCCAGTTGGATGAGTCTGTCCTCAGCTGAGGGAAATCGACTGGAGGCGCAAGAACAAATTTACAAGACGTCATGGTAGTGTGGGGGTTAATTAGCAGGTATGTTGTTTGGTAACTGCATATCCTGGTGCTGTAGAGGGGCGCCTTCACGTGGTGGCATCGATATGAACAGGGAACTTAACTGCCTGGTTATACAAACGTCCCTCAGCTACTTTCCTATCCCCCTAGAGGAGGCTCAGGGATGCAGGAGAGGGGTAACATCAGCCTGCAGTCCACTGGGTTCACATTCAGATGTGCCTGGGGTTGCTACTACTACTACTACTACTACTACTACTGCTACTACTACTACGCTACTACTTTTATTTAAAAACTACTACTGCTGCTGCAACCACTACCACCACCACCATCACCACTACTATTAGGTCTACTGCTATGACAACTACTACTACTACCACTGCTACTACTAGTACTACTACTACTACTACTACTGCTGCTATTACTACTACTATTGCAAATACTACTACGACTACTACTACTACCACTTCTGCTGCCACCACCACCACCACAACTACTACTATCACTACTACCACCACTACCACCATTACTACTGCTACTACTACTACTACTACTACTACTACTACTACATTTGTGTGTATGTCCTCCAAACATTACTATCAGTCTCATTATAACCTTAGGTAACCGTCTTTATTATAACCTTATATGGCTGTCTATCGACCTGTATAGCTCTCCATATATGTATCTATCTGCCTCCCTATCTACCACCCTAGCTGCTGCACGGCGCCAGGGCCAGAGTGTATATTGAGGGACGACTTTGACAAATCTCTCTCTCTCTCTCTCTCTCTCTCTCTCTCTCTCTCTCTTTCTTTCTCTCTCTCTCTCTCTCTCTCTCTCTCTCTCTCTCTCTCTCTCTCTCACCTTGCTGACTGTGGAGATACACAGTTTTAATAGCAAGTTAAAGAAGGAATTTGCCCGTCTCCTCATGATGTCGGTGTGAACGACCCCGGGGTGGAGGCTGTTGGCTGTCACTCCTGAAGAAAGACAAGTAGAATGATAGATAAATAGGCAGACAGACAGGCAGATTGACCGGACCGACAGAGACAGGTAGAGACACTTGACAAACAGACGGTCGGATTAATAAACTGAATGTCTGACTGGGGGACTGGTGGATGGATGGATGGATGGATGGATGGATGGATAATGCCTTCTACTTTGCTATCCTACTCTAAACTCGCGTAACTAAGAGTAGTACTTTGTGTTACTATGAAAGACGTACTGCCGAGTAATGATATGAGAATTAACATGGAAAGCATTTATAGTAGTGCTAATAGTTGCAGCCCCAGGTTCATCTGATATTAAGAACCCAGAGACCTACAGACTTACATTACCTGCGATCCACCATCCTGCTGGGGATAGGGACGTAGATGAGGTACGTTTATATAACCAGGCAGTCGAGCCACCTGATTATATCGGTGCCACCACGTGAAAGCGTCTTTCTCTAGCGCTGGATATATACTGAGAAGATATAATTGCGCGGGTCTAATGTGTAAAATGATCAGGACGATATGGAAATTAATTTATTTTCTCAGAACAAGTTTAGAGTGGGAAGAGGTAGAAATTAGAATTGTTATACTTCTGCTGAAATGTACTGCTTGTATCTGTGTTCTGAGCTTGACGTTATTAGTATCCTTTTTGTTAATTGTTACTGACCTTCGCCCGGCAACCCCCTCGCGGACACTAGCATGAGATGGTGAGAAGGCTAATGATGACAACATTATCATTCCCACTCAGCTGAATAAACACTGCCGAACATTAGGTGAAGCAGAATTCTAGAGTTTTCCCAATTATAGGAAGATAGGTAGCTGCAACTGACCTGTGCCCTGCAACCTGCGCGCCAACTCTAATGTGAAGAGCACATTGCACAGCTTACTCTTGACATAAGCCGTCATTTGGCTGTAGGACTCACTCTGAAGGTTAAGGTCGTCAGTATCCAGGGATGTGGGCATCTTGTGGCCCAGGGAAGACACGTTGATGATGCGGCTGGGGGAACTCTGCTTCAGGCGATCTACAGGATTAAATTAGGTTAGACTACGTGAGTTTAGGCTAGGTTAGATTAGGTTAGGTTAGGCTAGATTACGTTGTTTTAGGTTAATGTGTCTTATTATAACTGCGCTGTGAATTGTTAAGTGAGATAAGTCGAGGTGAGGTGGGTGAGGTTTAGTCGGATTAGGTCAGGGGAGCAGGAGGAACACTTACATATTACCACTGACCTAAGAGGAGATTGGTAAGGAGGAAGTGACCAAAGTGGTTGGTGGCCATGGTCACCTCGAGGCCGTCACCTGTCACCTGGCGTTCCTCAGGGGCGTAGATGCCAGCGTTGTTCACCTGCAGATCGCACCATGGCACACAGGGGCATGTTAGTACTTCAGGTATAGGCTGTACCCTTTATACTCCAACTTGTCCTAAAACTGCCATCTCTCCACCACCTTGAATGCCGAGTTTTAATAACAGACTGACCTTACAATATATGATGCAGTCATGGCTAGTCAAAAAGAAGTGATGTGGGAAGGATGTAGAGCTGCAGTATTGTCTTATCCTGCCACTAAGCTGTATGAAATAAGCTGCAAAAGGTCGAAAATCTGGTCAAAGTTAAAACAAAAGCACAGTAATTAACTGGTTTCCATAACGCCCAGCAGCCTGTGTGTGCATGGCACACCAATAGTTGAATGATACCTCCCTCCACCCCGTGCTACCACTAAGTTGGTGTTTGCCCACCGCATTTCTTGAGACTGGGGAATGTAATGCAGTACGATGTATTGGCAACAGCAAGGACAGCTATATGGAATGTTGTAGGCGTATGGAAGAATACTGAAAAGAGTTACAACACACAAAATCCAAACAACACTTCATTTCTATTCACTGGGATTCGAACCTCTCCCATCAGAATAAACAGTGCAGTACTTTGAATGTTATGTAACACTTGTATCTTGCGAGCTACGGGAGTGTGTGCGCCACAAATGACAAGTAGAGTATCTTATGTCTGCAGATCATAATCCTGTTAACTTGAAGATTTTGTAATATCTTTTCGCTAGTAATATACTTTTTATAATACACCTTCTTCTATTTTTTTTTTTTTTTTTGCATTACTTTCATTGTTTTGAAATCAACATCTATTCTATCAGTAACGCACTAAAGGATATGAAGATGAATTAGACAAGATAAATCGCTAAGGGAGGGGTGCAACGAAGTGCCTTATGCCAAAGAGAGCGCAAATTCAAGATGGGACTCACCAGGACGTGGATATGTTTCTCAGTGTCTAGAATCTCTTGTGCGAACCTCCTGACGGAGGCGAGGTCGGAGGTGTCCAAATGTTTCACCACCACCTCACCTCCATCACTGGCCCCCTTACGTAACTCATCTGGAGGGAGGCAGAAGGAGGGGGGATATACAGAAAGGGTTGTCTTGTTTGTGCATCTGAGAGAGAGGTGGCTAACGAGCATTTGGAAAGGTTGGTGTGTGTGTGTGTGTGTGTGTGTGTGTGTGTGTGTGTGTAATAAGACACACACACACACACACACACACACATAAATATATATATATATATATATATATATATATATATATATATATATATATATATATATATAATTATATAATTATATAAATATATATATATATATATATATATATATATATATATATATATATATATATATATATATATATATTTTAGGATGGGTCGAATTCCTATGAACTTATTTAGTAGTTTGAAACATGGTGGAAATGCTGCTCCATCACGGTCACTACGCCACTGCACAAACGGTGTTTTGTATCACGTACGCTCACTCCAGCAACTTTCACTCCAATATCAAGAAAACGATGACAAAAATTAAGAATTTGAATAATACGTGTTACAGGATTTCTTGCACGATTTAACAATGAACGAACCATAAAATCGTCTGCTTGCCTGTATTCAATCTATATTAACAGTAGTCTGCCAATATATACAAAAAACTACAAATTGGAGATGTACATGAAACACCAAACAATCACAAACAACAATGCATTTCTGATCTACTTCATTAGGAAACGTAATCACTAACCAGGCACGTATGTTCCGATCAGAAGTCTTTTTTAATCTCACGCTTCGGGAAATCTCTGCGGGACCGCTTACATTGCGGAAACATGCCATGCCGCACCTAGTGCCCGTGGACTTTTTGCGTGGCCGATGTGATATCTATGATGCAACTCTCCACACCTTGAGAGTGACAAGGGTAGAGTTGGTCCAAGATTATGGGTTGGTTGTTGTCCATTGTGACGTTCTTCAAAAGTGGAGGGATTGTGACAGACGATTTGTCTAGCTGCACCAGCTTGGTGTTGTTCTTGGCGTTGAAATCTATCTTCATAGCAGATTTGTCAAACACTCTGACACCGGGGCTGTTGTTTTCCCGCGCTAGCTGAATGTGTGCAACAGCCATGCAACGTACTGTACGTGTGGATCTTCATCAGCAACAGCCGACAGCAGGATATTTTCAGGGTGACAGAAGTAACTGTTATTGCTGAGTTTTGGGCGAACAATGCCGTGATCTTCTAGTGGCAATTCTCGCAATAGTTCCACCATATAGAAGAAATTCTTGGCACCATCCTGACACGAACTGTTCGCTCTCACTTTGAACCAAGCTGACGCGTAAAAGTTGAGAATGAATGAAGCAAGTCGTTTCAATACTGGAAATGGCTCTTCCGACGACATGTAGAGTCGCAGTGTACGGTTGGCTTTAGTTAGCCATTTGGCATGGTTCTGTGGCCCTTGCTGCGCAGATGGTTTCAAAACTACGCCTTCGGCTCCTCCGACTTGCGCTGCCAGACATGCACGGTGCAAGTATCACAGATCTTTGCTGAGATCCTTCTCGACTTCGTCTGGTAGAGTGCATGTTTTTCCACACACACGTTCATAGTCTACAATTGTCAGATCCTTTTGATGGAAATCAAGGGATCTACCCACTTCCCCTCTGGAGCCAGTTGGACCCGTCGTTGCACCGTCAATGGCATTAAAATACCGTCTGAAAACTACTTTGATGAGATGTAACAAACAGACAAGCTACTGTAATGGTCTTTCCAGCTGGGTTTCCACACGAATCACCCCATTCTTCTTGCCAGTGGAGGAGCAATGATTCTGCTGAAGTGGTCTCATGGACAACCAACATGATCTCCTTTGCTGTTATCCCCTGCTTTTCCACTTTCAGGGAGTCATGATGTAGATAAGCAGCATCAGGGAAGCCAGTTACTGAGTAGTGGTCTTCCTTGATGATGACTCTCTCACCATGAAGGGTTTTACTCAGAATCTTGTCAGTTTTACCATCAAAACCCAGACAAACTACCTTTGTCATGGTACTTTGATGATGTTGAAGGGCAATATTCCTCCCGTATCATTTTTAACGCCAAAGTCTGCTAGGATCAAGTTTGTTTTCCTCAGCAAGAATACCCATGTCCTTCAGTGCAGCATTCACTGTGGAGCATATATCTCTGTTGCATATTTGGCATCGGTCTGATACACGACATACTTCAGGATATGCCGATCATTTCAGACCCTGCTTGCCTCTCTCTACATCTTCAGTACCATCATCATCATACTGATCATCTGATACATCACAACTAGTACATCATCAATAGCATCCCTACATGCCGCTCCTGCATCTTCTTTATTATGCATGGCATCCTGAACTGACTTTTCATGAAGCTTTCTTTTCATTTGTCTGTTTGCGGCGAGTTCATTTTTTGATGTCTTTTCTTGTCTACTTTGCCGATGTACATTTTCCTACAATTGTCTTGGTCCACCCAAAAGGGTCACTCTTCAGGAGGTATCCTGAAAGCCCTGGCACAATGACACTCAGACCTCTCTCGAGCATCACCGTTTTTGTAGCATTTACAGCGCAGATGTCAAATGGTACATCAAAGCTGGCCAACTTCTCCAAGTAGGTGCCTGAAGTCCTCTTCTTTGCATAGTATATTCTTACCTCCTGAGCTTTTATCAAGCATTTCACATGGATGACAATGCTCTTGTAGTCAATTATAGGAATCGAATCGATGCCTTCTCATGTATTTCTGCTACTTGGTCAGCGTGGGCTTATGTGCTTGACAATGGATCTGTCATTTTGTGTTCCAAGTATTCTTTAATGACATATTTGCATGCAGGTAGCTGATGCACTGGAAGACTACTAGGTAAACTAAATACGGAATCTTTGACCCTTCCCTCGTGCTGCAGGTATTCATCATTCCAACACAGGGTATAAATGGATGCAAAAAGTTAATACTAACAACTGACAAGCACAGTAGTTTGTGTAACCGGTAACAAAGCCAACAAAATCAGTATCGCCGCTGTCAAATCTGCGAAAGTTCGTATTATCACTTAATTATTACTGTGCTCATTCGGGTGAGGGGACTAGGGACCCCCTCCTCTGTTTGTTTTAGTTCCTAAAAAGAGACAGGCCAGAGAAAGGGATGGGGGACTGAGTTATCCCCTTACCCTGAAGACTGGGTCTGTGAATATGCGTGGATGTAGTATAATTGAGGCTAAAATTGAGGAGATTGGGAGAATGTTTGTGAGAAGCAAGTTGGATGTGTTGGCTTTGAGTGAAACTAAGATGAAAGGGAAGGGTGAGTCTATGTTTGGAAGTGTGAATGGAAGATTGTCAGGCGTTGATAGAGGAAGGGCAAGAGAAGGTGTGGCCTTGTTAGTGAGTCCGGAAGTACAGCAGTGTGTGATTGAATGGAAGGAGGAGTCATCGAGACTGATGTGGGTGAAAGCGAAATTTGAAAGTGAGTTGTGGGTGTCTGTGATTGCATATGGGCCTGGCAGTGAAATGGATGAAGAAGAGAGGGAGTCTTTCTGGAATGACGTTGATGAGTGTCTGCAGAGTTTTGGAGCGAATTTGAATGTGGTAATGATGGGAGATCTGAATGCTAGGGTGAGAAATGTAGCAGTTGAAGGTGTAGTTGGTATGCATGGTGTGCCTGGAAGAAATGAAAATGGGGAACTATTGATAGGGATGTGCGTTGAGCGAGAGATGGTGATTAGAAACACCTTGTTTGAGAAGAAAGATATTTATAAGTATACATGGGTGAGACAGGAGGGTGGAAGGGTTGTTGATAGAGCATTGATGGATGGGAATGTAATAGGAATATTGTTGGATGTGAGAGTTCTGAGAGGGGAGGGTGGAGGTATGTCTGACCACTACCTGGTGGAGGGAAAGTTAAGAGTAGGTAAGAGATGCGTGAGAGCTAGGAGAGTTAGGTGTGGCAAGGAGGTTTTGAAAGTGAGTTGGATAATAGAAAGAAAATGAGAGAGTAGAATGCAGTGAAAGATTAGGAAAATGGCAGTGTGGAGGAGGAATGGCAGTTGTTTAAGAGTGCTGTGGTGGGGTATGCAGAAGAGATGTGTAGTGTGAAAAGTGTGGGTGGTGGTGTAAGAAAAGGAAGTGAATGGTGGTGCGAGGAAGTACGTATGGCTGTGGCTGAGAAGAGACATGCATATGAAGAGTGGCTGCAGAGGAAGGATGAGGTGTCATATGAGAGGTATAAGGAAAAGCGAAATAGGGCGAGAAGGGCTGAGCATGATGCTAAAGTGGCAGCAGATGAAGAGGTGGGGTAGGCGTTTGACTGAGAATTTTCAACAGAATAAGAAAATGTTTTGGAAGGAGGTGAAAATGTTGTGAAAGGAAGAGTCTGGGAAGGAAGAGCGAGTAAAAGCAGAGGATGGAAGGATGTTAACTGAGATGGATGCAGCAAGGAAGAGATGGGCAGAGTATTTTGAAAGATTGTTACATGTAAAGGAGGAAAGGGAGGCTAAGATTGTGACGGATGGAAGGTTGCAAGGAATAAATGTGTTGGGAGAGTTGAATGATTCTTTGATCACGAAGGAGGAAGTGCAGGAGGCAGTATAGGAGATGAAAGAAGAGAAAGCTGCAGGTATGGATGGGTGTGCTGTGGAATTCCTGAAGGGTGGTGGAGTGACTATTATTGACTGGTTAGTAAGATTGTTGAATGTGTGCTTTGTGAAAGGTATGGTGCCAACTGACTGGACAAGTGCTTGTGTGGTCCCGTTGTATAAAGGTAAGGGTGATAAGTATGAATGTACTAGCTTTAGGGGTATAAGTCTGTTGAATGTAGTAGGGAAGGTGTATGGTAGAGTGTTAATTATGAGAGTTAGAGAGGGCACAGAGGGAGTGATTGGTGATGAGCAGTATGGCTTTAGGAGAGGGAGGATATGCATGGATCAGATGTTTGCTGTGAGACAAGTGTGTGAAAAGTATTTAGCGAAAGGCAATGATGTGTTTTGGGCATTCATGGATTTAGAGAAAGTGTATGATAGCACTGATAGAGAGGCTTTGTGGAGTGTTTTAAGATTGTATGGACTTGATGGTAGGTTACTAAAAGGGGTGAAAAGTTTTTATGTAAATAGTAGAGCGTATGTAAGACTGGGAAATGCCGTGAGTGATTGGTTTCCTGTGAGAGTGGGGCTGCAACAGGGATGTGTGATGTCGCCTTGGTTGTTTAATATTTACATGGATGGTGTTGTAAGGGAGGTGAATGCAAGAATGTTATGTGGAGGTCTGAGTCTGGTGAATGTTGATGGTAGAGAGTGGAATCTGAAGCAGCTGCTGTTTGCAGATGATACTGCACTGGTGACTGATTCAGAGGAGAGATTGAGACAGTTGGTAGAGGAGTTTGGAAGGGTGTGTGAAAGGAGGAAATTGAAAGTAAATGAGAATAAGAGTAAAGTGATGAAGTGTACGAGGTCGGTAGATGGTAGGAGGATGAATATAGTTTTGAATGGTGAGTTGCTTGAGGAGGCAGAGTGTTTTAAGTATTTAGGGTCACATGTTGCTGTGGATGGAAGAATAGATGCAGAAGTGAAGTTTAGAATGAATGAAGTAGGAAAGGTGCTGGGAGGAATGATAAAAGTGTTTAGATGTCTTTCACTTAGAATGGATGTAAAGGGATTGCTATATGAGAGTGTTGTGGTACCGACTGCGTTATAAGGGGCTGAAACATGGAATATGGGTGTAGCACAGAGGAAAAGTTTGAATGTAATGGAGATGAGGTGTCTGACGAGTATGTGTGGAGTGGCACGTATGAATCGAGTGAAAAATGATGAAATGCGAAGGAGAACTGGAGTTGTTCTGGAGATGGCTGATCGAGTTGAGCAGAGGGTGTTGCGATGGTTTGGGCGTATGGAGAGAATGGATAATGAGCGATTGGTGAAAAAGATAACTAGATCTGATGTGAGAGGTGTAAGGCTGAGAGGAAGACCACGAATAGGATAGACGGACAGTGTGAAGAGAGCACTGGATGCGAGAGGGATGTCTGTTGAGCAAGGAAAAGTGGATGTGCGTGACAGAAATAAATGGAAAGAAATTGTGAATGAATAAGTGATGACGTAGCCCTGATGGGATATTTTCCCGCATTTGGTCTGATCAGCTGATCAGGTCAGGTGCGGGTAAGGGGATGGGTCTATTATGATGTGGCAGGGGTAAACCAGCTCTGCTGTCGGGCCCTGCTGCGGATGTCACTGATTGCACTGCGCAATTGACCCTCGTGCGGTGTGGTGCAGTGAGGATCTGTCCCTTCTTCCCTTTGGGGCTAAGATGCGAATGAATGTGTTTGAGTGGATGAGTAAATTGGGAGTGTGTCGTCCTGTCTTGGCTACCTCCCTTTCCTTGGGGGAAGCAGCCTAGGTATATAGATAGATAGATAGTGCTCATTGGGTGCAAGCCTATAATAAAGGTGGTGGAGAAGCGTTGGCCAATTTCCAATACTACAGTTATATTATGTGAATATGGTGTTTCGGGCATCAAAATATCCATGTTTCGTTGAATTTAAATTTTTCGACCCACCCTAATATATATATATAAACTGGTAGCTGATTCGGAGGAGAGACTGAGACAGTTGGTAGAGGAGTTTGGAAGGATGTGTGAAAGGAGGAAATTGATAGTAAATGAGAATAAGAGTAAAGTGATGAAGTGTACGAGGTTGGTAGATGGTAGGGGGATGAATATAGTTTTGAACAGTGAGTTGCTTAAGGAGGTAGAATGTTTTAAATATTTTGGGTCACATGTTGCTGTGGATGGAAGAATAGATGTGAAAGTGAAGAATAGAATGAATGAAGTAGGAAAGGTGCTGGGAGGAGTGAAAAAAGTGTTTAGATGTCGTTCGCTTAGAATGAATGTAAAGAGAAGGCTGTATGAGGGTGTAGTGGTACCGACTGCGTTACTCGTATATGGGGCTGAAACGTGGAATCTGGGTGTAGCAGAGAGGAAAAGTTTGAATGTAATGGAGATGAGGTGTCTGGGGAGTATGTGTGGAGTGATGCGTATGGATCATATGAGAAATGAGGAAGTGCAAAGAAGAACTGGAGTTATGCGGGAGATGGTTTATCAAGTTGAGCAGAGAGTGTTGCGATGGTTTCGGCATATGGAGAGAATGAATGAAGAGCGACTGGTGAAAAAGATAACTGGATCGAATGTGAGAGGTGTAAGGCTGAGAGGAAGACCACGAATAGGATGGATGGACAGTGTGAAGAGAGCATTAGATGCGAGAGGGATGTCTGTTGAGCAAGGAAGAGAGGTTGTGTGTGATCGGAATGAATAAACGGTGACGCGGCCCTGAGGGGATATTCTCCTGCATTTGGTCTGGTCAGCTGATCAGGTCACGGGCGGGTAAGGACCTGCGTCCATTATGATGTGGTAGGGATAAACCAGCTCTGCTCTCGGGCCCTGCTGCAGATGACACTGACTGCATTGCACAATTAACCCTCGTGTGGTGTGGTGTGGTGAGGATCTGTCCCTTCTCCCCTTAGGGCTAAGATACGTGTTAATGTGTGTGTGTGAATGAGTAAATTGGGAGTGTGTCGTCCTGTCTCAGCTATACAAGGACTGCGGAAAGTATTAAGAATATATGGAGTGGATGGGAAGTTATTCAATGCCGTGAAGAGTACGTATGTGGGTGCTAAGGCTGCAGTGCGTGTGGATAGTGAACTGAGTGAATTTTTCTATTTGAAGGTTGGACTGAAACAGTAATGTGTCATGTCTACATGGCTGTTCAATCTGCATATGGATGGGATTATAAAAGAGATAAAGGCAGTGGATGTTGGAGCAGCTCTGGTGAGAGAGGGCAGTGTTTGGAAACTCACTGTACTGTTGTTTGCAGATGATACTGTGTTGTTAAGTGAAGACGGAGGGGAGCTGCAAGGCTTGGTGGATGAGTTTGGGGGAATGTGTAAGAAACGGAATCTAAATGAGAATGTAGGGAAGAGTAAAGTTATGGTCTTCGAGAGATATGAAGTCAGTGAATGTATATATACCGTATATATATATATATATATATATATATATGTACACAGAGGACCTTACGTAATCATTGTAACAAACAAACGAAAGCATTATCTTCAGTAAATGCTAAAGCTTCATTAACAAAAAGCAAGATACTGTTTCAAGTTATAGTGCATGAGTGACGATTCTCCACAAGTACCATATGTCTGATAATTCTGAATAAATGAAAATTAATGTGTACGAAGTATACATGATAGTTCACACACAATAGATCTGACATGATATGACCTGATGTGACTGACCTGCCACCCGCCTCGCCTTCTCCAGGTTTCTGCAGGCGAGAATGACCCGTGCCCCTCGCTTCACCAGGTCAGCGGCAGTGTGGAGTCCGATACCCGCTGATGCGCCCGTCACTATTACCGTCTTACCCCTCATACTGGCGCTGGACACACACCGCCCAGACAACGTCCTGTACCACAGCCGCAGACCAACCACCAGCCCCACCACGCCCACCAGCACTGATAACCACATCCTGAAGGTGAAGGGATGTGACTGCAGGTGAACCGACTAGGAATAACATAGACAAATGAAAGCAATAATCGGTATCCCCTCATGCGGATTTTATATATATATATATATATATATATATATATATATATATATATATATATATATATATATATATATATGTATGTATGTATGTATGTATGAGGTGGTTAATGAAAAAAACAAAGAGATTTTGTCAAGAAGATACAGTGGGTGAAACAGAAAAGTTTTAGAATCTAGTTATATGGTGCAGTGGGTCAGTGCTGTACTTCACCATCCACTGTATTATCCAGCATCTTGAGAAGTAACCCTCACTGTCACCACCATTTGGTGTTTGTGTCGCCTTAGACTGCATCCCTCATTTTTATACTCTTTTCTTGCGTGCCTCATAATGCTCTTACATAGAAAAAAAAATCCTGTCGTATTATGCATAGACAGATCCATTATTGACCACTTTTTTTTTTTTTTTTTTTGTCCGACTCTGGGCATAGGCTTCACAGCCTGCTATCAAGGCCCAGCAGTCCTCCGACATACCATGCACCTCTACATGTCACCACTTCGGCGCTAACACCCACCGTCCATATTGAATACATGCTAGGGCTCTCATACAGGACTGGTGTATTGGTATTAGCGGGGGTATATTTACGACATGTCGGCGGGGCTTCTGGTAGATCAGTAAAGCCTGATTTAATGTAATTCAAATCCTTAAACTGTTCCCTGCCCCAGCGGGGATTTGAACCTGGGTCCCTTGGGACTGTAGCCCACCTCTCTACCGATTGAGCCACCGCCTCCCTGCACCCGCACCATTAAAACTGACGGCAAGGACTACAGGTGAGGTGGCAGAATATTATCCATCAGTACAGCTGTGATCAATATCTCTCATACATCTAGGCTTCCGAACAAATAAAGCAGGACTATAACCTTTCCAGCCTGCCTGAATATTGTTGATTAGCTAAGCACCATCCCGCAACTGTACATACTGTACTTGCATAAAAACATAGCGAGTTTATTTATTATAAATTGACATGATCTCTACTAATAAGCGATACAATAAAAAATCTTCGTCATCCATACAAGTTACCGGTACTCATAGATTATTGTTGAATGTGCAGTGGTGGAGGAATTTAGCGCCAGATTACTTTCAATCATTCATTCATCATCCAGTCCTACCTTGCCCCATAAGGAGTGTAGGAGTGCCAAGATTTGGTTATATGATTACCATCCAGCACAGTAAATGGTTTCCTGGTATACAAGAAACCATTTAACTTATCACTCGGTGTAGAGTCACCCACAGGAAGAAGGAAGAAGAAAGAATGTTATGGCAGTTTTATTGAAGGAAGTTATTTGTGTATTATGGGGTAAATGGTAACGAGATGAACACACACACACACACACACACACACACACACACACACACACACACACACACACACACACACACACAAAACATCATGGTAACCAGTTGATCACACACAGACCCACACACACACACACACACACACACACACACACACACACACACTCAAAAACATCATGGTAACCAGTTGAACACAGACACACACACACACACACACACACACACACACACACACACACACACACTCAAAAACATCATGGTAACCAGTTGAACACACACACACACACACACACACACACACACACACACACACACACACACACACACACACACACACACACAAACATAATGCTAACCAGTTGAACACACACACACACACACACACACACACACACACACACACACACACACACACACACACACACACACACAGAAACATTGTGGTAACCAGTTGATAAAACACACACACACACACACACACACACACACAGGAACATTGTGGTAACCAGTTGATAAAACACACACACACACACACACACACACACACAGGAACATTATGGTAACCAATTGAACACACACACACACACACACACACACACACACACAGAAACATTATGATAACCAGTTGAACACACACACACACACACACACACACACACACACACACACACACACACACACACACACACAGAACAACATTACAAAGGCGAAAAATTAATGCAGTAGAGCGATTGTTCAATTGTTCCTTTCACTTGACGATATATCAGACGAACACATTATCTCTTCACTACGATAAACAGTAACCATCTGAGTGACAGGATTACCAGTGTAACTGGATGTGTGTAACTGAATGTGTGGATGTGTTTAACTGGATGTGTGTTTGGGTCGGGATGAAGGGTTAAGGTGGGAGTGCAGGCTTGTCATTGCTTTTCTTCCTCTTTCCTATACAGTTTTCCTTCTCTCTCTTTCTCAGTATTTTCATTCCTTGTGCTTCTGATTGCCTTTGTATGTTTCTCCGTCATGGTCATATTCTCTTATCTGATTTTATTTGTTTATTTCCTGCGAGATTACCACATTCATCGCATATCTCTTACCTTTTTTTTTTTTAATGAGTTTTTAAACCCTAGACCTTGGTTTCCGTCTCTCTCTCTCTCTCTCTCTCTCTCTGTAATTCACCGGGTCGTTCAGGATCACGTGATGGTTGTGTTCATCAGCATTTTACTTTCCCGGAAGAGAGCTGAGAGCACATACAGTCCGACCTAAGGGCAAAGCTTTGACATTCACACACGCACACACCCATCCTCTTGCTCAAGGGGTACAGTGACCGCCCTCTTCGTCAGTGGAACTTTTCGCATCCCGAGCAAGGCGCGAACTCCCTTTTTAGCAGACACTAAGAGAGAGCGTTACCACTGCGCCAGCGAGCGGTGTGTGTGTGTGTGTGTGTGTGTGTGTGTGTGTGTGTGTGTGTGTGTGTGTGTGTGTGTGTGTGTGTGTGTGCACCATATGAAGCACCTTTCATGACGCTATAAGAGCACAGTAAATAATTCATTAACCTTTGCACGATGATAGAGGTATTTGCTATTTTATTCTTGCTAAAGCCAGAACACATTTATTTATTGTTTACATCAGGACTTGGCTCTTCGTTTAAACTACAAAAATTTCATTGTTGGATCACCTACACTTCCGGTAAGAACGCCACAGTATATCCCTCCATACATAATATACAGATACATACCAGCACATACAAAAATACATACATACAGTACATGCATACATACAACTACATACATCCATAAATACGGTACATTCATACATACATTATACATACAGTACATGCACACATACAACATGCTTACTAAACATACATACGATAAGATCAAGTGGGTATCTCATTGTAGTTCACACAGAACTGACTCGTTGAAGGACGTGTTGGTGTGTTATCAGCTCAGGGTTGCTTTGGTGCAGTCGCCTCATATCACTGTGTGTGTGTGTGTGTGTGTGTTGCTTCCCCAGCTTATCCGAGTAACGATGACGTCTGCATTATATTGCCATCTTCAGCAGGGAAAAAAGGTCGGAATGATGATGATGATGATGATGACGATGATGATGATGATGATGTTCTTGTCACGGACAGATGATTCTGTTCATTTTAAAGATTGATCTTTCGAAATTAACAGGATTAATGAAGCGTGTTTCTGATACTTTTTTTTTTTTTTTTCGGCCGGCAGTGGGTGTGGTGCCGGTCATTGTGTGGTGAGTTAGTTGCATGAAATCTATAGCTAACATTTCAGTCCTTACTTAGTTACTACCGACGCAGCCATGATTTACACTGCTTACTTAGTTACGACCTACGCAGCCATGATTTACACTCTTTACTTAGTTACGATTTACGCAACCATGATTTACACTACAGAATTTATATGAACAAACAGAGGGAGAAATGGCGAAGATGAAACTGGGGAGTAGCATTTTTATTTTCTATTTTTATTAGGCACTGATATAATAAATTTGTGTGTGTCCGGGATATGCCAGGCTGTGCTACATTCCATCAGCCGTGAGGAAAGTGTGGTGATAATTGCAGCCTCACGCACCGCTCGTTGCTCGTATTGGCAGAGCAACAACAAAATCATCTGGGTCTTGTTTTTGCTCATAAGTACCTACACATAAGTAATAACTCCTTCACTTTGGAGAGTACCTTACAAGCCAAAGATGTTGGTCGAAGGTAATCACAAAATCGTCAGCGTATGAATGAAATTAATGGAAGTTTTCTAAACAGCTCAGTTAGCCGGGTAACTCCTAACGTGAATGCAAAATTCTGCTTGTAATCTGTTTTCAAAAAATCGTTATGGCACTAAACCGCAAATAAACTTAGAACCAACTGCGGCAATGTCATTTGGATTAATAAGTACCAATCAATTGTTCATGTAAGGTAGTGAAAGGCCTTACCTGACAAACAGCAACATAAGGATTTTTACGATTGTATTTTTGTGACTGTGGGCATAGGAACCTCGTTGTCACCGGCCCCTGCACAATATATTTGCATATTACACCTTGTTTGTCGTGTGTATGCTATAACATGTTTTTAATATCGACAGCCTACGTTCTATAATCAACATGAGCCTGAAAACGTGTCATATGCAGAGATGATGAGATAGGAGATTAAAAAGCTCCTTCATCTCACGCCAATATGACCCTAAATATGTTGCACAAGAGCACTGAACAAAAGAAAACATGGGTAAAAGGAAGAGAGGAAATGAGGGGATGATGCAAGGAGGAAGGAGAGGATTTTTAAGGAGATGATTAGCGATCTGTCAATGTGCACTCTCCTCTCGCATTACCAACTGGTGGGAGGGGGGTTGCCTCACCACCGTCCTTCCATCAGTTTAATAATTCATGTTTGTTCTCGTGTGTTTGTTGTTCACTCACGACTTTCAGTAAAACATCCTCCTCTCACCTTGACTGTTTTGTATCTCGCAGTTGTCCAATAGTTCCTTCTCCTATGTTAGGGAAGATAAGAAGGCGTGAGGAGAGAGGCGGGGACGTATACTCCCCTTTGTGGTTGGTCACACACTGGCAACTCCAACTCGCGAGACGGGAAGAGGGTTTAAGTGCTTGATAGGGAGGAGGAAATAAGGGTGTGAGGAGAGAGAATGGCCATGTGTTACTGTTAACCCTCCACACACACACACACACACACACACACACACACACACACACACACACACGTACTCTCTCTCTCTCTCTCTCTCTCTCTCTGTTGGTCAGTGGGTATACAGGGTGTTTCAGAATGATTGAAACCCACTCAATCAGGCGAGGCCCCGATATGGGTCGTAAACATTCTGAAACACCCTGTACATGGCTGGGTGGAGGGGTGTACTTGTCCGGGGTATCACTAAACATGACACAGCTTTTGTACTGTCGCCAAGATTGTTACTATACTTAAACGTCAAACGACAGCAGAGGTTGTGACTGATAAACTCTTGTTATTGCCAGACTCTTTCATGCAGCTTAGTAGTGTCTTGTCCTTTAGGTAACTTCAGTGAATAATGACTTAATAATGACCTGTTGCAGCCTAAACACCTGGTAATAAACGTCTAGTGCTGTATTCAAGTGTTATTCAAGTGTTATCGGCTGTTGTATCAGCTCTTACCTACGCTTATCTGACAGGGATTGATGTTATCTGATCAAAGTGTGTGTTGCAGGGATTTTACTTTCTGACTAAACGGCATATTTTACATTTCATGATAAAGGTTAAAAACGTGAAAGAACGAGAGAGAGAGAGAGAGAGAGAGAGAGAGAGAATAAGGCTGAAACAACAGAATTAAAAGAACTGATACGAGCATATGGTTATCGACTGAAGCGGTGCATGAAGTCTCAGATCCCCCAGTTCTTCTTTCTTCTTCTTCTTCTTTTTCTTCTTCTTCTTCTCTCTCTCTCTCTCTCTCTCTCTCTCTCTCTCTCTCTCTCTCTCTCGCCTGACTTGGATTCATTACGAGGTTTCTCAAGTAGTGGCATTTTCGCACATATGAGCGGCCCAACCCTGCCCATCCCGACCGTAACGCTTTTGAAAAACTTATATCTCAGCAGCCACAGGGCCGATCATTGCGTGGTTTACACCATATGATAGCCCAATTCTTTAAGATTTGTTTTTGACAGGTTTCATCATATCCAGGCGCTGCACATGGCACGTGACACGCACCAAGTGCAGCATGTCGAAAATCTTCGAAAGGAAGCCACAGGCCAGACAGTTTGTCGTAAAGGCATGAAATTTGGTAGGTAGGCATCCTCGGGGTGTAAGACGACATTTCAGTGCTTTTGGATTTAAATGCCCTCGCTCGTAGCTCGCCGAGAAAGGCGTTTTACTGGTTTATCCATTTCAAATCTGCCGAGAAAGTCGATAATGGCCATAAATCATAGTGTGGGAGTGGCCAGGAGGGGACAGCAGCAGCAGGGGAATTCTTTACCGCAGTGGATTACATTTTTCTTCTTAACTCTTTCCTCCTCTTACCTCCTTCCCTCTTTCGCCTCCTTCCCCCTCTTACCTCCTTCTCTTTCTTGCTTCCTTCCCCCTCTTACTTATCGAACCCTCCTTTCTCTTTCCCCTCCCATATTTGACTGGATGATATATTTTACTTGTGACTATGAAACTGTTGATGTTTAAATTTTGCGATCATTGTGTGTATACAAGAAAGTGCATTTCTTTCTTTTTATGCAAGAAGGAAAAAGCCAAAGGCTAGGAGCCCAGAATATTGTTCCCTCCAAGATAAAACAAAAACAAGATAACAGAGAACCAAATTCAAGATCCCTGTATGCTTAAGGCTCACATTATTATACTGCATATTTTTTTAATGAACAAAACTCAGTAAAATCGCTTCCCCAAAGGTCACTTATGCTGTGAGTCAAGGAGGAAGAATATCAATTTCGATTGAGATACAATACGAGTTTTCCTTTATACCTAAGCTCGTCTTATGGTACATCACATATTTCAAACATAGACAGGGATTTAGCACAGATGCACGACAGAATATAAACCATACATCTGAGACGGAGGATTCCCCTTGAAATACTGTGCCTCCCACCCCACTTAAGTTATTATCAAAATCTTAAGTTTGCAAGACTGAGAATATGAGTCTTCACTGAAATTTTTATCTTAACAATTTATTTTTTCGCATGATACCCCGTAGCCACCTCACATACACCCCAGTCTGGAGGCACTGAGTATATGACCTAACCACGGTGAAGACCTATTTTTATATACTCTCTCTCTCTCTCTCTCTCTGCTCATATATAGTCATCTCTAATGGCAAATAATCAGTGCAAATAAACAACCCAGACGAGCCCCAGAGCTCCCTCCCCCTCTCTATCAGCAGCCATTGAGACTACACACACTACACACATACTTATCACTTATACTTGATATTTCTTTTTGATAGATTTGTGACCTCTCTCTCTCTCTCTCTCTCTCTCTCTCTCTCTCTCTCTCTCTAATATTTTTCCGTCTTTGTTTTTCTCTCTTCCATCATTTTTCCGACATCACCAAAATCTTCCACTGTTTGTCGATTTCTCGGTGAGTTATCGCCTTCCTTCCCTGGTGGTTCCTCTGAGAGCCAAGGAGAGAGAGAGAGAGAGACTGTGTGTGTGTGTGTGTGTGTGTGTGTGTGTGTGTGTGTGTGTGTGTGTGTGTGTGTGTTTATACTTGCACGAATCATCACGAATATATTCCACTGATCTGTAATACCTGTGAATATATAAATTGGGAAATAAATAAGTTAATTAATATAGTCATAAGAATATTCAATTTCTCCTGTTTCGGCACTTGACAAACAGTATCTTTTACCATTCAGAACTAGATCTAATGTTTCTTTTTGCTTTAATAAATAAATAAATAAATAAAAATGTCGCATTTGTGCGCGCGCGCACACACACACACACACACACACACACACACACACACACACACACACACACACACACACACACACACACACACACACACACACACACACACACACACACACACACACACACACACACACACACACACCTTAACCTGTCCTATCGCTCCGGTATTGCCTGTGGACCCTGCAAAGAAACGTCGTCTGTGGCACTTTGGAGCTGCAGATTGGGAGGCCGTCAGGCAGTACTTCTTTGATTTTCCCTGGAATGATTATTGCTTCCATGGCCGGGAGCCATCTGAGTGTGCCTTGCGCAGTACGGAGGTTATTCTCTCGGGCATGGAAGCATACATTCCTTTCTCATATCCTTTGACTAATGCAAGAAAGCCTTTGTTTAATCACGTTTCTTCAAATGCTGTCCACAACAAGGAATGGGCCTACAAAATGTACAGGAGCCAACCCACCCCTAAATCACATATTTTTTTATGTTTCTGCCTGGAATCGTGCTAAGTCTGGTCTTCGCTCTGCTAAAAATAATTTCATCCGTACTAAATGCTCTCAACTCTCCAACACGATTTCTTCCCGCTCCCTCTGGCACCTTGGCAAAAGCCTTTCTAACAACTTTACCTCATCATCCTTCCCTCCTCTTTTCTACTTTAATGGCTCTGTAGCTATTTTTTCTACTGATAAAGCAGATCTCTTTTGCTCAGACTTTCTCCTCCAGTTCCACCTTAGACAATTCCGGTGCTGTTCCTCCATCACTGCCCTCCTCTGACTTCCTCATGGCTGATATTAAAATTTCATCAGCTGATGTATTTTCTGCCATCACTGGCCTCAATACTAACAAGGCATATGGGCCTGATGGAGTCCCTCCTGTTGTCCTCAAGAAATGTGCTTCTGTGCTTACACCCTGCCTAGGTAAACTCTTTCGCCTTTGTCTTCCAACTTGAGCCTTTCCATCTTGCTGGAAGTTTGTTCTCATTCAGCCAGTCCCAAAGACAAGTGACCATTCCCAATCTTCTAACTATCGTCCAATTGCTTTAACATCCTGTGTCTCAAAAGTTTTCGAGTCTATTCTTGACAGAAAAAATTTAAAGCGTCTTTCGTATCACAACCTTCTTTCTGATCGTCAGTATGGGTTCCGTCAGGGATGTTCCACTGGCGATCTTCTCACCTACCTTTCAGGCTCCTGGTCATCCTCCTTTCGGGACTTTGGCGAAAGCTTTGCCATTGCTCTTGACATCTCAAAGGCTTTCGATCGAGTCTGGCATAAATCTTTAATTTCCAAATTACTCTCTTACGGTTTCTGTCCTTCTATCCGTGCCTTCCTCTATAGCTTCCATTCTGGTCGTTCTATAGCTGTTGTTGTAGACGGCCATCGTTCTTCTCTTAGATCTATCAACAGTGGTGTTCCTCAGGGTTCTGTCCTATCATCAACTCTCTTCCTTTTATTCATCAATGATCTAAGCTGTACATCTAATCCTAATCACTCTTACGCTGATGATTTCACCCATCACCTTTCCATTCGGTTTCCGCAACGTCTATCTCAGCAGTTACTTCAACAAACAAGGGATGAGGCTATGGCACACCTAATGTCTGACTTGACTAGCATCTTTGACTGGGGCAAAAATAATCATGTTGTTTTTAATGCATCAAAGACTCAGTTTTTACACCTATCAACCCGTCGAAATCTTCCACAGGAGTACCTACTAATGTTTAATAATATCCAGCTCAATCCTTCATCATCTTTGAACGTGCTTGGGGTTTCATTCACACGGGACTTATCTTGGAAAGATCATATTGCATCTCTTGTAAAATCTGCTTCCAAGAGATTAGGTGTGCTAAGCCAACTCCGTGTCCTCTTTACCCCTGCACAGTTGTTGATTTTAATCACAAGTTTTATTCGCCCATATTTGGAGTACAACTCTCAGGTGTGGGGAGGCTCCCCACATACAACTCTTCTCAATAGGGTGTAGTCAAAGGCTATTCATCTCATCAACTCTCCTCCTCTTACTGGCACCTTTCAATCTCTGTCCCTTCCCCGCACTGTTGCCTCTTTATCTCTTTTCTATCGCTGCTTCAATGGTCACTGCTCCTCTGAACTGTCTGCTTGCATCCCTCCACCTCTACGACGGGCGCGTAGCACCCGTCCAACAACAAACTCTCATTCCTTTTCTGTCCAACTCTCTAAGCAAGAGTTAACTGTTACTTCCAGTCCTTCATTTATGCAACAGGTCAACTCTGGAACTGTCTCTCTCTCTGTCTGTATTTTCTATTTCCTATGGTCTCCAGTCTGTCAAACGCAGTGTGTCCAGGCACCTTGAAATGAATGGATCTTGAATTTGGCTCTCTTTTGTATTGTTTCTGTTTTTCTCTTGGAAGAAACGTTTTGCGGGTCCAGCCTTTGGTTCTTTCTTCCTCGCATAAAAAATTAATCACACACACACACACACACACACACACACACACACACACACACACACACACACACGTTAACAATATCAAGGACGTTCTGAGCAGATATCTTGCTGCGTTACCCCCCTTAAAGAAAAAGAAAGAAAGAAAATGAAAAGGTAAAAGGGAAATAAAAAAGAGAAAAATATTGCGCCACTGGGGTTAGATGGAAATTAAAATGAATAAATTCCTAAGAGGTGGACTATTAACTTGGCGCCTCAAACCATATATCATTTTATGTTACTTTTGTTTTATATATATATATATATATATATATATATATATATATATATATATATATATATATATATATATATAAAGGATAATATTTCCACTTACTTGAGAGAGGGTTATATACCAAAGTGCTTCGTCTTATTTTTCATAATGTTAACCTAGTCACCATTGGGAAAAAGTGTAATTTGTTCCAGTTACCGCTAGACGATTTTATTTAGCAGGAAAGGGGCACAGGCGTCTGAAAATGCTAAGTGCTTCCTGGAACACCAACCTATTTTTCAGTGGTGTACAGTCGGCGTCAAAAGTTCAATCGACCCTCCCCTCCTGTTTTTCACTCCCATGCGCTTTAAAAATGAGTGTGTTGAATCCGCAGCAACCAACAGTGACGACCTTATTTTGCCTCAGATCAGTGCCATAAGCGTTGTTGTTGCAGGTTCACCACAAATTTTCGAAGTCCGAAGAGAGAGGTAGGTAGGAGAGGAGACCAAACATTTGATGCTGACTGTACATCAATTGGTGGTATCAATAAAGCCACAGTTTACTTCTACAACTTCTAGACGACCTTATTCAACCTAGGAAAGCCCTTTACTGAAGTTTAATATTGGTGGTATCTGACTTCTCTTGCCCAGAATAACACTCCTCGTGCTTAGAATAACTCTTAGTGGGTAGAATCGCCTAAAAAAAGGAATATAATAAGAGAGACATAATCACAGTCAAGAGCTGAAACACAATGAAAGCTGGGAGGAGGGCAGTGAAATGCGGAGGACAAGGCGACATGCAGGCGATTTGTTTGTGGCCACTCCTTAAGGGATTAAGGCGTCTGGCAATAGATAGAGAGATAGTTTTGTCCATATAAAAATTGTAGGTTTTCATCATCTCATCTCTGTTTTTACTTTACCTATATATTTATTTATTTAATTATTATAATCCTCTGGCCTGACAGACAAACAAGCAATAACACGGACGGACGAAACCAATCCCTCCATTATTGTTGGTGGATATTAATGATAGGATTGACATGGGACACACACACACACACACACACACACACACACACACACACACACACACACACACACACACACACACACACACACACACACACACACACACAGTAACATGAACACAGGAACTGATGAACACATTCACACACACACACACACACACACACACACACACACACACACACACACACAGAATAACATGAACACAAGAACACACACACACACACACACACACACACACACACACACACACACACACACACACACACACACAGTAATATGAACACAGGAACTGATGAACACCACACACACACTCTCTCTCTCTCTCTCTCTTGTTATTTAAATCAACTCCCCCTCTCCCTCATTCTCCTTCTCTTCTGGTCTCCCCTTTTCCTCTAACATTCCTTCCCTCCTTTTTCTCTCACCCTTTCCCCCTCCACTTTTTCCTCTGCTCTGTTTGCCTTCATTTTCCTCTTTTTCTTATGTTTTTTCTTCGCTTGTTTCCTATGCTCTTTTTTCCCCCTCGCTTTTTCCTGTGCTCGTTCCTCGTCCACTTTTTTTTCCAATGCCCTTGTTACTCAGCTCGTTTTCTTCTTCTACTCTATTTACGAACTTTTTAAAATTCCTTTCCTCTTCCTTCTTCTTCCTTCATCTCCACTCCATCTTTACCCTATTACAGTATTCTCTCCCTACCTTCTCCTTCCATTCTTCCATTATCTCGGCATCCCTTTCCCTCCATTTCTTTTCTTTCTTAACCCTAGAACACTGAACATGGGTATAATATACCCAACGCCACGACGTCATGCGCATTACGTGGTGTTGCTGTTGAGGCAGGCAGCTGGTATCCTCAGTAGCTTCTGTCTGTCCCAAGCCCTGACAGATGTATGTCATATCACTCCACTCCGCACCCTGGAATTTTCTATAACCTTGTGATATACCCAAGTTCAGTGTTGTGACCACCTCTCTTCCCTACAGTTTGCACATGGACTGGATGCTGGTGACCCCCTGTGAGCAGAGGCAGCATACCTGGGAAGGGTTTGGGGAAGTTTGGTTGAAATTGATGGTGCCTTTGTGTGTGTGTGTGTGTGTGTGTGTGTGTGTGTGTGTGTGTGTGTGTGTGTGTGTGTGTGTGTGTGTGTGTGTGTGTGTGTGTGTGTGTGTTAATTTTTAAAAACTTCTCAAATGTGTTTGATTTTTTTTGCTTTCTCAAGATTTTTTTTTTCTAAATTCAGTACATACCTTATATGTATGAGTTAATATTAGGCTTAGTAATAGTAAGGTGCATTAACTTTAGTGTGTAATTGTTAATTTGAATAAATATGCATATTTACTATTTTTTTCCTGCTTTCCAATGTCGGGTATAATATACCCATGTTTAGTGATTTTGTTAAAAAAAAAATGTTTAGTACTCCAGGGTTAATCCATTTCCTTTAATATTTTCTTCCTCATCCCACTTCTCTTCCTCCAATCCTCTTTGCTCAGTCATATTCCCCTCCTCTCCCTTCTTTTTTCTTCTTTCATATCCTTTACCTCTCCCTTCACCATTTTGCTCTTGTTCTCCTTCCTTGTTCCTTTTGTAGTCTTCTTCCTCCCCTCTCTCCCCCTCTCCTCTTCCTCCCCTTTTTCCTCTTCCTCCCCTCTCTCCTCTTCCTCTCCTCTCACCTCTTCTTCCTTTCTTCCTTCCTTCTCCAGCCATCATCTACCCTTCTTATTCTTCCTTCCTTCTTCCATATTTCTTTTTTTCCTTTCTCTTTCTCCCCCCCCCTCTCTCTCTCTCATTATTCCACCTTCATCTCCTCCGTGCCATCTTACATCCGCTGTACTCCTTCCTTCCTTCCTCGCTTCCCACTCCTCTCCCTTTTTCATACCCTTTCTTTCCCCTTCCCTCTCATCTCCCTTTTCTTTTCCTCTCCTTCCTTATTCATCTATCCCTTTCACCTTTTCCTTTACTCTCCTACCCCTCAACTTTCCTTTCTGTGTTCTTCTCACCCTTACTCTTCCCTTCCTTTCCTCTCCCAATTTCGCTTATCCCCTCCTCCCTCAGTAACTCTCCCGCTCCCTTATTCATTCTATCCCTCTCCTTTCTTCTCATTCTCTCAGTTTTCTTCCCTCGCCGATTTCCTATCACCCTTCTTCTCTCCTCCTTCTCTCCTTTTCCTTTCTCCCCCTTCCTTCACTCGTTCTCCTCCTCTCTCTTTCCCTCAGTCTCTTTCTCCTTCCCTCCCTCTTCTTTGGACTCTTTCCCTCAGCTTTCTTCCCGCACTATTTTCCTGCTACTCTTCTCCTCTCCCTCCTCCCATCTCTGCCATTCTGTTTCCACGCTTTAACTCGAAAATTAAAATATTGGCTCTGGCTCCAAAATTCCAGCGCTAAATATTTGGCTTGTGGGCATAGTATGTTCAGATAGACATTTTTTCTTTATTTTCTTTATTATTATTTTTAATGAATGTGATCTCTTTGGTATACCGGTACTTGTATACATCCGACTGCCTCTCGTTCTTTTCAGTCCTTGTCTTATTCTCGTACTCTATTGATATCCATTAACAATAACTACCTAGCATGGCGTAACTGGCTTGCTACAGCTATCTTCTAACATTGATTTTCCACTTCCTGAGCTCCGGACTTAAGGTGTGACTAATGCTTACAGAGCTGAGGCGTTTGGGTAAGAAGTAGTGTATAATTTATATATCAGAGGGAGACTATGGGTGGTTAGCACAGACAAGTTCTACTTGGGAGGCTGTATGTGTGATATAAGAATACAAGTGTTGCCTGAATGGTCAATGTATACAGCATGTACAGCCTGAAGGATGATGGTGTGTGTTTGGCTGAATGTACTTGGCATTCTAGATATGCTGGCTTGTTCAGCGGTCGCCTGAGCATGGCTGCTCTACAGGTACAGTGAAAACGAATTCTTGTGAAGATGCTCAGGGCTGAGGTTCTAGAGCTTGGCTAGAATACAGGAGATGGCCCCATCACTGGCTGTAAGTAAGGGTGTCAGTGATGTTGCGTAAACACAACCTTTGTGACCCAGCACTTTACGACAGCTGGACAGACTACCGCAACTTGAGATGCTGAAACCACTCAGAGATTTGTGAACCAGTAGATCACAAATTCTGGACTGCCTGCCGGAGCTGGACAAGCTGTCACCACACGGGGAGTGGATGACAGAGAAAGGTCTTTTGGAGGCAGGCTGATCTCGACGAGCAGGTATATAGGGTATGGTTCTCTGTTTTTCCTCTTGTTACCCTTTGAATCTGATTGTTCGTCTGTATGCTCATAGTCAGCCTTCGTCAGTGAGAAATTTACCAGTCTATTGGAAATTCCTCAAGTGAACTGCGCGGGAGTGTGTTTCTGCCTGACACCATAGCAGATTGACTTCCCCTCTCATTTGCCTACGTCTGCTCCACTGTCGGACGATAATCATGAGTAGCTGGATGAGCTGCAAGAATCGTCCGAGTTGTAGCTGTCACAACAGGAACCTGCCGAAAGACAGAAGATGGAGGTGGAGGGTGTACTCGCCATGGGATTGTCCACAGCATTGCTTGATAGTGTTATTGTTGGTGGGCGGTATACCTTTTGGGGCTTACTTCACAAACTCACCAAACAATAAGTCGTAGCCAGAATGAAACTGCTGTCGACCGTGGCAGCTAAAGAGTTAAAATAACCATCACTAGATAAAACAATTAAAAGATGTGTCACGAATTCGAGAGACTGTGTATTTATACATACTCGTGACTTTGTACTTTGGTGGGAAGCCACGAACTCTAGTGGAAGACCCACTGTGTATCACTCAGTTTAACTGTCCCTGTATGCACTTTGATAGGGTTGATTTCTCAGAATATTCGTCACTGCTCCAAAAGTGACAGTTCTTATGCATGACATTCATTAGTGCCCCACTGAATGATTTTATTTTGCGTATGTACTGTTCGCCTTGCCTCCGTTGACCGTTGGAGTTAGGCCACGCCCACTTCCGGTGAACATCGCCATTTGTCACCTCCTGTACCCGGCTCGGATTCAGTAGGTGTTGGTCGGCCACGGGACGAAGAGTTCAAGCGCAGTGCAGAGCAGGCCCCCTCATCGTAGCGCCTACAGTCTCTACCAGTTCAATGATTTCCTGTATCTCCCCACCGAGTTGGTGATCGGCTGTCCAGCTAGCTCCATTTCCTCCACTGACTAGTGTTTCCGTTCTTTTTCCTAAGCTTATGTCTAATTAGCTTTTTGAATGAGAGTGAGTGAGTGTATTTCCTTTGATATTTGAATTCATTTCATGAGATTCTCGTAACGTAAATTTTTGTTGTAATTAATAAATTTACAGTTCTTTTCTTCAGCTTACTGTAAATGTTGGGGGGCGCGGTAGCACAGTGGTAGCGCGCTGGACTCGTAATCGGGGGATTGCGAGTTCAAGCCTCGCCCGGGCTGCCGTGCTGGGAGTGGTAGCTCGCTCCTGTAACCCTAGCTGGGCTATATAGTCCAATACAGGGCTTAGCTCGGGGGAACTCCATTTCTCCCATTTTTTACTGTAAATGTAGAATCGTGTTTGACTTCTCCACATTGAGCTGACTTTAGTGTGCTACTCCCAGTTCTCACAAACTTCTTACATTAATCACGACTGGTAATTAACCCGCCCCGTCCCGGAGACGTGAATTCACGTCCTCACATGATGTGCACTCATATCCCGGAGACGTAAATTAATGCGGCAACATTGCAAGGTCCCTAATTTGCACAATTTTCAATTTTCACAAGTGATTTTGCGAGTGATTTTTGGCACGTATACACGGGACACCTTCCTCTATTCCTCTACAAGATGCCAAGCAGGGACAATGCCTTACACCACATAACCTCTCCCCCCCCCTGCACGCAATTGTCTCGGCAATTCACCTGTTACCAGTGACCTGGCCAATAAAGACATTCAGGGCCAGAGTGATTCCCCAATTGATGACAATGTGGAGGACAAAGTTTACATAGCATTAGAGGAAGAAACACTCAAAAATGATGATCAGGTAATGTGGGAAAAAAAGGTCATGAATAGTGATGAGTTAGTGAGTGAAACAATGCTTATAATGCCTATATTACTGTTTGAAAACCAATATACTCTTGTACTACATATAAATTCGTACCAAGTAAATAAATAAATACTGTTTATGAGTTGATAAAATAGTTACCCTCCCATAGAACTCGTTTTCTTTGGTGCCAGCCTGTTAGAAAACCCAGTCAGGTAAGGAGGTACTCATACCTGTATTGAGTATTTTAAACCTCAGGTGAGCGATTTCTCTATGAATTTTCGATGTTTCTCACCAAAAGCGAATGTTTGAGCCTAAAAAAAAAAAAGGTCCAAAAATGTCAGGACTGGGGCATACCACTGCCCAGAAAACGTCGCGATGGGGCGGGTTAAGCCAGTTCTTCCATATTAAATCTTAAATCCGTTGTGCCAGCCAGGAGTTAGCATCAGCAAGGACCTGTCCATTATTATTAGTATTAGGTATTGATTGTCAGGGGGTAAGGACACTTTCTCAGAGGCCAACAGTACTAATGATACAGCATTCGTGAGTAGATAGTCTCTGTGTACTGTTGAGAATGTTTATAAAATTCTCGTCTTTAGAGAATCGGTGAAGTCAGACAGAATAAAGTAAAACTTACTACTTGATTTGTCTAGTCGATTTACCTTGTGTCAACTGATTATACTCACACACACACACACACACACACACACACACACACACACACACAGAAGGCACCAAGAAGAGCGGACGCTGGCCGACAGCGCTCCATACCGAGCAGCACGGCCAGTGGCATTACCTAAATTAGTATCTTTATATGAGTCAAGCTCTGTACCAGGTTAGACTAAATGGTTTTCTATTATTAAAAAAAAAAATAAGAAGTTTAAGCAAGACTTTTTCAAACAGAAAAGAGAACCAAATAGCAAAAGAATGCGCTCAATCAGCTGATTATTTGTTTAGACTACAACTGCCCCAGGGAATGTAAGTACTCTGTGCTTTTAGTATTGCAAAATGGCCACATATTTTAGTAAAGCAAATTTGGAAAAGAAAAGGGATAAAGGTAGAAAGCAGGAAGATGATTTCTACCAAGAACTGGTTGAAATGGAGACTCACAATAAACTGGTAGAGCGTGTACACAGACTGGAGATGGCTTTTCAGAATGAGATTGATGAAATAACGAAGCAGATGCACTTGCAAAAGGAAGAAATAGAAAAACTAGGAAGGGAGATCAACAAGAAAGAAACAACCATAGATGAACTAACAGTGGAAGTGAGTAAACTTAGGAGGAAAATGAGTGAAATGGCAAGTACAGTAGTCAACCACGAGAGTATTATGGAAGAATTCAAAAATGATACAGAGACAATTAGGCAAGTAAGCAGTCTGATAGATCAGAGCAGTGATTTTGAGGAGAAGATAACACAGGTGAATGAAGCCGTGCAAAGCTACAAAAATGATGTGGAAACCACGTATGCTGAAATGGTGAAGGTAAAGAAAGACTTAGAAACATGGGTGGAAGAAAAAAGCATTAAAAAGGAAGTGAAAAGAATAATCCAAAACAATCCAAAGTTGGTCAGAGATTCAGTAAATATCAACAAATCTATAGTAATCACTGGTATAGAAGAGGAAGAAGTAAAAAACAAGATCTCAAGAGACAAAAACGAGTTGGCAAATGCAATGAGCTTATTGAAAGAAGTATCAGAGGAAATCTGTAGTAAAGACATAGAGGAACACAAGAGGTTAGGGAAATACAAGAGAAGCAAGTCTAGACCTCTAAAGGTAACCTTCCAGAGTGTAAACACCGTGGAGAAGATACTAAAAAATGCAAAGAATCTTATGGAAAAAGAGGAGTTCAAAAATGTATGGATAAAAAGATGCCTAACGCAAGAGGAACTGGAATTACTGAAAGAGAAGAAGGAGGAAGCAAAAACAAAAAATGAGGGATGATCAGAAGAGGAGAAGAATACATTTTTTTTTTACAAAGTAATTGGATTGCAGGTACGAAAGTGGTACATAAACAGGAGGGAATAAAAAGGAGGAAGGTAGTAGAACCATGTCATGATAAGTATATAAACAAGATGATCAAGTTGATGTACTCAAATGTGGATGGAATGGTAACTATATTATTAGAGATGACTGATTATGTCAGAGAAAATGAACCACATATAATATGCCTAACTGAAACAAAACACACAAGGATATCAAATGACATACTAAACTTAGAGGAATATAATATATGGAGAAGAGATAGGAACTTAAAAAAAGGAGGAGGAATTATAATATTAACTAAGAAAAATCTAACAGTCAAAGAAATAGAACTAGATATACCCTCACAAGTAGAACTGATTGCAGTAGAGATCAATACATCTGAAGGGAAAGTAATGGTAGCGAATTTCTACATGCCACCCAGATCAAACAGACGAATATGAGGACCTGGCAGAGAGTACAATTCAGAGTTTAAGATCATTACTACATAAAATGGAATAGAAATCTGAAAGAATTATATTAACTGGAGATTTTAATACAAATATAAATTGGAATACTCTAGATATAATAAGCCAAGAAAGTTGTTGGGACCAAAAGCTCCTGGATCTCATGCAAGAGTTTTTCCTAACGCAACATGTGAGGGAAACCACCAGAAAAAGAGGACTCGATGTACCCTCAATGCTGGATCTCATATTCACTAGGCAAGAAAATGATACTGACAGTTTAATATATCACCCTCCACTCGGCAAAAGCGACCATGCAGTACTAAATTGCAACTTCAGGATAGCATATGACATAGTTAACAGCAATGAAAGTTACAAAAAGAGCCTAAACTATAAAAAGAGAAATTATCATGACCTAAAGAAGTATTTCTTAGAAATTGATTGGGAAAATGAGCTTAGAGGACAAGATTTAAATGCTGTATATAAAAAATTCTGTGAATTACTGGTATATGAAATAGGAGTCCAGAAATACATCCCACAGAACAAAGAAGCAGAAAAGAAAATAAAGAAATGGTTCAATACAGAATGTAAAAAATCAAAAGAAAGAAGAGATTTGTTGTGGAATAGATACAGAAGACACAATAGTGAAAATGTATTATAATTACAAATCATGATAGATAGATAAATAGATAGATAGACAGCCCTATGCGAGCCTGGGAAAAGGAAATGAGCTTGCAAGTTACACTGAGGAAAAGCTGACGACAGATTACGAAGTAGCCAGTAAGGAGGTGATGCAGTTAGTTGTCAGTAGTCCAACCGTGAACAAAGACCTAGTGACCATACACACACATACACACATACTCACACACAGGCTGCTAGAACTTTCCACTCACAAGGAACACACGTGACACATCCCTGCTACACCAGAATTTAGGAAAGAGAGCTCAGACGGAGGTTAGCCATAGAACAGGCAGGTAATGGGGAGAAGGGCTTAGCAACTTGAGAGAGAGAGAGAGAGAGGGAGCGAGAGCGAGACAGAGAGATAGCTAGTGGGACTCTATACTTCGCTCTGTGTGAGAGACTTGTTAATATTTCCAAGACAAGTAAAAATAGTCCCATACTATTCTTTACCTCTCCTGTCACTACATGACAAATGGGAAAGAAGATTATCTATTACAAAGCTACTCAAACATAAAAACCGCTCGTCCACAAGTCTAATATATATATAACTCAACCACAAAGGAACCATAAAGTCATTTTATGACATTTGGTGGCAGCGGTGGGATACGAACCTCATCTACGAATCAACATTGAATTCCTTCAAAATATCAAGATTGAAAACAAAAAGAATACCTCTCACAACCAACAACACAACCAGATCCTGACAGTATTCTCTCCACCCAGCCCCCTCCGTCTCCCCGATCATCATGCTGATGCAGAGGTGAAGGGATCACACGACGCCTTGCAAGTAGTTTAACAAAATATTGATACGATCTTGCAATTTCTACGACAAACCAGCGAATCTACAGACATCGTCTCCGAATCAAAAGCAAATTTCTACAAAAGCAGGCGAGACTCTACAAGATTAGCTTCAGTTCTACATTGAATTCCTACAAAATACAGCTTACAATGCAAATAGCCTACAAGTCTAGAAAACAACTCTATAATCTTCACGTAACTTCAAGCAGCAACAAGAAGAATATAAAACAAAGCAAGTAAAGAAGAGGAAAGACCAAAGCAACAAGCACACAAAATCCCCCACCACTCACTCCCGCCTACGCCTGATCCAGAGGTCAAGACACGCAGCAAAACACCAGAGCCACATTTATAACGCGACTTACCTTTCTTCACCCAGCTTAAGCATCACTACTCAGTATTCACCACAGCTACCAGTGTGGGAAGCCGACGTCACCATGTGCTGAGACGACAACACGTTAATCAACCCGCGAAGGACAACGCTATCACCAAGTGCACCACCACTCACACCATTCCCACCACGGTAAAAATTAGTGAGTTACATAGTTACTTCATTTATACAATACACAGTGATAGACAATAAGCTTCTGCACAAACATATAAAACGTGCTGTATAGTTACAGCTTAAATACACATACTAACTTCAGTTGTCTGCATAACTCAAACACTAAATAATCACCAACAATAAATATTCTACACTGTATATATTCATTCATTTATTATAACATTTATTTACTACCAACGAGTGTTACCATTTATACCTACATAAAATACGTGTTTCATACATACAGCAATACATTATAATATCTACAAAGTAATAAAGAAAATATACCATCACAGTTACTCAGTGAGCGATTAAAATAACTGTATTAAACATTTATTAATTAAAACTACCTAGTGGAAACATATAAATTAAGTTACAAGGTAAACTAGAGAAAAAAACAAAACAAAAATGGCCAACACAAATGACGTTAGCAAGAGTGAACATCTTCAACACAATCGTGAAGACAATGATTTCCACACAGTGCTGACACACATATTACCCACGATAGGTACAAGTGAACAACAAGTCAGTGTATATGGTTAATATTGTATATAGTGTATATATATTTTTTATATAAAATAACAAAATATGGGACTATATAATATCATTTTATAATCTCTGTGCAATATAAACTAAACTTTAAAAAAGTATCCCAAGGAAATTAGCCAGTAATTATGCAACCATGAACAACATAGAAAAAGCGTACACAAGCGAAGAAAAACAAACTATGGAAAATCAATACATACAAAAAAAAAAAAAGAAAAGAAAGAAAGAAAAAGTAAGAAAGAAAAAAGAGAAATAGAGTAAGATCACATAACAAACAAATGAAAATAAGTGTAAGTGTTACTACATATGCCAAAATACCACATAAACTACAAACAAAAACAAGCAAACTGTTGTCTCCACAAGCAAGTGGCATGACACATCATCACTATCATCGACCGCAGCATATGTTAGGATTGCAACTGTAACAATTATGTAACTCCATATTATAATTATAATTATGTAACGACAAACGATTGCATTATGTTACACTTGCTACAATTATGTAACTACAAACAATATGTAACAATTATGTAACGACAAACGATTGCATTATGTTACACTTGCTACAGTTATGTAACTACAAACAATATGTACCAATTTATGTAACAGTTGCATTAACAAGATGTAACTTTTATGTAACTTTAACTACAATTATGTAACTACAAACAATACTACAAACAATATGTACCATTTCTGTGACAGTTGCATTAACAAGATGTAACTTTTATGTAACTTTAACTACAATTATGTAACTACAAACAATATGTAACAATTATGTAACGACAAACGATTGCATTATGTTACACTTTGCCAATTAACAGTTCCATTAACAAGATGTAACTTTTATGTAACTTTAACTACAATTATAAGGCCAAGACACTTATGTAAGAGTTGCATTAACAAATGTAACTACAATTATAAGGCCAACACAATTATGCATTAACACAATATTGTGTAACAATTCTTAAAATATTACAATTATGTATTACCACAATGTTAGTACAATATTATAAGTCATACAACTATAGCACAATTCTGTATTACCAGTATCATCATACAAGTTAGGTGAAATATTAGACATTACTAAAGTGATAACTCAAATATGTAATGTATAACCTAGCAGTATTACCATTGCACAATTATATGTTTATGTCTGTTATACATACACATCTCACAAAATGTATACAACTTGTTTAAAATGTAATATTACTAAATAATCACTATTTACTATGAATATTATATGTATACAATATTCATACAATTATGTTACTTTTATAATATTATGAATTTCACTTAATTAGCTTATAAGTTCATTATAATGTGTATATAATATGTATTAATATGTTAGGACTATTAACTGTCGATGGTACGCCATTTTCGCGTGACCGAGCAATGTATTATAATTACAAATCATGATAGATAGATAAACAGATAGATAGACAGCCCTATGCGAGCCTGGGAAAAGGAAATGAGCTTGCAAGTTACACTGAGGAAAAGCTGACGACAGATTACGAAGTAGCCAGTAAGGAGATGATGCAGTTAGTTGTCAGCAGTCCAACCGTGAACAAAGACCTAGTGACCATACACACACATACACACATACTCACACACAGGCTGCTAGAACTTTCCACTCACAAGGAACACACGTGACACATCCCTGCTACACCAGAATTTAGGAAAGAGAGCTCAGACAGAGGTTAGCCATAGAACAGGCAGGTAATGGGGAGAAGGGCTTAGCAACTTGAGAGAGAGAGAGAGAGGGAGCGAGAGCGAGACAGAGAGATAGCTAGTGGGACTCTATACTTCGCTCTGTGTGAGAGACTTGTTAATATTTCCAAGACAAATAAAAATAGTCCCATACTATTCTTTACCTCTCCTGTCACTACATGACAAATGGGAAAGAAGATTATCTATTACAAAGCTACTCGAATATAAAAACCGCTCGTCCACAAGTCTAATATATATATAACTCAGCCACAAAGGAACCACAAAGTCATTTTATGACTTTGGCAAGAAACGATTATACAAGAATAAGGAGGGAAGCCCAAAAACAGTTTGAGGAGGATATCATAAATAAAAGTAGTGATCAACCAAAGCTATTTTACAGCTACATCAGAAGCAAAACCAAAGTAAAAGATAAAATACAATCCATTACTGATGAAGGAATCAACTATACACAAGAGAAGGATATTTGTGAAGCACTAAATAAGAATTTCCAATCAATTTTTACAGAACAAAACAATTTTGAGACGGACTATATGGAACATGCATGCCCACACACACTACCAGATATACAAATATCAGAAAAAGTAATACAGGAGGAGTTAAGTAAATTAGACAGAGGAAAAGCAAATGGTCCTGATGAAATTTCATGGTGGGTGCTACGAGAATGTGCAAAGGAGTTAAGTAAACCATTATTTTTAATTTTCAAGAAATCCTTGAGTCAAGGTAAACTACCTGATATTTGGAAGAAAGCAAACATTGTCCCCTTATTCAAGAAAGGGAATAGACAAAATCCACTCAACTACCGACCAGTATTACTGACCAGTGATGTAAGCAAGGTATTAGAAAAGCATATAAGAAAAGCTTGGGTAAATCATCTAGAAGAATACAATATGATAACAGAAAGAAAGTTTGGTTTCAGAAAAGGAAAATCATGTGTTACTAATCTGTTGAGCTACTATGACAGAGTAACAGACACAATACAGGAAAGAGAAAGGTGGGTGGACAGTATCTATTTAGATTTCAAGAAAGGATTTGACACAGTACCACACCAAAGACTTTTATGGAAACTGTAGGCTACCATCAAGGAGGAATTCGAGGCAAACTGTTTTGTTGGATGCAAGACTTTCTCATAAAAAAAGAAATGAGAACAGTACTAAGGGGAAATTACTCATCATGGAGAGAAGTGACTAGTGGAGTACCACAGGGCTCAGTGCTGGCACCAATCATGTTTTTAGTGTATATAAATGATATAGACAGTAACACTGGAATTGAAAGCTATCTAAATATGTTTGCAGATGATGCAAAAATGCAAAGGAGAATTACTAACACAGACTCTTGTAAAGAGCTACAAGAAGAATTAAACTACATGAATGGAGTAATACATGGCAAATGGAATTCAATGTGGACAAGAGTCATGTAATCAATTTTGGTAAAAGGGGAAAAAGACCTGATTGGGATAATACGTTAGGAAATAAAACCCTACACACATCAGAAAGAGAGAAGGACCTAGGTGTGATTATCAATAACAGACTATCTCCGGCTGACCACCTCAGTGAGAAGGTAGGGAACATATATACACTGCTTGCAAATATGAGAATAGCATTCACATACATAAATGAAGACATGCTAAGAAGGATAATAACATCATTCATCAGACCAACCCTGGAGTATGCATCAATAGTCAGGAGTCCTCATCTCAAAAAACACATAGACAAGACTGAAAAAGTTCAAAGGGCCGCAACAAGATGGGTACCAAGCTTAAGGGATCTAAGCTACGAAGAAAAACTAAATAAACTGAATCTACCAACACTACAGGAGAGAAGGAAAAGAGATGACATGATAATGCTATATAAAGGCATATCAGGGAAGGACAAAATTGACATAAGTGATTACTTAACCTATGGGGAAGCATCAGCAAGAGGACTCTGCAAAAAACTACATAAGATGAGAGGTGATAAAGACGTAAGGAAATTCAGTTTCCCAAACAGAGCAATTGATCAGTGGAATGCACTACCGAATGAAGTAATGTGTGCTAAAACAATTCACAAATTTAAGGATATATACGATAAATATGGTTTAAGACACAGGACAGTACGAGCTTGACTCATTCTTGTAAAGATACAAATAGGTAAGAAAAATTAGATAAGAACATATATATATATATATATATATATATATATATATATATATATATATATTTATATATATATATATATATATATATATATATATATATATATATATATATATATATTTATATATATATATATATATATATATATATATATATATATATATATATATATATATATATATATATATATATATATATATATATATATATATATATATATATATATATATATATATATATATATATATATATATATATATATATATATATATATATATATATATATATATATATATATATATATATATATATATATATATATATATATATATATATATATATATATTACTAGACGCCTCAATCCCGTACGGGGTGGCAACAAACAAATCGCCTCCATTTCGCCCTATTCCCCGCCATTTCACTGCCCTTCTTCCAATTCACGCCCCCGTCTCTCATATATCTCTCCACCCCATCCCTCCATCTCATCCTCGGTTCCCTCTCCCTCTCCCCCCCTCCATGTCACTCACATATTGTACACTGACCTCGTCAGTCTCTCACCCTCCATCATCTCCACATGGTCAAACCACCTCAGTGTGCTCCTCCTAACGCTTCCTATCACATCCACATCCACACCACAACGCTCCTTTATATCCTCATTTGCCAGCCTGTCTCTCCATGTGACTCCACAGGCTCCTCTCAAATAACTAATTTCCACTGCTCTCACTCTTGACTTGCGTCCTTCCAACAACGTCCAAGCTTCACTTCCATACGTTAGAGTTGGTATCACAATACTGTCATGTAGTAACTTTTTCACTTCCATGCTCACTTCCCTGTTTCTTAACACTGCTTTCAAGGAACCAGCAACTTTTCTTCCCTGCTGTACCCTTTCAAGCACTTCACCCTCCGAACTCCCATCCTTACTCATCACACTACCCAAGTACTTAAACGTACTCACATTTTCCAATTCCTCACCATCCAACCTCACTGTACATTTACTGAGTTCACCTCTCTCAAGGCCCATCACTTTACTCTTCACTACATTCACCTTTAGATTCCGTTTCTTAGACACTCTCCCAAACTCATCCACCAAGCCTTGCAGCTCCCCTTCGTCTTCACTCAACAACACAGTATCATCTGCAAACAACAGTACAGGGAGTTTCCAAACACTATCCTCTCTCACCAGGGCCACTCCAACATCCACTACCCTACCTTGCAGCTCTTTTATTACCTCATCCATGTACAGATTGAACAACCATGGAGACATGACACATCCCTGTTTCAACCCAACCTTCAAAGAGAAAAATTCTCTCAGTTCACCATCCACACGCACTGCAGCCTTAGCACCATCATACATACATTTCACAGCATTCAACAACTTCCCATCTACTCCATATATTCTTAATATTTTCCACAATCCTTGTCTATCCATCCTGTCATATACTTTCTCCAAATCCATGAAAGCCACATACAACTTCTTTCCCTTCTCTAGAAACTTTTCCACTAAAGATCTATGAATGAATATCTGATCTACACAACCTTTTCCCTTCCTAAATCCTCCCTGTTCTTCTCCAACTACTTCGTCTGTTCTTTCCCTAACTCTGTCAATAAGTATCCTACCATACACTTTTCCTATTACACTAAGAAGGCAAATACCCATATGATTACTACACACCTCTTTTTCCCCTTCTCCTTTGTGCAAGGGAATAATTATATCTGACTTCCAATCCTCCGGGACTCTACCTTACTCCCAAGCCAATCTGCACATCTTCCACATCCATTCTACTACTATCTCTCCCCCATACTTCAACATTTCACCACACACTCCATCAATTCCTGGGGCTTTCCCCAATTTGACTTTCTTCATTGCTTCCACAACTTCTATCCTACTGATTTCTTCCTGTCTTCTCACCTCCCTCCTTCTCCCAGCCATTCCCCAGTCACTTATACTCGCATTACTTCCATCCTCTATGCTCAATAATTCCTTAAAGTGTCCTCTCCATCTGCTCACTTTTTCTCCCTTCTCCACTAGTAATCTACCATTTTTATATTTCACTACCCTGCTAACTTCACTGCCCCCCTGTCTTACTCTCTTCACCTCTTTCCAGAACATCTTACAGTCCCTCCACTTTACACTCAAATTCCTCCAAATTCCTCATCCACTTTCTTCTTACTCTCTCTTACTAATGTTTTCACCTCTCTCTTCCTTTCTACATATAACTCTCTCTTCCGCCTCTCAACTTCTTCCACGCCCCTGTTTCTCATCCATTCATTGTATGCTTTCTTCTCTTGTGCCACAGCCTGTCTCACCTCTTAATTCCACCACGCTGTTCCTTGCACCCCCCTCCGTCTTCTCTTCACCTCACACACATCACATGCTGCACATACTTCTGTGAATATCATGTACACACCTTCCATGTCCCCCATCTGCTCCAATTCATATTTACGCAATCGTTCCTCCACTTCTCCCTTATATTTTGCCTTTTTCTGATCCTCTTGTAACCTTTCCACTCTCCTTGCAATTACTTCTTCCCGTCCTTCCCTTCCTCTACTTCCTCATCTTACTTGGATCTTGATTCTGGCCACCACCAAGTAGTGGTCAGAAAGGCCACTCCCCCATCCTCTATAAGCTCTTGCATCCATTACACATCTTCGCATCCTTTCATCCACACACACATAATCAATCATTGCCTTCCTTTCATTCAGTTCACCACCCACCCTTCTCATCACTTGCCATGTATACCTGTGGATCATTTTGTGCCTGAAGAGGGTATTGGCTATCACCAACCCCCTCCCGGCACAAATGTCCACTAACACACTGCCATTCTCATCTATCTCAGCAGGCACACCCCACTCACCAACTATTCCATCCACCTTCACATTCCCTACTTTACCACTCATATCACAAATCAAAAACACTCTCCCATTCCTTCCAAACTTTTCCATGCACACTTCCACATTTGTCCAGAACTCTTTTCTCACTCTGCTAGCACGATCTTGCGTTGGCGCATACACGCAAACAATCGCCTACATTTGTACTCCAACTTTCAATCTTACCCACACAATCCTTGACCCAACTGATCCATACTCTCCTATGTTCTTCATCTTTTACTCACGACAATACATATTCTTTCTTTTGCCCTCTTATTCTCACCTACTCCTACACTTATACCCCATCCATACTTCGAATCTCTCACACTCTCTCCATTCCATTTAGTTTCAGTTACTCCACATACATCCACTTTCGCTCCCTCAAGCACCTGGACAATCTCTTTCTGTTTCACCTCATCATTCTCACCCCTTACCTTCCATGTTGCGATCTGTACCGTGCCCTTTGTCCAGTCCTTGGTCGTCATCTTTTGGTCAGTCCTTGTCCAAGGCTTCTTGTTCGTCTTTTTAGTTAGCTGTTTTCTGGGGAGGGGAACTAACCCTCTACCAACCCTTTTAGTCACTTCATATGACAAGCAGGGATACTGGGGGAGTATTCTTGAAAAAAAAAAACTACACCCCAGGGGGTATCTATCTATCTATCTATTCCCAGACGCCTCAATCCCGTTTGGGGTGGCCACAAACAAATCGCCTCCACGTCGCCCTGTCCCCCGTCATTTCTCTGCCCTACTCCCAACTCACACACCCCTCTCTCATATACCTCTCCACCCCATCCCTTCATCTCATCCTCGGCCTCCCCCTCCCTCTTCCCCCCTCCACCTCACTCACATACACTCTCTTCGTCAGTCTCTCGCCCTCCATCCTCTCCACATGGCCAAACCACTTCATTGTGTTCCTCATAACGCTTCCTATCACATCCACATCCACACCACAACGCTCCTTTATATCCTCAATCGTCAGCCTGTCTCTCCATGTGACTCCACAGGCTCCTCTTAAATAACTCATTTCCACTGCTCTCACTCTTGACTTGTGTCCTTCCAACAACGTCCAAGCTTCATGTCCATACATTAGAGTTGATATCACAATACTGTCATGTAGTAACTTTTTCACTTCCATGCTCACTTCTCTGTTTCTTATCACTGCTTTCAAGGAACAAGCAACCTTTCTTCCCTGCTGTACCCTTTCAAGCACTTCACCCTCCAAACCTCCATCCTTACCCATCACACTACCCAAATACCTAAACGCACTTACATTTTCCAATTCCTCACCATCCAACCTCGCTGTACATTCACTGACTTAACCTATCTCAAAGACCATCACTTTACTCTTCCCTACATTCACCTTTAGATCCGTTTCTTACACACTCTCCCAAACTCACCCACCAAGCCTTGCAGCTCCCCTTCTTCTTCACTCAACAACACAGTATCATCTGCAAACAACAGTACAGGGAGTTTCCAAACACTATCCTCTCTCACCAGGGCCACTCCAACATCCACTACCCTACCTTGTACCTCTTTTATTACCCCATCCATGTACAGATTAAACAACCATGGAGACATGACACATCCCTGTTTCAACCCAACCTTCAAAGAGAAAAATTCACTTAGCTCACCATCCACACGCACTGCAGCCTTAGCACCATCATACATACTCTTCACAGCATTCAACAACTTCCCATCTACTCCATATATTCTTAATACTTTCCACAATCCTTGTATATCCACCCTGTCATATGCTTTCTCCAAATCCATGAAAGCCGCATACAACTTCTTTCCCTTCTCTAGACACTTTTCCACTAAAGATCTAAGAATGAATATCTGTTCTACACAACCTCTTCCCTTCCTAAAGCCTCCCTGTTCTTCTCCAACTACTTCCTCTGTTCTTTCTCTAACTCTGTCACTAAGTATCCTACCATACACTTTTCCTATTATACTAAGAAGACAAATGCCCCTATGATTACCACACACTTCTTTTTCCCCTTTTCCTTTGTGCAAGGGAATAATTATACCTGACTTCCAATCCTCCGGGACTCTACCTTCCTCCCAAGCCAAACTGCACATCTTCCACATCCATTCTACTACTATCCCCCATGCTTCAGCATTTCACCACACACTCCATCAGTTCCTGGGGCTTTCCCCAATTTAACTTTCTTCATTGCTTCCACAACTTCTATCCTACTGATTTCTTCCTGTCTTCTCACCTCCCTCCTTCTCCCAGCCATTCCCCAGCCACTTATACTCGCATTACTTCCATCCTCTATGTTCAACTATTCCTTAAAGTGTTCTCTCCATCTGCTCACTTTTTCTCCCTTCTCCACTAGTAATCTACCATTTTTATCTTTCACTCCCCTGCTAACCTCACTTCCACCCTGTGTTACTCTCTTCACCTCTTTCCAGAACATCTTACAGTCCCTCCACTTTACACTGAAATTCCTCCAAATTCCTCATCCACTCTCTTCTTACTCTCTCTTACTAATCTTTTCACCTCTCTCTTTCTTTCTACATATAACTCTTTCTTCTGCCTCTCAACTTCTTCCACGCCCCTATTTCTCCTCCATTCATTGTATGCTTTCTTCTTTTGTGCCACAGCCTGTCTCACCTCTTAATTCCACCACACTGTTCCTTGCACCCCCCTCTATCTTCTCTTCCTCCCACACACCACATCACATGCTACACATATTTCTTCTGTAAATATCCTGCACACACCTTCCACGTCCTCCATCTGCTCCAATTCATTTACCCAATCATTCCTCCACTTCTCTCTTATACTCTGCCTTTTTCTCATCCTCTTGTAACCTTTCTACTCTCCTGGCAACTACTCCTTCCTCTCGTCTTCCCTTCTTCTATTTTTCCATCTTACTTGGATCCTAATTCTGGCCACCACCAAGTAGTGGTCAGAAAGTCCACTCCCCCAACCTCTATAAGCTCTTGCATCCATTACACATCTTCGCATCCTTTCATCCACACACACATAATCAATCATTGCCTTCCTTTCATTCAGTTCACCACCCATCCTTCTCATCACTCGCCATGTATACCTGTGGATCATTTTATGCCTGAAGAGGGTATTGGCTATCACCAACCCCCTCCCAGCACAAATGTCCTCTTACGCATTGCCATTCTCATCTTTCTCAGCAGGCACACCCCACTCACCAACTATTCCATCCACCTTCACATTCCCTACTTTACCATTCATATCACCGATCAAAAACATTCTCTCATTCCTTCCAAACTTTTCCATGCACACTTCCACATTTGTCCAGAACTCTTCTCTCACTCGGCTAGCACGATCTTGCGTTGGCGCATACACACACACAATCGCCCACATTTGTATTCGAACTTTCAATCTTACCCACACAATCCTTGACCCAAGTGATCCATACTGTATTATGCTCTTCGTCCATCTTTTACTCACAACTATATATATATATATATATATATATATATATATATATATATATATATATATATATATATATATATATACTAACATTTTTATTTCTTATTTTCACATCCCCCCGTGACAAGATGCTTGTAAGAATAAAATCTAATAATGCAAGTTTAAATTTTAAGACAATAGCCGCTTTCCCGGAAGTAGAGGGCAGGAAAGAAGGAAGGGAGGCTGGAGGGGTGCCGTAACCGATGATGAAAGGAAATGGATTGGCAGGGCAGTGAGAACAAGGTGTGGAGGCTGACCTGACTGCAGGGTGAGGGGGAGGGGAAGAGAGGGGGAGAGAGAGTTGGTACTGTAGGGGTAGGCTCTATTTTATATTTTTGTCTTGAAGGGATCAGTGTGCGGTCTTCTAGCCTTTGGTTCCTTGCTTCTTCCTTGCATAAAAAAAGGAATTAAGAAAAGGAAAGAGCTGACACAGTGGGACCAGAAAGTATGGAGGGAAACTAATTAGGAAGGCAGGTGCAAGTGGCACGAAAAGAAGTATGAAACAAACAGTAGGCTCTGACACAATAAGTATGTCCTGACACAAACAGTTCCATTTGACGCAGCCAGTAACTTCTGACACAAACATTAGGATCAAACTCAAACAGTAATACCAGGCAAACAGCAGAATCTTACACAAACAGGAACATCTGACACAAACGCTCAGATCACGCACTGGCTGCAGAATATGACATAAGTACCAGGATTTGACACGGGAGGGCGAAGACGAGCCAACATAAGGGGCAGAAGGAGCTGACTCAGAGAGCGGGTGGCCTGGCAAAGGAGTGTGAGTGAGATTATTCGGCTGTTCCCTGATGTGATCGCTGTGGGAGTTGCAATTATTACATTTCTTCCTACCCATGGGGGTAGGGGGGTTTCAAGACCACTCCCCAGTATCCCTGCTTGTCGTATGAGGCGAGTAAAAGGGTTGGTGGTGGGTTCGTGTCCCACCCCGTACACAGAACTAACTAAACAAGCGAACAAGGCGCCTTGGACCAGGACGGACCGTACGTTGACGACCAAGGAACGGACAAAGGACGTTCTAAGGATGGGAACGTGGAATGTGAGAGGAGTGAATGGTGAAGTGAAAGAGAGATGGCTCAGGTGCTTGAGGATGTAAGAGTGGATGTATGTGGATTGACTGAAACTAAATGCAAAGGTGAAAGAATGAGAGAATGGGAGTATGATTTAGGAATATGTGTGGGAGTTAATGAGAATGAGAGCGGAAGAGGAGGTATGTCTGATGATAAACAAGAAGTGCAAGGAGAATATAAGAGAGTATGGAACAGTGGGTGCAAGGATTGTATGGGTGAGGATGAAAGTAGGTATACAAACATGGGCAATTGTATGTATGTATGCTCCGACAGAGGACCGAGTGGCAGGAGTGAAAGATGAGTTTTGGGCGAGAGTAGAAGCATGTATGGATAAGTATGAGAGGAGCGAGAGAGTGTTTTTGATTGGAGACAGGAATGGAAAAGTTGGGAATGTACGAGTGGATGGAGTGCTTGGTCAGTGGGGTGTGCCAGCTGAAGTACTGTAGATTAGAATGGTAGTGCTTTGGTGGACATCTGTGCTGGTAAGGGGTTGGCAATAGTCAACACCTTCTTCCGGCATAAGATGATCCACAGGTATACATGGAGAGTCATGAGGAGGATGGACGGTGAACTTGTTGAACAAAAGGCAATGATAGATTACGTGTCTGTGGATGAGCGAATGAGAAGACAAGTGTTGGATGCAAGAGTGTGGAAAGGGTTTGGGAATGGAATGTCGGACCATCATTTAGTGATGGCCAAGGTAAGGCTGCAGAGAAAATGGTTGAGGAGACGAAGGGGAAAACAGGAGGAAACAGCTCCTGTGAGTAAAGTGGAGAAGTTAAAAAAGAGTGAGAAAATGGCAGAGTATGAGAGCATAGTGGAAGAATGATTGGGAAGGTATGAGTTAGAGCAGATAGAAGAGGTGGAAGATGTATGCAAGAGATTCACTGAGGAGATGGGCGCACCGTGCGAGGTGGTTTGCAGGAGGAGATGCAGGGGTGTGAAAGGGACAGCATAGTGGAATGATGAGGTGAAATGAGATGAGGAACAAAAGAAAAAGGCACAGAGTGACTGGCTAGCTAGAATAGGTAGGGAAGAAGATGAGAGAGAGAAAAGAGAGGTATATGTGGACAGGAGAAGGGAGGTGAAGGGATTGGTGGAGAGTAAGAGGAGAGTGGATGAAGAGTTTGGGAGGAATGTGGGTGTGAAATGGAGGGAGAGTAAGAAATTGTTGTGGAAGAAGGTAAAGAAAGTAAGACAGTATGAAAGGGGAAATAGCAGGGAGAGTGAAATATGGGAATAATAGATTGCTGGTGGAGAAGAGAGAGAAATTGAAGTGATGGAAGGAGCACTTGGAAGCTTTGTGGAATGTAGAGAGTGATAGCAGTCCGAGTATAAGTGGCTGGGGAAGGGCTGGGAGAAGAAGAGATGAGAGGAGGAAGGAAGAGATCAGTAGGGCGGAAGTAGTGGAAGCAATGAAGATCAAGATGGGAAAGGCCCCAGGAATTGATGGGGTGTGTGGTGAAATAGTAAAGTATGGGGATGAGATTGTTGTGGAGTGGATAAGGAAGTTGTGTAGATTGGCTTGGGAAGAGGGAAGGGGTCCAGAGGATTGGAAATCAGGTATAACTGTTCCTTTATACAAAGGAAAAAGGGAGAGAGAAGTGTGTGGTAACCATAGGGGTATTTGCCTTCTTAGTGTGACTGGAAAAATATATGGTAGAATACTTACTGATAGGGTTAGGCAAATAACAGAGGAGCTAGTTCCGGAAGAACAAGGGGGATTCAGGAGGGGAAAAGCTTGTGTAGATCAAATATTTGTTCTAAGATGTTTAGTGGAGAAGTATCTAGAGAAGGGAAAGAAAGTGAATGTTGCCTTCAAGGACTTGGAGAAAGCATATTACAGAATAGATAGGCAAGGTATGTGGAAGGTATTAAGAATATATGGAGTGGATGGGAAATTGCTGAGTGCTGTGAAGAGTATGTACGAGGGAGCTAGGGCTGCGGTGCGACTGGATGGTGAGCTGAGTAAGTTCTTTGATCTAAATGTGGGACTGAAACAGGAATATGTGGTGTCTCCATGGCTGTTTAATATATTCATGGATGGGGTTATAAGGGAGAAGCAAGGTAGGACAGTGGATGTGGGGGTGGCTCTAATGAATGAGGGTGAGCTGTGGAAGATTCCGGTGTTGCTGTTTGCTGATGATACAGTATTATTGAGTAAAGATGAATTTGATCTGCAAGGTTTGGTGAATGAATTTAGGACAGTGTGTAAGAAGAGGAATCTGAAAGTTAATGTAAACAAGAGTAAAGTTATGGTGTTTGAGAGGAATGAAGTCACAGAATACACAGCGAGGTTGGATGGTGAGGATATGGAGAATGCGAGTTATGAAGTTAAGAAGTCACTGCATGATAGTATTATGATCCCTACCCTGAAGTATGGAATCAAGGCGTGGACCTTGCTGGAGGGAAACAAGTCAAGAGTGAGAGTAATGGAAATGATTTACCTGAGAGGAGCATGTGGGGTGACATGGAGGGACAGGTTGACGAATGAAGAAGTGAAAGAACGTTGTGGGGTGGATGTGGATGTGATTGAGAAAATTAGGAGAAATACACTGAGGTGGTTTGGACATGTGGAGAGAATGGAGAATGAAAGACTAAGGGAGTCTATGTAGGTGAAGTGGAGGGAGGGAGAGGGAGGGGGAGACCGAGGATGAGGTGGAGGGATGAAGTGGAGAAATATATGAGGGAGGGGGGAGTGCGTTGGGGGAAGGGCAATCAAATGGTGGGTGACAGAGCTACTTGGAGGCGTTTTGTCTGCGGCCGTCCTTTGTGGGATTAGGGTGTCGGGCCATAGATAGATAGATAGATGGTCTGGTGGTCGAAAGTAGATAGACGGCTGGATGGGTTGATATATACATAGATAGATAAGTAGGTAGATTGACTTAGATAGAGGTAGATAGAAATAGACAGATGGATGGATGAATGGGTAGAAGGATGGAGGGATAAAGATAGAGTAAGACAGGTAAACACACGTTTAGGTAGATGGATATATTCAGTAGTTAAAACATAGAGAGAAAAATATAAATAGACAAACAAATAATTGTTAATACTGGCATTCGACACTAAACTCTTCCCTACAGTAAAATCACCATATCCAGCTTACCATCCCTCTCCATCCAGCACCATAATTTTACTACCAGGCTTCCATTCTATATATATATATATATATATATATATATATATATATATATATATATATATATATACTTCGCCGATCAGCGAATTTAAGCAACGTTGGGTCTGGTTAGTACTTGGATGGGTGACTGCCTGGGAACACCAGATGCTGTTGGCATCCCTACGTGTCAAGTGGGGTTGGTGGAAGATTAGTGCCCCTCCCTGTAAAACAATTAACTCTAAGCCGTTGGCCACCCCGTTTGGGATACATGGCGTCTGGCAATGAATGAAAAAAAAAAAAAAAAAAAAAAAAATATAAATATATATATATATAGATAGATATATAGATATATATATATATATATATATATATATATATATATATATATATATTTCCATATTTCCACTCACTTGATGTAGTGCTACTCTCGGATGTCTGCCCTTTCCTCTCCATCCTTCTTTCCTTCCATTCTCTTCTGTCTTTCCTTCATTCTTTCCTTGTCCTTCTGCCTACGAGTGACTTTACACTCCCTGTTCTGTCTTTCCTTCCTTCATTCTTTCCACTTCATTTAGCCTGTGGGTGACTCTACACTGAGTGACAAGCCAAATGGTTTCCTGTGCACCAGGAAACCATTTACTAAGCTGGGTGGTAACCATATAACCAAATTTTGGCGCCTTGTGGTTTAGTGGGTAATTATTGCGCTCCAGTCGGATTGAGCCGGTGAAGGTTTATATCCAAGGGATGGTTAGGGTTGATTGCTCATGTAATGCCACTCAGGGATGAGTGAGACTGGTCACTCTCATCTTAAATGTCGGGACCAACTGCCTAGTCCCGGGCTCCTACGCTCCTCATGGGACAATGTAGGATTGGATGATGATGATGATGATGATGATATATATATATATATATATATATATATATATATATATATATATATATATATATATATATATATATATATATATATATATATATATATATATATATATATATATATATATATACTGTATAATGCATATATGATGCAAAGAAGAAGGAACCAAAGACCAGGGATCTGCAAATTGCTCCCTCCAGGAAAAAAAAAACAAAGACAATACAACAGAGAGCCTAATTCAAGATCCATTCATTTCGACATGCCTGGACATACTGCATATGAAAGACTGGAGATCATAGGCAGTAGGAAAAACAGTTCCAGAGCTGACCTGTTGCATACAAGAAGGACTGAGAGTAGCAGTTAGAGAGTTAAACAGAAAAGGGATGAGTTTGTTCCTAGATGGATGCTATGTGCCCATCGTAGTCTTGGGTGGATGCAAGTAGACAGTTCAGAGGAGCAGTGACCATTGAAGTAACGATAGAAAAGAGATACAGATGCAACAGTACAGCAAACAGAGGTTGAAGGGAGCTAGTAAGAGGAGGAGAGTTAGTGAGACGAAAGGCCTTTGACTCCACCCTCTTAAGAAGACCTGTGTGTGGGGAGCCTCCCCACACATGAGAGTTGTACTCTACACAGGGGAGAACAAAACCCGTGTATAAAATCAACAACTGTGCAGGGGTATAGAAGGTATGTAGTCGGCTTAGCACTCCCAATCTCTTGGAAGCAGATTTTACAAGAGAGGTAATGAGTTCTTTCCAAGATAAAGCCCACGAGAATATAACCCCAAGTATATTTAAAGATGATGCAGGATTGAGATGAGTATTGCTAAAAATCAGAGAATACTCCTGTGGAAGATTTTGTCGGGTTGATAGGTGTACGTACAGATCTTTGATGAATTAACAACAACAAGATTATTTTTACTCCAAATAGGGATATGAGCCAAGTGAGACACTAGATGTGCCATAGCCTCATCTCTTGTTTGTTGAAGCAACTGCTGTGATGGATGTTGTGGGAAGTGAATGGAAAGGTGAAGGGTGGAGTCATCAGTGTATGAGCAGATAGGGTTAGATGTACAGCTTAGAAAGTCATTGATAAACAAAAGGAAGAGAGTTGGTGATAGGACAGAGCTCTGAGGAACATCACTATTGACAGCCCTAGGAGAACAGTGGCCGTCTACAACAGCAGCTATAGAACGACCTGAAAGGAAGCTAGAGATGAAGGTACAGATAGAAGGATAGAAACCATAAAAGGGTAGTTTGGAAATTAAAGATTTATGCCAGACTCGATCGAAAGCCTTTGAGATGTCAAGTGCAGTGGCAAAGCTCTCGCCAAAGTTCCGAAAGGAGGATGACAAGGAGTCTGAAAGGTAGGTGAGAAGATCGCCAGTGGAGCGTCCCTGGCGGAACCCATGCTGACGGTCAGAAAGAAGGTTGTGATATGAAAGGTGCTTTAAGATTTTTTTGTTAAGAATAGGCTCGAAAACTTTTGAAATACAGGATGTTGAAGCAACTCGGTAATAGTTAGAGGGCTGGGAATGGTCACCCTTCTTTGGGACAGGCTGAATGAGAGCAAACTTCCAGCAAGAAGGAAATGTGCAAGTTGATAGACAAAGACGAAAGTGTTTACCTAGGCAGGGTGTAAGGGCAGATGCGCAGTTCTTGAGGACAACAGGAGGTGCTCCATCAGGCCCAAATGCCTTGTTAGTATTGAGACCAGTGATGGCAGAAAATACATCAGTTGAAGGCATTTTAATGTCAGCCATAAGGAAGTCAGAGGGGGGAAGAGATGGAGGGACAGCACCGAATCATGTAAGGTGAAAGTGGAGGAGAAAGCCTGAGTGAAGAGATCTGCTTTATCAGTAGAAGAAATAGCTACAGAGCCATCAGAGTGGAAAAGAGGAGGAAAGGATGATGAGGTAAAGTTGTTAGAAAGGTTTTTGGCAAGGTGCCAGAAGGAGCAGGAAGAATTCGAGCTGGAGAGTTCACAGTATTGAATATGGATGAAATTATATTTAGCAGAGCAAAGAACAGCCTTAGCACGATTCCGGGCAGAAGTATAAAAAAGATGAGATTCAGGAGTAGGTTGGCTCCGGTACCTTTTGTAGGCCTTCTCCTTGTTGTGGACAGCATTAGAGCGAGCGTGATTAAACCAAGGCTTTCTTGCATTGATCAAAGGATATGAGGAAGGAATGTATGCTTCCATGTCCGAGAGAATAACCTCCGTAATGCGCATGGCACATTCAGATGACTCTCAGTTGTGGAGGCAATAATCTTTCCAGGGAAAATCAAAGAAGTACTGCCTGAGGGCCTCCCAACCAGCAGCTCCAAAGTGCCACAACCGACGTTTCTTTGGAGGGTCCACAGGCCGTACTGGAGCGACAGGACAGGTTAAAGTAATATGGTTATGATTGGAGGAGCCCAACTGAGAGAAAAGATTTACAGTGAAAGCAGTGGGATTAGTTGTAAGGAAGAGGTCAAGTATGTTGGATCTCTCTCCCAGGAGGTCAGAGTTACAGGTAGGGTGCTGTACAAGCTGCTCTAGGTCATTAAGGATAGAGAAGATGTAGGTTTGTTCACCAGGTGGATCAGTGAAAGGAGAGGAGAACCAAAGGTGGTGGTGAACACTGAAATCTCCTAAGGTTTCATTACGTTTCCCCTCACCAATTTTCTAGGTACATTATTTCTGTCACAACGAAGACCAGTTCACTGTACCTCGAATATAAGCAGATTATTTTCTTTTATTATTTTCTAAGTTTTCATTCTGTAACCAGAGGCTAAAATTTCCTCAGGAGCATCATAATGACCAGCATACCATTTCCATTATAATATTTTTTTTTTTTTTTTTTTTTTTAAATGATAGGAGCCCCAGTTGTGACCACGATATTCATTTCCCGCCTGCTGTAAAACTGCATGACTAACTGACCATTCCTCTTTCATTCAGTTCCATAATTCTTTGTCTAGGTGTTCATGATGTACCACACACTAAATTATTCTTTATAATAAAACATTGCCTTCACTGTCACACCATATGACCATCTTACCGTCCCTTTTTCATCCAGTTTCGTAATGCTTCGTCCAGTTTTTCATTTTATAAACCGCAGTGATAAATCTCGGTATCAATCTTCACTCTCACTTTAAATATCAGGACTAAGTAGTCTAGCCTCGGGTCCCTACTCTCCTGATGACACAGTAAAGGTTTCGTTCATTAGACGTACAAAACTCAGATCACAACTATCGACTTATCATCAACTCTTCACCCAGCATTATAATCCAGTGTTTCATTATACTAAAGAGGAAGAAGAAGAAGAAGAAAAAATACATACGTTGGTATGTATTTTTGACTCCTGTAATGCTACAATTTATAATTCGTCAACTATAATGTATAATCGGAGTACAGTAATTATTTTCGGTTTCACCCAGTATCATCAACATAATAATAATAAAAAACTAGCAATCTCTGTACAGGGGTTAAATTTTGGTTTCTTTAATACTATAATGTCTAATTCATCATCTGTAATTTATAAAGTAATTATTCTTTGGCCGATTTTTCGTTATCAATGCCACTGTAGTGATCTCTGTCCCAAAATCGTATCTACTGCAATATCACAATGAGTAGTACGATGCAATCCCTTCATCAACTATTACTATTTTTTGTTATTTTCTTCATACTATATAAATCACCGAGATATGACCCTGTCTACTATGCTGAAATAATTACCATCCCTTCTTGATAAGTTTTTCGTTACATAAATCGCTGTGATATTCTCCTTATTTAAATCGCAGATCATAGTTCACCATTCGTTCTTTTTTTTTTTCCTTTTTTTTTTTTTTTAAATAAGAAAACCGCAGTATTATTCTCCTGTCTTCACAATACTGACCAGTCCATCATCCCTTCTTCAAGCTGTTGTTATTGTTCTCACAGTATGATGATAATGACGATGATGATGGTCATGATGGTGATGATTTGTTGTTTTTGTTCCCATCATCATCATCATTATCATTATTATTAGTGTGGTAGGTGAGGGCGCTCACCATCCACTCACTCGATGTAGTTCTGCTTTGGGTGTCTGCCCATTCCTTTCTTCCATCCTTCCCCTTCTGTATTTACTTCATTCTTTCCTCTTTCTTCTGCCTACAGGTGACTTTACTCTCCCTCTTTTGTCTTTCTTTCCTTCATCCTTTCCTCTTCCTTCTGCCTATGGGTGACTTTACACTAAGTGACAAGCCAAATGGATTCCTGTACACTAGGAAGCCATTTACTACGTTGGGTGGTAACCATATAACCAAATTATGGCGCCTGGTTTAGTGGGTAATTAAAGCTCTCCAGTCGGACTGAGCCTGTGTAGGTTTATATCCAAGGGATGGTTGGGGTTTATTGCTCACTTAATGACACTCAGGGATGAGTGAGGTTGGTCATTCTCATCTAAAATGTCAGGACCAACTTGCTTAGCTCAGGGTTCCTACGCTCCTCTATGGGACGAGATAGGATCGGATGATGGATGGATGGATGATTATTATTATTATTATAGTGGTGGGTGGGGGCGCTCACCATCCACTCACTCGTTGTAGTGTTGTTGTTGTGTGTCTGCCCTTTCCTCTCCTCCATCCTTCTTTCCTTCAATCCTCTTCTGTCTTTCTTTCCTTCATTCTTTCCTTGTCCTTCTGCCTACGGGTGACTTTACACTCCCTCTTCTGTCTTTCTTTCCTTCATTCTTTCCTCTTCCTTCTGCCTGTGGGTGACTCTACACCGAGTGACAAGCCAAATGGTTTCCTGAACACCAGGAAACCATTTACTACGCTGGGTGGTAACCATATAACCAAATTTTGGCACCTGGTGGTTTAGTGGGTAATTATTGCACTCCAATCGGATTGAGCCGGTGAAGGTTTATATCCAAGGGATGGTTGGGGTTGATTGCTCATGTAGTGCCACTCAGGGATGAGTGAGGCTGGTCACTCTCATCTTAAATGTCGGGACCTATTGCTTAGCCCCGGGCTCCTACACTCCTCATGGGGCAATGTAGGACTGGATGATGGATGGATGAATGGATTATTATTATGATTATGATTATGATTATGATGATGATGATGATTATTATTATTATTAGCAGCAGCATTATACAGTATAGTGATGCTTATAGTGATGATGGTGATAATGATGATGATGATGATGATGATGACCACGTCGGTAGAGTTGTTCTGTTTTCCCAATGGACGTGGGTTGGAATCGCTGAACTTTAGAGTATGGAGAGGCTATCTCCGCAGCAAGTGTGACTTTGGCCGCCACATTTGTCAGCACTCCATATTATAATAATACAAATCATAATAGATGGGAACACAAATGTGTAGTCTTAAAGGTAGTCAAGCTAGGTGGGAAAGGAAATGTGTTTGCGATTTCAGTGGGAAAGGAAATATGTCAGCAATAGTTAACCAAAGGAATGCCAGAGGGCACTGGATGCGCCTAGAACCCATACCTATGGGTTATACACGTCACACGAGCCCTCCTAGACAAGAATGGAGGGATGAGAGAGTCAGAAAGGGGCTAGCGATCGTATCGAGAGGTGGTAAAGAGAAGAGGAGTCTTAGCGAGAACTTAGTAAATATATGCTCCTGTGTAATACACACCATGTTCAACTTAAACTTTCCCTTGAAGATGGTAAACTACAATCAAAACCCTGTAACCATCTTTAACTTCTCCTGTCTGTGACTACACGATAATTAATATCAATCTCAAGATTCACATATTATAAGGTCAAGATTTACGTATTATAGTTGGTGGCAGTAACGTACGGCCCAACGCCTACAAACCATCACTTCTACAATCAATTAAACACAAGTGAGTATACAACCACAAGGAATAAATCACAGGAAGAAAGAAACACAAATCAAGCAAACGAAGAGTGAGAAGTGAGATATGACCACCTGACCTCAACCCCCTCTCGAAAACTGACCCCCCCCCCCACCTCCGTCTCCACCACCAAGCTGACGCAGGAGTGCAGGTCAAGACGACGGCAGCAAATACCAAAGCCAACTTTCACAACTCATCTTGCTCACCTTTCTTCACTCAGATTACTCATCGTTACTCATTTACTCACCACAGCTACCAGAGTGTGGGAAGTCGACGTTACTGTGCGTGTTTGCTGGGACAACGCCACGTCAATCAACGTGTGTTTGGCACAACGCACCTCTCACCCACTGCTCGTTACTCATCCTTATTCACACATTCTTACTCATACTCATTTATTTCAAACAGCTATTGAGTGGGAATTCGACGTTGTATGGTGAGGTTCGACTATGACTATTTCGCACTGCAATCAACACTGAGATCACCAAGCCCTGGAATTTCCGGGAGCAATATCATCTACCAACACAGCCCTAGAATTACCGAGAGTGAGATCTTCTATCAACACTGCACTTACCTTCCGAGATTGACATCTATCAACACGCCTCTCCGAGTGACATCATCTGTATCAAGTGGGTGCGATTATATTTGACTTATCTCTTCCCATGCTTTAAATTAGGTACAATCACCTCCTTTACTTATTGGATTGCTCGGGGGGGGGGGGACACACATGAGACGGCCAGGATGGGTTTCACTGTACCAAGCACTCAATATAGCCTCTCCCCTGGGTTCACAATATAGTATGTGCTGGGGCCAGGATATCACTTAGGGTAACGGGGGGGGGGGAGGTGTAGCCTATACACTGTATATACACTGTATATGGCTAGTGAGGGAGTGATCGCCCTCTACCTACACAGATCAAAAGCCCTCGGGAGCAGGGGGGTGGTTGCTTTCTCAGGCAGAGGAACTCCTTGAGAGTGAAATGGCTGGGAAGCATGCCGGCACGTGACTGGCTACAGCATAGCTGGGTCTTTCGGGTTTGGGCAATCAGGCAAGTTAGCTGCCTACTGCGACTGCAACACAATGGAGAGGTGTTCAGGAAGTTAGCCAAAGAAACCTTGATGGACTCTGAAAGAACAACAATGGCCCCCAGTCCCGTGCAGCCCTTAAATGGGCAGGGGGTGCTAAGAATCTCACGGTTGCCTCAATTACAATCTAATTCCTTTGTTAATGCAAAAAATACAATTAAAATTGGTAACTGGAATGTGAGAACGCTAAATCATGACGGTAAAATCGATGAGTTAGTGAAGGTTTTTCAAAATTACGGACTTGATATTTGTGCTCTGACAGAAACTAGATTAACTGGAGTCGATAAGTTGGATTTGGAGGATGGTATACGTTTATTGATATCTGGCCGACAGGACGGAATGCATTATCAGGGAGTAGGATTGTTGCTGGGTTGTAAGGCAAATAAGGCTTTATGTGAGTGGGATCCTATAGATGAGCGATTGTTATACGCACGGTTTAAATCAAATCATGGCAACATCAGTCTGTTTGTGTGTTATGCACCTACTAATGATGCACTCGATGAAAGGAAAGACACATTTTATGAAAAGTTGCAAGAAGGAGTAGGAAGGGTACCTAGACATGATGTTTTGATCTGCGTTGGAGACTTTAATGCAGTAATGGGCTGTTCAAATGAGGGATTTGAGGCATGTATGGGTAAGATGGGAGTTGGTAGTAGGATGAGAGAAAACGGAGTGAAGTTTGGAAGCTTCTGTCTAGCAAATGACTTAGTCATCGGGGGCACACTCTTTCAGCATTGCAATATACACAAGACAACTTGGGTGTCGCCGTGTGGAAAATATAAAAATCAGATTGATCACATCGCTATCAGTAGGAGGCATAGAAGTTCTCTGCTAGATGTTCATGTTAAACGGGGAGCGGATATTGTAGTGACCAACAACTCAGCATTGCAAAAATAAGGTTTAAACTTAAAAATCAGAAGGAAAAATCTGGTGTTGGTAGATACGATATTGTTAAGCTTAGAAGGGAAGGAGAAGAAAAGGAGGAATTCAGATTAGAATGTAGAAATAGGTTTTTGGTGCTGGAAACGTTGGAAGAGCGGGAGAGAAGTGTAGATGAGATGTGGGAGGATGTGAACAAAGTTTTGCATGAGACTGCTGAATGTACGATTGGAAGGAGACATAAATTCAGGAGAAAGAAATGGATATCAGAGGAAACGTGGGATATGATAAAAAAGAAAGGTGAGGCTAAATTGAGGAGTGAGATGCAATGCGTTGATGAACGAGAGATTGAATTAGCAAGAGCTGCGTACTGGAGTTTGAATTCAGAAGTAAGAAGGTTAGCTAGGAGAGATAAAAGAAGATGTGTGGATGAAAAGGTTGCAGAGACTGAAATCTTAATAAACAAAAATGATAGACAGAGTCAAAGAATAGCATATGAATCGATTAGAGAACTGAGTGGTAATGCAGGTAAACGCAAGGAAATACCAGTTAGAGATAGGGAATGAAATTTATTGACCAAAGATGGAGATATTAAAAATAGATGGAAAGAGCATTTTGAGACAGTTCTTAATAGACCAATACCACCAGAAGAGGATATACCGTCTGCTCAGGAAGATTTAAATATAGAAACAGGAGAGTTGAGGCTTGCAGAAGTGGAGAAAGCAGTAAAACAGTTAAAGAATAATAAGGCACCAGGGGAGGATGGTTTATTTCCGGAAATGTTTAAAGTGGAGGGGGATAGATTAATAATGATCTTGACCAAGCTATTCAATAAGATATGGGTGACGGGGTTACTACCATCAGTTTGGAAGAACGGTGTAATTGTTAAAGTTTCGAAGAAGGGAGACCTGAGTGAATGTGGTAATTGGAGGGGAATCTCTTTGTCACCGATAGCTTTGAAAGTTTTCAGTAGAGTGTTGTTAAATAGGTTGGAGCCGGTGGTTGAGGGTATTCTGAGGGATGAACAGGCTGGTTTTGGAAAGGGACGTGGTTGCAATGATCAGATCTTTATAGTTAGGCATTTGATGCAGCAAGTTAATGAAATGAGAGTACCGTTAAGTCTTTGTTTTGTTGATTTTGAAAAGGTTTTTGATAGTGTTTCGAAAGAGACTATGGGGAAGATCATGAGACATTATGGAATACCAGAGGAGTTTGTGAGGGTCATTATGAACATGCATGAGGACACATTTTGTAAAGTGATGGTTGATGGTTGTCTGAGTGATTCGTTTGAAGTCAAGTCCGGAGTAATTCAAGGTGGTGTTCTATCGCCTTTACTATTTATATTGGTCATTGATTACATTATGAAACGCGTTGGAACAGAAACCAGTGCAGGTATACTTTGGGGAGAGAACAGAAAACTTTTGGATTTAGATTATGCAGATGATATAGTTTTGATTTGTGATGGGCCAGAAGAGATGCAGAGAGTGTTGGACTGTTTGGTGAGTGAAGGTCGCAAGGTGGGTTTGGTTATTAATTGTGGAAAAACTGAAATAATCAATATGAATATGGAAAATGAGCAGGAATGTGTAACTGGAGGTATGGTTGTAAAGCAAGTTGATAGGTTTAAATATTTAGGTACTTATTTAGCCAAGGATGGTTCTTTGAACTTTGAATTCGAGGAAAGGTTAAAGAAGGCTAATCAGGCAATGGGAATGCTTAAAAATATTTGGAATAATAACAATTTTTCTGTGCATACAAAAATCAAACTTTATAAGGTAATGGTTAGGAGTATCTTAATTTATGGACACGATCGAGTCTTGGTACAGCACAGTGACTACGGAAAATAAATTCTTGGTGTTTGAAAACAAAGCACTTAGAAGAATATTAGGAGTTAAGTGGTGGGAAAGGATACCAAATAGTAGAATTAGAGAAATAACGGGAGTGCAGCCGGTCGATGAATATGTTTGGTTCTCACGATGGAAGTGGCTAGGACACGTGTATAGGAGACAGGGAATAGTACGAGGTACACCAGGGTGGGTGGCACTTGGTAGGAGAGGTAGAGGAAGGCCAAAAGAGACGTGGGTGAGGACAATGAGACGGGAAGCTGGAGATGAGTGTTGGGGAGATCTTGAGGAGTTAGCATAAGACAGGATGTGGTGGTGTGAGTTCATCGAGGCCCTATGCATCCCCGAGGGTGCCACAGGAAATGATTGATTGAGTGATTGAACGGGGGGGAAACCTTTTTCCACAGGGGCGTATATTAACACATGGGAGGGGGGGGGACACTGACAGGGAGTATAGGCACATTTCAGAGCACTTCTACTCACGGATACAGGTGGCAAGCGGTGCGGGGGTGTGCCTGGGCCCATTACACTGGCAGCCGCAGGTGGTGGCAACGGGTAGGGGGCGGGCTGTCAGGAGTGCGTTCCTGGTGGGAGTCAATATCAAGGTTGCCTGGGGTCCGGATGGAACTGAAGGGTGGAGTGGTGGGTGCCCCTTTCCTGGTGGGGGCCCTGGGAGAGTGGTGGCCCTTGGGACTAGGGCCGAACAGGGCCAGGAGCTGTGCAGCACGGCGCCTGCCCTTAGTTGTGGTGGGTGTCTGAGGGGTGGACCTGACCTGGTCTGGGCCATGGGTTGGCTGCGGGACTGGCGTCACCTCCCTGAAGCTGCGGTGGGTGTCGGGGGCAGCTCGCTGGTGTCTGGGACTGCGGTCTCGCCTAGGAGAGGAGGCCGTCAGCGATGATCTGCAGCCGCTAGCTCTGGGGAGTTAGTCAGCGGCTGCGGACGATGAGGGTGGTGCCGCAGCGACAGGATGCCTGACCTGAGAACGGTCTTGCCTTGTCTTGTCTCTGGTGGGGTACCTGTGGGGGAGCAGTCTCCACTCTGTACAGGAGGGGAGGGGAGAGGGGTGCCTCACTCTGTCACAGGAAGGGTTGGCAAAGCAAGAGGCGTTGCCCTCGGAGGGAGCCTCCTGGGTCACGGAGGGGGAACAACCGGTGGTCTGTCTCCCAGCTTGGCGGGCCTGATGGTCCCTGCCGGAACTCCGTGCCGGGGCACGAGAGAGAGGTCCGGAGGACGCCCCTTCAGCTAGGCAGATCTGGTGGACACTGCCCAGGCTCCCTCCTGGGGTAGCAACCAAAGGAGATCCGGTGGACACTGCCTAGGCTCCGCAGCCAAAGGAGATCCAGTGGACACTTCTGCTGGCGACCAAAGAAGGGGGCTGGTGCAGCAGGTCCAGTGGACGCTGCCCTCCTGCCGTTAGGGAATGGCACATCTGGGGGACGACCGGTGATCCGCCCCCAGGAGGTAGATCCAGTGGATGTTACTCCTGGGCCCACCGCCCTCCTGGGGAGTACCAGCGAAGGTCGTCTGGGTGACGTGCCGATGTGCTAGCTCCCGGAGGTGGGTGGTAGAAGGAGGATAACCGGTGGTCACTCCTCCTACAGTAGATCCGGAGGACACAACTTTGCAGCAGCCCCCCTGGGGTAAAGTACGACGTCAGGCTCCGGTGAAGCCTTATAAAATCTGTTTGCCCATTGTTATTAGCTTTGTTCCGCAGTGTCAACTCTTGATTCGTCTGCGTAATGGCGGAAGGAACTGTCTTACCCTAAACCTAACCCAAGATCTATAGATCTTCACCTAACTTAACCCTTATAGTTGGGGAACGAAACTTTGAGTATGTTGATTTCTTCCATTACGCCGGAAGCAAACAATCGTAGTACGCCGCTCGAGGAGTGATAATAATAGAGAGGAAATTTTCCAGCAGAAAAATGTAACATACCAAATAAGCATAGAAAAATACAGATAACAAACTGGAGGAATATGAACTGAATTGGAAAGGTCTTTCTGCTGCTTATAGCAAAGCATATATATATTAGTCACTTAGCATAATGAACGTTTAGATGAAAAATTGCGTGTAGAGATATTTCTGTTTACAGTAAAAATAAGTGATAAGTCCTAGGGGTAAGCAGTAAGGTCGCCGTCTTTCTGCACAAGGGTATGCCGCTCTTGGTAATATAGAAAGGAACAAATAAATAAAAAAAACAAATACAGTGTCTAAGTGCACGTTCAAAAATATTAATAGGTCACATAGGAATGCAAAAAACTTTACAAAATTCGGTATTGTATTGGTGCATTTGTAGGATGGAGTGGAAATATGGCGGAATCAGCATCAGAGATGTGTGATCGTACATTGATGTCAACTATGTGGCGCCGCGTCAGGTGTCTGCAAGCAAGCGTCCTATCGCTGGTGAGGTGTACGGTCAAGACGATCGTGAGGAGGGAGCTTCACTCTGGCACTCAAGGATAGTCGCCACAGGTAACTTATTGTGTTATCGAAGTATTATACGCTAATTTAGAAATTTAGACGGTGTTTTCATGCTCGAATTCCTCATTGTTTTTTCAACAAGTTTTGAAGCAGTTTTCACATTTTCTGTGTGATTTAGTAATCTAGTTTTCATGACCAGAGTAGAAACAATGCAGGGAATTGTAAATGCTCGACCCGTTTTCCTTCAAGCAGTAGATGAACCTGTATTATTTTTCAAGTGGACAATATGCAGTTTTGGAATTTTAGCACCATTAACGTATAGCATAGTCCCTAAGGATCACAATGAACACCCATTATCCCATTCGGAAATTGATATTTTCAGAGATAATGAATTTAACTGAAAATTCGAAAAAAAAACCTACCCTGGATCTTCACTCGGCCACTCCAAGTAAAAAATGCGTGCGTTTGTACGTGTGTTTCTCTTGCCTTCGACTGTGCATTCGTCTCGTAGGTCTGTATCACCCACTCATAGGCCTACTTTAGGTCACGTGATGGAATTCGGCCAATGATTTTGAATCGCGCTCTTTGATTCAATCTGGATGGAAAATTCAAATCCTTCTTGCTATGGCCTCTGAAGATCCCGGGTGTCTATCTATCTATCTATTGCCAGACGCCTCAATCCCGTTTGGGGTGGCCACAAACAAATCGCCTCCAAGTCGCCCTGTCCCCCGCCATTTCACTCCCCTGCTCCCAACTCACACCCCCCTCTCTCATATACCTCTCCACCCCATCTCTCCACCTCATCCTCGGCCTCCCCCTCCCTCTTTCCCCCTCCACCTCACTCACATACACTACACTCTCTTCGTCAGTCTTTGACCCTCCATCCTCTCCACATGGCCAAACCACACCCGGGTGTGATATTGATAATTTACGGGTGATTAAGCGTTTCCACTCAGAACCTGAGGAGGCTGTTGAGTTTTTTAGAAGACATGGTGTATTACCTTGTGAAGTTTATTGCCCAGACTGTCAGGAACAGTGTAAATTTAGAAAAGACAGACATCAGTGGTACTGTACAGTGCTCGTCAGAAGTATGGGGCGCCCTGCGTCCCTCCTGAGAAACAAACCTTTCAGCATTGAAAAAACATATAAATAATGCATTTTATTTACCTTTAGTGCTTCGTAGGGTAGCCTTTACGTTTCTTCACGGACCTGAGACGTCTTGGAAGTGAAAGGGCGAGGCTCCTGAGGTGCTGGAGGGGTATTTTGTCCCAGGAGTCACGAATGGCGGCTTCCAGCTTAGGCAGAGAGCTCACGTCCTTCCCTTGGAGACTCTTCTTTACGAGGTACCAGAGGTTTTCAATCGGGTTGAGGTCTGGGCTATTTCCTGGCCAGTCTGTCATGAATGATACCTCGCAGTCACGAAGCCAATTGGTGACCGATTTGGCCTTGTGAGCAGGTGCACCGTCCTGCTGAAACACTCGTGCACCTGTTAGCTCGAAGGAGTCTGGTAAATGATCACACAGAAGCTCCAGGTAAACATCCTGATTCACTCTGAGGTTCTTGGGAAGTACAACAAGCTTCCCCAAACCCTTCCCTGAAAAACAACCCCATACCATGAGTGAATCAGGATGTTTAACTGTGCTTTCTACATACCGTGGGTCAAGTGGGTCACTACCTTTGCATGCTCCTCTGTTACAGGTAACACTAAACGTTGCCTCATCAGACCACAACACTGACAACCATTGCTCCTCACCCCAATTTAGATATTTATTAGCAAAGGCAAGCCTACGAATTCTCTGGCTGCTAGAGAGAAGAGGCTTTTTCACAGGCCTGTGACTTGTGTAACCAAGCTCATGCACCCTACGAGACACTGTTCTCACTGACACCTCACCAAACACTTCTGGGTTGCTCTCCTTAATTTTCCTTGCACTCACACAAGGATTAAACTCCACTGCACGTTTTAAAACATTAACAGACCTTGGGGAAGTTTTCCTAGGCCTACCAGACCTCGGTTTCTTTGTGGGAACTTCACCACTGTTTTCCTCCCGAAACCGCGCACACCAACGACGCACTGTCGATCGTGCCACACCAACCAATTCACTAATTTCCTTTGTCTGGTGGCCTGCCTCCTTTAGAGCAATGATCTGGGATATGATTTCACTCGATAGTTCACGGGTAGGTGCCATAACAAAGTTTTGAAGGCCAAAACACTGTGGGACACTCGGTAAAAAATGGCGCAATTTGAGAGGGACACTCGGCGGAGTTCCTCTCTCTCAGGCAGCCCGTGGGCGACTGAGGCGGGAACCAACCAGCGCGTCAGAAGGCCTCAGGCTACTGTGACGTCATGCTCGGAGCTCAAACTTGTGGCTCAATTCTTACCCCCAAAAATGGGTGATTCTTTTTGGGCCATAAGTATTGCGCGCCCGGCGGATAACGCTGAATACTTCTGACGAGCACTGTATGGTACAAAAAGCACGCAAAAACCAAGAAACGGGTACAGTATAATTTTTTTGTTTCTGACTACAAAGGAACTTTACTGGACAACACACACCTTCTGGCTTGGCAAGTTATACTGTTCATAAACCACTGGATTCAAAGGTTCTGGAACCACGACGTTATTGCCTGATGACCCTCGTCCTGGACAATCGTATCTCTAGGGTAAGCATTCCCCTAGGATAGGTTAGGTATATCGGGGTAGGTTTGGTTAGGTTCAATGTGTTTGGTGGGGTTACATTACATATTCCCCTAGGATAGGCTAGGTATGCTGGGGTAGGTTTGGTTAGGTTTAGTGTGTTTGGTGAGGTTATGTAACATATTCCCCTAGGATAGGTTAGGTATGTTGGGTTGCATTTGGTTAGGTTTCCCGTGTTTGGTGAGGTTACGTTACATCTGTTTGGTTAGGTTTCGTCTGTTCCGTTATGTTACCCGGTGATGCAGTATATTTTTCTGGTGGTTTTTGATGTGATTTGAGTTGTCATTTTTTTCGAAAAATGCTTGATTTCACCTACTTGTCCAATCAAAGTTAATGATTGGAAATGAGGCATTTCCGACAAAAATGAAGGTCAAAAACATTCAAATTACATCAGAAACTACCAGAAAAATATATTGCACTACCTGGGGGGTGTATTGTCCACTTGTAAAAATTTACCAATGAACCATACCAGTTCAGTTCCAGTTACTGCAGTGTGTTTTCTGTATTTTCTGACAGTTTTCATGGTGGTAAACATTTGTTTTTTGTTGGCCCTTTTCCACTTTGTTATCATGTTTATTTAGCCTGGCCAGCATTTGTAATGCAGACCTACTTGAATCTTGGTTAATTTACGTTAGGTTAGGTTAAAATGTTAGGAAAGGGTGCTGAAAGGCAACCTGATCTTATGTTGGAGTACGTGTAGGTGTCCGTCATTACACTTGAGAAACAGTTGATACAGCAGAAGGAACATGGCTAAAACTTTGGATAAAGAAATTTAGCAGAAACGTTCATTTACCACCCCAAAAATACCCAGTAAATTGAAAAAAAAACAAAAATCAGAAAGAAGTGATGGTAAATATCGGTTTTCAGCCCGTACTGCTTTTTCCCACGAAACCTAGGCCTTTCTGATGGTTTTTGATGTGATTCATTCGATTTTGAGCATCATTTCTTTTGGAAATGACCCGATTTTGAGATAAGCCCCCCCCCGTCCCCCTGCAATAATGGGGGATCTTTGGGGAATTGGGGGTTTTAAAGAGGGGAGAAACAGAAAATGGTCATTTCTGAGTGAAATGAAGCTGATGATCGAATGAATCATACCAAAAACCATTGGAAAAATGTAGGTCTCATGGGTAAAATACAAATCTCAAACCTATCCAAAGCTAACTCAACCGAAATCCTAACTGAACTTAACCTAATCTCGTCAGAATCTGTGTCCTCTGCGATGGAGATAGCAGGTGCAGGTACTGAGGTAGGCCTGGTGCAACTTGTGTATATGTATAGCATACAGTGTACAGTACCGTAATACAGTACGGTAATGTGTAATGTGTGCTCACCCATGATTCGTCGATGCTCCAGTAGGCTGCAGTAATCCACCTCCCAACCCACCCAAAAGCCACTCAGCCTCTACTGTAATAATCTTACTAAATGTCTAATACAACTGTATTATGTATAATAAACTTATGTTTACTGAACTAGTACTGTAAAAATTAAATGTTAAGCACTGCTAAAATTATTGTGTCCTTCAATTATGCTACATACGTTATTTTTTTGTCATTTTATTTTTTCCTTTTTTTTCCTTTTTTACTGTATTTACTGTAAAACAACACTTATCACCATCATGTCATCCACATCAGGTTCAGATTCAGAGGGAGGGCTGGGTGGGGGTGGCAGAGTTGTGGGTGATGTAGGCTTATTGAAACGAGTGGATAGGCAGGCTGGGGGTCGAGCAGGCCTGATGGGGGAGATTGGGGTAGCAACTGTTTTTGCTGGAGTACTTGCTGGTGTGGACCTTGATGCATCACTATCCGGGAACCCACAAATGAACAGGAGGATATGAAAGAAATGTTTGCTGTTTTTGCATGTTTATCCTTCGTGAAAAAGCCCCTGATGTCTGACTGATGGCTACACAATGGCGATTTTGAAAGTTATCATAATGGCTGCGAAAATGCAGCAGTTCATTAGCTGTGTAGGCTGGATTTCTCTCCACGAATCGGATGATCTTTCAAAATGATTCATGAACATCTTTCCACGAACATACTCCTTCCACCTCTTCCTCATCACTTGACTCCACCTCTTCCACATCTTTCTTTTCAGGCAAAAGAACACTGTCGATGATTTCCCGGTCAGACAGAACTTTTTCTGTTGGGGTTTCCATGTCTGCATCAAGCCATTTCTGCAGTTCAGTGGGTTTAAGTTGATGGAATGGTAGGCACCTAGGAGCTTCGGCAATGATATCCTCGATCGTCAGTTGCTCAGGCTCTTCCTCCCTCTCGTCAGGTTGCAAGGCTATGACTTCCATATCTGGCCACACTTCCCTCCACGCCTTAACTAGAGTTGTCTTGGGAATCTTCTTCCAAGAATCAGCCAGGGCAAAAATACACTCCTTCAGGTTGAAAGATTTTTGGAATTCCAGCATACCACCAGTGAAGTTCATACATTTGCGGGAGATTTTTCTGTAGTTTGATTTTACTGCCTGGAATATGCCTGGTCCTGTGACTGAATTAATGAAGTGATGTTAGGGAGTAGATACATAGCCATAATGTTCCCGTTAACCAGCTCCTTTGCCGCAGATGGGCCTGACAATTATTGAGGAACAGAATGACCTTTGAATTCTCAGGAAGTCCTTTTTCCCTCAGGTGCTGTTTGACTTGCGGCATGAAATGATGGTGGAGCCAATTAGTGAATATGAGGTGTCTAGAATACAAAGGGCGAACTCGAGAATTTCTCGAAATTGAGTTATTGGTAGGAAGAGAAAGGGTGAAGTGTACTTTATGGGATAGGCAAGGACCAGTAAGGCAAAACCGACCTTAAGGTCCCTCACCCGGTGAACAGGAGAACCAATCAGCGTCGCTCCCGCGCCACACCCCTCTCTCACCCAATCAGCAGCAACTAATGTCAACGTCAGTTGCTGCCAGCTGTCAGTAGCTGCCGACTGTCACAGTCTCTTGTTGCTGTCTGCTGTTTTTTTCAAGCATTATATACCCATCATGAGTCCTGACAGTGAGGAAAGTCATCAGCAACAGCCAACAACCAGTAGAAAGTGAAAGAGACAAAGTGACAAGTGGAAAATAACAGACAGAAAGATGAGAAGAGCTGCCAGCCGACAGTATACAACACGCCATGGTGTTGTAGTGGCCCCCAAAACAATCGGTGAAGCTTGCAAATGTAATGATAAATGTTTCATAAAAGTCGACCAGGAGAATATCCAGGTTATCTTTGATAATTATTGGGCCTTGGCAGATTATAATGCACAGACTGCTTATCTTGCTAGCCGAGTTGAGAGAAAGAATGTGAAAAGAAGTCTAGTAAAGGAACGTCCAAGTAGAACATTGTGTCGAAAAGTTTACACTGTGAAGTGCGGCAGTGACATTATTCTGGTGTGTCTTACTGCGTTCCTGCACATTCATCGAATTTCGGAGAAAAGGCTTCGAGTTGCACTAGACAAAGTATCGAGAAGTGGTACAGTTGACTCTGATAAGCGAGGCCATAAGGAACCAGGTAACAAGGTTCCAGTGAATAAACATGCTCTAGTGAAAGAACACATTGAAAATCTCAGCACAGTTACCAGTCATTACTCGCGTGCAAAGAGCCCTCACTGGAGGTATCTACCACCTGGCCTTGACATAAAAGTACTTTATGACAGTTACCGTATGTGGAGTGGATGAGGGCAGAACATAAAGATGAAGAAAACATTGTGAAAGAGCATTATTACCGTAAGGTGTTTAATAACGATTACAACATTGGTTTTCAACCTCCTTCAAGTGATACCTGTAACAAGTGTGACAGAATGAACAATGAGTTGCAAGGACTAGTAGCTGGGAGGGATGATGACAGAATCAGGAAACTTATGGAAGTGAAAAAGGTTCATCTGAGCAGTGTGACAACAGGCCAAAGAATCATGAAGGATTATGCTGATGATACAGACAGTGATCTTGCTTGCATATGCATCGATTTGCAACAGACACTGCCAACTCCTAAGCTAAGATCAGGTTTACAGTATTACAAGAGAAAGATGTGGACATACAATTTTGGAGTGCATAATGTGAAAACACGTAAAACTTGTACGTTTGTGTGGACAGAAACAGAGGCCAAAAGAGGATCTTGTGAGATTGCCTCTTGTCTGGACTATTACTTAGAACACAAAATACCTCCATGCATCAGAAAATTAGTAATCTTCTCAGATAATTGTCCAGGCCAAAACAAAAACCGAAATATTGTGGCAACATGTCTTAGAAATATTCACTCAAACCGCTTTGATTTCATTAAGTGCTACAGTACTTTATGAATCCTGGCCACTCGTACCTCCGATGTGACAGGGATTTTGGAAACATTGAGCAGAAAATAAGGCAGATACCTATCTACACACCAGAACACTACATTGAAAAAATCAAGGAAGCACGTCGGAAAAATCCCTTCGATGTTGTGAGGATGCAGCAGGCCGACTTCAAAAACTACGACATTCTGCAGGCCTCTTGTGCATGGACCAACTTAAAGGACACAGGTTTTTCACAAGCAAGGGTTTTTGAATTCTCCAAGGACTACAAACTAGGATTAACTATGTTTAAGCTGTATGAAGATACTATTCAGCTATCAGTCAAAGTGTGCCTTCAGAAAAAATGTAGTAAAGACTCCTTCAACCTGTCCACTATACCAATTCCCTCCAAGTATCCAGTTCCTGTGAAAATCTCTGCTGAAAAGCTAAAGGATTTAAAAGACTTAATGCAGTTCATCAGTACCAGCACCCACAGTAAATGGCATTCTATGAGAACTTATTGAGAGAACAAGAGGGGGGTAGTAGGGGCCGTCGTTGGGCATAATACTGATGACCTGGACGACGATTTCATTGATTATTAGCAAATTCCAATTTCACCCCCATTTTCAGACTACTCATGCTCAACTTTGTCTCCTAGATGGTGAATATTCTTACTGTTTCAAGTGATTGTGTAAGATCACAAGGTTGTGAAAGTCTTACGTCTTATGTGTGTGTGTGTGTGTGTGTGTAAAAAGCTAAAAATAGCTACGTTTTGTGCGTATTAAATCAGTTTTGTGATGGTGGCAAATGATGATACCAAGATTTTTCTTATTACTTATGGAATACATTATTTTTTGTGTCAATTTTCATAAATATCACCAAAATATAACACTCACTTATTTCATTAATGTTTGACAGTATACCCTTATGATCATCAATAAAGTCACTGATGTAATTTTTTTTTTTTCTTTTTTCCTTGCAATATATTCAGAATGTCCAGAAGAAGATTTTGGTGTATGATATGTTATACCAAACCCTCACATATGCTTTGATACACTTACATAAACTGTAAATGCATTTTTCTCAAAACTTACGTTTATTGAGTTCGCCCTTTGTATTCTAAAGGCGTCATATGTATCTTGTCATCCAAGCACTTGTTTGGGACTCATAATCAACAGGGAGATGGACTAGTCCCTTAAAAGCTCAGGGTGACTTAAACTTCCTAGGCACCAGAGGCCTAAGTTTATGTGTGCCTGCTGCATTGGAACACAGCAGAATAGTCACACTCTCCTTATTTTTCTTAAATCCAGAGACTACTTTTTCTGATGGCCTTACCAACATCTTCTCAGGCATCATGCAAAAAAAGAAGGAAATCTCATTGATGTTGCAACAAAGTTCGGGATCGAGGTTGTGCTCCACATGCAATTCACAAAATTTCTCTTTGAAATCCTCGGCTGCGCTCTTATCAGCCGACCTTTTCTCACCACAAATCTCAAGCTTCCTAATGCCGTGGCGTTTCTTAAAACGATGTAGCCAACCTGGGGTGAAAGCACACAACTCTTTTATCTCCATTTGTTCATAAAAATCATGTGCCTTTTCAATGAAGAGAGGTCCAGTGACGGCACAACCCTCCACTCTTTTCCCCCAAAACTACTTGTATAGCACAGTATTCAACTCTGCAAACTTCGCTGTCTTAAGTGTATATCTGTTTTCTTCAATTTGAGTGACATCAGACTTTCGTTTTTGAAGGCTCCAACATGGTTGCATGAGTCGGCCTTGGTCACCTAATGGCGGCTCTCCGTGCTGCACGATCTGTTGCAGCCTTCCTGTTCATTCCCTTAACCCTGAGGTCACACTTAACCCGTTAACTGCGCATGGCGGTTTTTTGGAGGTGTCCATGGTGCGCTGACATGGGGGTAAAAATGAAATTTCTCAAAGGCCAAATTTTGTCTTAGGAATTGAGAGAACACATGCCAAAATATATAATAATGAAATATTAGCTCAATATTTACCTTGGTAAATCCATGGATGAACATCAGAGTGTCTGATTCCCTATTGGAATGTATGGGTTTAGTTTTCTTTTTCGGTTTCGGTTTTGAAGGCTCAAACATGCTTGCATGGGTTGGCCTTGGTCACCGTGGCACTATATTCGAAATTCACCTGCGCAGCCAGGGCTGTATTGAGCAGTCGCACTTGGAACAGCCTAGGCTGTATAGAGCAGTTAACAGGTTAATGACCTCGTCCCATGTCTTTCTCGGTCTGCCCCTCATAACCCCACCCCAATATTAACACTTCTCACCTTATGCACTCAGTTATCATCCCCCATCCTCTCCACATGCCCAAACCATCTCAGTCTATCTCTTCTGATCACAACACCAATACACTTCAGTCCCGTCCTACGTCTCAACTCTTCCATCGTAAACCCAGCCTCCCCAAACCTTGCATGCAGGGACGCACTGCACATCCACCTAATCATTGTCATTTCTGTACGTATGAACCTGTGAATATCTTCCTCCTTTACTGCCCAGGTCTCATTACCTTGCATCATGACACTTCTAACACATGCTGCATAGAAAGACCCCATAGCACATAGGGAGAGTCCTCTTAATGTCAGGAGAGGCAAGAGCTCCCTGAACTTCTTCCAACCACTTCTCACCCCAGCCACAGAGCTAGCTTCAGCCCCACCTGCACACAACATGTCTCCCAAATAACAAAACTCTTCCACACATTCAAGAGACTCACCAGCAAGTTCAGTCCTTTCACACCTGATGATCTCCACCTGCTCTCCCTGACTCGCCGTACACATAAAATCAGCATTATCTCACAGTCTACCTCTGATACCACTGCATCACTTGTGCACCCATTTATCACAAACACTGCATAAGATGAAATTACTTCCCATGCCCTTGTGGCAAACTGCACATGGCCACTCTCCCTCGTCTTTGACTGTGTAACATACTGTATTTCAAAATCTTGTCTTTTTGCTTGCATACATCATAACTAGTACTGGACCCGACGTTGTACTCACACATCAAATCACTCATGCGGGCACCTTTCTCTAGTCTCTTACAGATGTCAGTTTTTTGTTTCAGCGTCAGTACCACTCTCTTACACGTGGGCATACTCTTATCGGTAGGTGTACCAGGAGCCTTGGCTGATATTCCACCAAATATTACAGAAAATTGCAATAAAACAGCAGTGTTTGCACTGTTAAACCTCAAAACAGTGGCGGGGACTGCGGTGCTGCGCTCTGGCAGCGAAGGAATGAAAACATTCAGGCAGGATGGTTGCGCGGTGAATTTGAAATGCTGGTTAGGTCCTGGATTTTCTCCGGTTGATCGATTTTAGATTTTTTTTAAAATATGCCTGGTTTAGCGCCAATTCCAGTTTATTGGCTCCTGAATAATTGAGGTTCTACTGTAATTGCAATAATAATAAATATAAAACACTTCTAGCCAGTCTCCTATGATTTTTGTTATGATATGCCAGTGTTTACGTTAGACTTTAGCGAAACAGTAATGATGTGAGGAAAATCATTACAAACTTTATCAAACTTCATGAATGACTTGTATTACCACTTACTTTTATAAAGCTTATTGATATAATGTCATGAGTCATTTCGTAGCATAGCTGCACAGTTTGCACTTGCAAAAATGTTCGCTAGCTAATGCTCTTAGCATCATGACTTCTCCGATTATCACAAAAATATCCCTAAATCAGTTGTATTTTATCTCAGTAATTCACAATATAATATAAAATAACACTTTCAACCACTCTCGTGCAATTTCAGTGTTGATGCGTATTGCTTTGTACAGTATTATTTACGAGGGAGAGAGGAGGGGGATGAGGGCAGCAAACTGGTTTAGCCCAGCTCATAGAGTGTATGTGTACATGTTTGCATGTATGTACATATACTTTTAGATCAGATAATGAAGGTAATGGAGAGAGTTTTAGAAGGTATGATTAGAGAAAGAGTGAATATTGAGATGCAGTTTGGGTTTATGCCAGGTATGGGGACCACTGATGCTATATTCATTGTTCGTTAGCTTCAGGAAAAATATATTGGTAGGAGAAGTGATCTTTATTTTGTTTTTGTCGATTTGGAAAAGGCCTTTGACAGAGTCCCGAGAGAGGTGGTGAAGTGGGCAATGAGAAAGCTTGGCTTGGAGGAGTGGCTGGTTAGAGTGGTTATGGCTATGTGTGTGGGTGCTCACACCCAGGTAAGAGTGAATGGAGATTTGAGTGATGAGTTTTCCGTGAATGTTGGTGTGCATCAGGGGTCAGTCTTGAGTCCCATGTTGTTTATCATGGTACTTGAAGCCCTTTCACGTGACTTTAGAAACGGACTCCCGTGGGAGTTGTTGTATGCTGATGATTTTGTGTTGATTGCAGAGAACGAAAGGGAGGCGGAGGAAAGGTTTAGGAAGTGGAGAGATGATATGGGGCACAAGGGTTTAAGGGTAAATGCAGATAAAACAAAAGTGATGATATCTAGGGTTGGTGGCGGTACTGTCAAAGATGAGGAAGAGTGGCCATGTGCAGTTTGCCACAAGGGCGTGGGAAGTAATTCCATCTTGTGCGGTGTGTGTGATAAATGGGTGCATAAGAGATGTAGTGGTATCAGAGGTAGACTGCGAGATAATGCTGATTTTATGTGTACGGCGTGTCAGGGTGAGCAGGTGGAGATTGTCAGATGTGAAAGGATTGAACTTGCTGGTGAATCTTTTGAGTGTGTGGAAGAGTTTTGTTATTTGGGAGACATGTTGTGTGCTGGAGGTGTGACTGGGGCTAACTCTATGGCTAGGGTGAGAAGTGGTTGGAAGAAGTTCAGGGAGCTCTTGCCTCTCCTGACATTGAGAAGACTCTCCCTATGTGCTAAGGGGTCTTTGTATGCAGCATGTGTTTGGAGTGTAATGCTGTATGGTAGTGAGACCTGGGCAGTGAATGAGGAAGATATTCGCCGGCTCATACGTACAGAAATGACAATGATTAGTTGGATGTGCAGTGCGTCCCTGCGTCCAAGGCCTGGAGGGACTGGATTTACGATGGAAGAGTTGAGAGGTAGGATGGGACTGGAGTGTATTGGTGTTGTGATGAGGAGAGGTAGATTGAGATGGTTTGGACATGTGGAGAGGATGGGGGATGATAATTGGGTGAGTAAGGTGAGAAGTGTTAATATTGGGGGTGGGGTTATGAGGGGTAGACCGAGAAAGACAGGACGAGGTCATTAAGTGTGACCTCAGGGTTAAGGGCCTGAACAGGGAGGCTGCAATGGATCGTGCAGCGTGGAGAGCCGCCATTAGGTGACCAAGGCCGACACATGCAAGCATGTTGGAGTCTTAAAAAAAAAATATATATATATTTACTACTAGGGTAATTGTTAGTGTTTAAAAGTTGAAACCCTAAAGTTGAAGTCATTCATCCACCAATAATAATTAAAATAAAACACTTCTAACCAGTCTCCTATGATTTTGTTTTGATATTCCAGTGTTTACGTTAGACTATAGCGAAACAATAACAATGTGAGGAAAATCATTGCAAACTTTATCAAACCATGAATGACTTTTATTACCACTTAGTTTCATAAAACTTATTGATATAATGTTGTGAGTCATTTCATAGCATAGCTGCACAGTTTGCAGCTGCAAAATGTTCATTAGCTAATGCTCTTAGCATCATGACTTCTCTGATCATTGCAAAAAAATCACAAAATCACTTGTAGTTTAACACAATAATTCACAATACAATATAACACTTTCAGTCACTCTCGTATGATTTCAGTGTGATTTGGGTGCGTGTTGCTCTGTATTATTTATGAGAGAGAGAGAGAGGGAGGGAGGGGAGGGCAGCAAACCAGTTTAGACCAGCTAGTATGTGTACATGTGTGCATTAATGTATGTATACTGTACTATTATTTAGTACAGTAGGTACCCACAGTACACGAGTTTATGGGCGGCATAGGACGTCGAGTACTAGGAATTCGGGTACTGTGAATACATAAACTTATGGGAAAAATTACATATGGGCGACACCTCCCCTTCATGGGCAACCGTTGAGACGCTTTTCAGACCTAAGTATTGTACTGTACAGGGAAACTATCTAAGACATATTATCTAAGATAAAGTAAACCAGCAAGATGATGGCTTTACTAGGTAAATCAACAAGGGTATGGCTTAACTAAACCAACGAGAATATGGCTGCTCACTTTAGCCCAAGAGGACAACAGGCTTGATGGAGGTAAGAAGAGGATCCGAGGCAGGATGAGGCACCTAGCGTGCATCGCCTGCATCACCCACCACACCACCAGACACACCACCTTCCTCACCACTCTAGTCACCAGCACTTTTGACACTTTCACTACGTAATGCACTCACTTCGTTCATAAACCTTTCAAAGTCTATTTCTGACACCTCAGACATCACATCATCCTCTTGATTCTCCTCAGGATATGGCTTTTCCGATGTTGAAAGGAGTGATTCTTCACTTTCTTCAAGCTGCAGGAAACGGGTGATGAGTGTTTGCTTCTGTCTGTTTACTTCCTGGTTGTGCTTGTTGGTGTAGTAGCAGAAAGTTCTGTTCAGTGATGACATCACTTCCTCCACTCGCAGCTGAGAGTGTTCGATGTCCTTGAATTCTTCATTAAATTTATCAAGGGCACACACTACCCTGCTGATCTCCATCATGGTCAAATCTTCACTCTCCATCACTGGTGTTGCTGCCTTTTCTGCTGCTATCTCCTGCTCAAGGTGGGCAGAGTGCAGGCAACTGTTATCGCTTCTTGGGGGGGGGGGGGACCATGTCGCGTACTTGGGATAATCCCAGATTTGGGCCACTCTTCACTGCCTGTCTCGCTTACAAGAGTTCAATTTGCGTACTAATAAAAAGTACACTAAAATGAAAAAAAGAATTGGTCGTCGCTTACAAGGAGGATCACTTACTCTGAATTTGCGTACTGTGGGTACCTACTATACTAGGGTAATTGTCAGTATTTAAAAGTTTAACCCCTAAAGTTGGAGTCACTCATCCACCAGATGAATTTTTCCCCATAAGTTATGTGTATCAATTAGTGCAATATCAAATACTGCTCGGTCGCACATCCACCATATAGGCGTGTTAATTGGGACCAAGGTATCATTACAAACAATACAGTAATAAGGGCAAGAAAAGCTATAAACACAATTAAAATTTTCACTTTACCTGTTCTCGGTGATGGGAGGAGGGTCATCAGGTTCATCATGCATTTCAACCGTTACCAGTTGTTTTCAGATTAGTCAACAACAGAGGCTCTTACAAAGCCCTGGTATGACCAACCAATCAGGAAGCTTTCCCCTTGTATCAGCTGGTAAACGCAAAGCCCTTCTCCGCCAAGATTGCAAAGGAGAACATGGAAGATAAAGAAATACTCCCAGCCCATCCTAACTTTTCCCCTGATAAATTAATGGCATTAATAAGTGAAGTGGCCAAAAGGAAGAGTGTTATATTTGATTCACTGGATAATGCCATCACTAAAACAGCCATGAACTGTGCCCGGGAAAATGTTACACTTGCAGTGAACAGTGTCATCAGAGTTCAACGAGATAAAATGCTTCAGTGAATGTCGCCCTGGTACTATATCTACCTACGGATATTTAAAGCCGTTTATGTTATATCCACCCGCGGATATTTAAAACCATGTATGTTAAAAACGCAGATACACTATAGTGTATGCCTGTATGTGTTTTTTTGTGTGCAAATGTATATTACCAAATCTTGCCCAACATACCGAAAGGTGGATTTCGTTTCCTAGCTTCCCAACTGGATGCTGGGTTAGGTTAGGTTAGGCTAGGTTGGGTTACGTTGGGTTAGGTTAGGGTAGCTTAAATTATTAGGTACAGTTAAGTTAGGTTAGGTTAGATTTAGTTAAACACTTAGATTAACCCAGTCCCTTCCACCATTACTAATATTTCCGATCGGATTGTCATAGTCATATTATGGTTATTATTCATTTGCACAACAAGTGAGACCTCAGAACACTCAAATGAACTAAAAAAAACTATCAAATGGAACAAAAAAAAAAAGGGAAGGGCAATAGAGGAAATATTTACCATTTATCGCAGGAATTATTGTCTAAGACTCTAAGAGGATTTTTTTTTTTTTTTTTTTTCATTAAGCAATTCCTGAGTACAGTACTATTCCACTATGCAGTCTTCATGAGTAATGTTTACAAACTCATTATATAGTGGAATCTCCTAAATCGCACAATACTAAACAGCAGATTCATAATACATGGCCATATCATGGAACAGTTGGCAACATCAGTAACTTGCAGAAATTATATGAAATTTGCAAATCCAGCCTCAAGTGAAGCTCAGCTAGTCTCGTGTAACACGGGTCACTGTTGCCTGAAGCCCGCGTGTCTAGCTGGGCATTAACCGGTCGTAGTCAAGCATTGCAGTTACTAAACCAATCATATTCAAGCATAGCACTTACTCTGAGCCAATCACAGTGCTTCCTTCTCACACCAAGCATGGAGGAGGCATGCACGTGAGCCCTGGCACCCGCCCGGCTCAGTGCATTATCCCTTCTTTGTTGACAGCGTGTGGTCCTAGAGTGGTGTACGAGAGGATTCCCCCCACCCCCTCCATGCTTCCTCTGCCTGCCCAGAGTTACCATGGCTGAGTGTAACCATACTAAACCTACAACTTTTTCAAGGAAGGAGAAGAAAAAAAAGGCAATGTTAACATACACCTGAAAGTTAAATGTAATAAGGAGGATTGACAGTGATGAGAAGAAAGCCAAAGTTGCCCACCATTACAGACTCAGCATATTGACGATACACACCATCTGTGGCAACAAAGAAAAAATTTTGAAGTGCGTTTGTGCCTGTGGATCATGACATGTGGATAGCTCTGTAAGATGCCAAAGTAAAGCTCTCATCAAGACAGAAAGGTGTTTGGAGATGTTTGTAAAATGGCAGGCTCTTTACGGCATCGCAGGTGATGGACCAACACTGCATGCGAAGACCAGGCTATTTCATAGTGTTGCCTGTAGATGTCTTGATACCACCTTTGAGAAGCCCTTCCCTGCCAGTTATGGGTGGTTTGCAAGATTTCTCTGAAGGAAGGGGATCAGAAATGTGCATCTGACTGGCGAGAGGGCATCGGCTAACACAGCAGTGGCCTCAGATTTCTGTGAGATTCTGAAGGCTGTTGTGGATTATGGTGGTTACACCAGCTTGATAATATTAAACGTAGATGAGACAGCCTGCAGTGGAAAGTACTTCCTGAGTCAACATACATCTCCCGTCAGCAGAAGCAGGCTAAGAGACGTACAGGTAAGTCTGATCGACAACAGTATACTGCACATTTGTAGGCCCTTTGTTATCCACAAGGCTAGGAAACTGCATGCTTTCAAGAACCTACGGGATATGAGCCTACAACAGCCCTCGTCATTTTTTTATTTTTATTTTTTTTTTATGCGAGGAAGAATGGACCAAAGGCTAGGAGCCCACAATACAGTTCCTTCCAAGAAAAAACAAAAACAATACAAAAGAGAGCCAAATTCAAGATCCGTTCTTTTCTAAATGACTGGACGCACTACGTTTAAAAGACTGGAGGTCATAGGACGTAGGAAATACAGACAGAGGCAGACAGCTCCAGAGTTGACCTCTTGCATAAATGAAGAACTGGGAGTAATGGTTAACTCTTGAATTAGAGAGTTGGATAGAAATGGGATGAGCGTTTGTTGCCAGAAGCACCCGTCGTAGAGGTGGAGGAATGCAAGCAGACAGTTCAGAGAGCAATGACCATGGAAGTAATGACAGAAAAGAGATAATGATGCAATAGAGTGGCGAAGAGACACAGGTTGAAGAGAGCCAGCAGGAGGAGGAGAGTTAATGAGACGAAAAGCCTTTGACTCCACCCTATTAAGAAGAGCTGTATGCAGGAAACCTCCCCACACATGAGAGTTGTACTCTACGCAGGGGCGAATAAAACCCATGTATAAAGTCAATAGCTGTGCAGGGGTAAAGAAAGTACAGCGTCGGCTTAGCACACCTAATCTGTTGGAAGCAGATTTTACTAGAGATGTAATATGATCTTTCCTAGATAAACCCCAAGTGAATGAAACCCCAAGCATGTTCCAGGATGATGCAGGATTGAGCTGGATATTATTAAAGGTTAGAGGGTATTCCTGTGGAAGATTTTGTCGGATTGAACTGAGTCTTTGATGCATTAAAAGCAAGACTATTTTTACCCCAGTCAGAGATATGAGCCAAGTCAGACATTAGGTGTGCCATAGCCTTATCCCTTGTTTGTTGAAGTAACTGCTGAGATGGACATTGCGGGAACCAAATGGAAAGGTGAAGGGTGGAATCATCAACGTACGAGTGGACAGGGTTAAATGTACAGCGTAGAAGATCATTGATGAATAAAAGGAAGAGAGTAGGTGATAGGACAGAGCCCTGAGGAGCACCACTGTTGATAGATCTAGGAGAAGGACGATGGCCCTCTACAACAGCAGCTGTAGAATGATCAGAAAAGAAGCTGTAGATGAAGGCACAGAGAGAAGGATAGAAACCATAAGAGGGCAGTTTAGAAATTAAAGATTTATGCCAGACTCGATCAAAAGCCTCTGAGATGTCAAGTGCAATGGCAAAGCTTTGGGACTTCTTTGGGACTGGCTGAATAAGAGCAAACTTCCAGCAAGAATGAAAGGTACAAAGTGAAAGACAAAGGCGAAAGAGTTTACGTAGGCAGAATGTAAGCACAGAAGCACAGTTCTTGAGGACAACAGGAGGCCAGTGATGGCAGAAAATACACAGCTGAAGAAATTTTAATGTCAGCCATGAGGAAGTCAGAGGGGGGAAGTGATGGGGGAACATCACCGGAATCGTCTAAGGTGGAATTGGAAGAGGAAGTCTGAGCAAAAAGATCTGTTTTATCAGGAGAAGAAATAGCTACAGAGCCATCAGAGTAGAAAACAGAAGGGAAGGATGATGAGGTAAAGTTGTTAGAAAGATTTTTGGCTTGGTGCCAGAAGGAGCGGGAAGAATTAAAGTAGAAGAGTTGAGAGCATTTAATATGGATGAGATTATTTTTAGCAGAGTGAAGAACATACTTAGCATGATTCTGGGCAGAAACATAAAAAAGATGTGATTCAAGGGTGGGTTGGCTCTGGTACCTTTTATACTGTAGGTCGTCTCCTTGTTGTGGACAGCATTAGAACAAGCGTGATTAAACCAAGGCTTTCTTGCATTAGTCAGAGGATATGAGAAAGGAATGTATGCTTCCATGCCAGAGAGAATAACCTCCTTAATGCACAAGGCACACTCAGATTGCTCCCTGCTATGGAAGCAATAATCATTCCAGGGAAAATCAAAGACGTACTGCCTGAGGGCCTCCCAATCTGCAGCAACAAAGTGCCACAGTCGACGTTTCCTTGGAGGGTCCACAGGCCGTGCCTGGACGATAGGACAGGTTAAGGTAATATGGTTGTGATTGGTGGAGTCCAGTGGAGAGCAAAGATTAACAGGGTAAGCAGAAGGATTAGTTGAAAGGAAGAGGTCAAGAATGTTGGAGCTCTCTCCAAGGCAGTCGGATACAGGTAGGGTGCTGTATAAGCTGCTCTAGGTCATTAAGGATAGAAAAGATGTAGGCTTGTTCACCAGGTGGATCAGTGAAAGGAGAGGAGAGCCAAAGGTAGTGGTGAACATTGATATATCCTAGAATGGAGATTTCAGAGAAAGGAAAAGTGGATAGAATGTGTTCCATTGTAGAAGTAAGATAGTTGATGAATTTTTGATAGTCAGTAGAATTAAGGGATAAATATACATCGCAGATATATTTAGTTAGAGAATGGCAGGAGAGCCGAAGCCAGAGAGTAGAGAATTCAGAAGAATGAAGTTCAGGAACACGAGAGGAAGATAAGTCGTTGCGTACATATTCACAACAGCCCCCTTTGGCTTTGAAATGAGTATTGAGATAGTACGAGGATACAGAGAAGGGTTTGCTGTCAGTTGCCTCAGACAGCTGAGTCTCAGTTAAAAAGAGAAGGTAAGGTTTAGAGGAGGAGAGGTGGTGTTCAACAGAGAGAAAGTTAGAGGAAAGGCCGCGAATGTTGCAGAAATAAAGAAGTGAGCCAGGCAGTGGTTCCAGGCAAGTTGAGGAGTCATCACTGGGAGAGGGGCAGATGGTGGGGGCATTTATGGTCCCCCCCACCCCCGTGGACTCCGACGGATGCTTTATGTTCGCCATTTTCCTTTTTTAATTTTGAAAAGGAAGTGTAGTGTGTACTGTGCATGTAGATTGGTGTTGAAAGTTAGAGAAACTTGTATTGGAGAGCATGCTGGCCTATTCTCTTGTCTTACTGCGACACTGAAAAAGTTCAGCAAAGGGGGATGGTCAGGAACTAGTCCCAAGGGCTGATGAAACAGGAGCTACAGCTCTCCCTGTCATCAGCTTTACATCCACTTTGAGAGTACTGCTCTGCCTGACTGGTGCTATGGTACTCCCATTTCGTGATTTGAATTTTTTGTGCAGGAACCTAAGGGGCATTGTCAGAGGGAGGGCATCCCCTTCAAGGTTCTCCTGTTGATGGATAATGCTCCATGCCACCTGCAGCACCTTACTTCTCACCACCCTGGAGCCAAGATGCTGTTTTTGCCACTCAGCACCACCTCCCTTTCTCCAATCCCATTGACCAAGAGGTAATAGCGAACACCAAACTCATCTATCAGCAGCTAGTGTATCAGTGGTTCATCAGTGCTGTTATGGATGACACCCTTGAGATGGCTGTGCTTCAGGACATAATGGTAGGGGTGGAGAGGCCTGCATGTGGTAGGGAACAGCAACAGGGAGCTGTTGGTGGCAACACAAACGACAATGATGAAGGTCAGGAAGAGGACAGAAATTTGCAGCATTTCTCCACAGTTTGTCTTGACAGTAGCAGAGTTTTGGCAACGGTACAGTGTTAAGGACTCGAATGATGGGCTGCTTAAGGCATGGGGTCAAGTGAGTGTGGCAACTACTGTCTATGCTTGGCAGCTCATCCTCCCTTACCTTTATCTGCCACCACCAGGTCCTGTACAGCCAGTTGACGAGGGAGTGGCCCAGGTTGTGGAACTTGCCTACTTCTTGCCAGGGTTTAATGAGGTGACACCTGAGGACTTATCTGGAGGTGGTTAACGCACAGCCGTAGGCGACAGAGATAGTGTTGAGTGCTGTTATGGAAGGGCATATGGTTAGGATGGTGCATGGGAGAAAAAGAAGTGGAACTGTGATAGAAAATGTGGATCTTTCAGTGAAAGACGTGAGTAATTTTATTGTGGCCATAGATATGGCAAGGAAAAAGTGGAAAGCATGGACAGAGATGAAGTGAGGCGTAATGATGTTAATGTTACCCTTCAAAAGACAGTTCATTGCTATAAAGATCTGCATAACAAGCAAGTAAATGAGTGTCACCAGGAGCTAATCACCTATTACTTTGGTCGCTTACAGCCAAATCCACAGCCTGAGTACAGCCTGCCCTTTCGCACAAAGCTGACTCTTACGAGGACACAAAAGCAGCTGAGGGCGATGACGGCACCGCATCTTTTGTCTTCACACTGGACTTTGAGGTGTGCCTGAGGGAGGTTGATGAGGAGGAAGTGGCACAGAGGCAGCAACACAGTCACCTCGTGCTGAGAAGCTGTGGTCCCCCTCAAACCTCAGTACCCCTCCCCCCTCCTCCGTCCATTCAAGCAGTGCCGTCAGTCAGAGTCAGGTAAGAATCATACAATATTGTTCGTTTCCATTAAATATGCTTTACTGATTTCCTTTCCAGGTTGTCAGTGTTTGTTGATGACCAGTTTAATATAGGTTTGGGGATAACGAGACAGCTTTTCCAAGATGACAGACCCATATGATTAGCTATTTCTAACTCGTGGAATGCTCAAGCCACAGCGTGTGCCCAGTTTCATAAAGCCATGATTTAGGAGGTTCCACACTACAGCAAAAATTAAAGATTTCAGAATCAGGGAAGCCAAGCTGACTTTTCAGAAATTAAAGTTCAAGATACAGTACAAAGAGAATTGTTTGAAATTTGTCAGAGCGTTTTGTCCTTGAATAGGTTTGGTTTATACAGTGCTTATGAATAATTTGAACAGAATAAATTGTATGACTGAAGTATGATCTGCTTAGGACCAAAGATATCTTTCATTTTAGGTAGGTCTGAAAGTTTTTAACACTAAAAGTCTGACTCAGTTTTTTTTGCTGCTAATGCCTTTTCTTAAGGGACATTTTATGACCCATAACTACAGCGACATAGTTTTCCACTAGCCTTGTCAATCCTTTGACTAAAACCATGGCATCTCAGTAATATGAGGAATTCCATGGAAGAAAGACCAACTCCATGGAAGGAGTAGACTGTAGCACCAATCAAGCAGGGCAGTACTCCCAAGGTGGATGGAAAGCTGATGACAGGAGGCCTGGAGCTTCAGTTTCATCAGCCCTTGGGACTAGTTCCTGACCATCCCCCTTTGCTGAGCTTTTCCAGTGTTTCAGTAACACAGAGAGTAGGCCAGCATGCTCTCTAATACAAGTTTCTCTTACTGTCAGCACAAACTACATGCACAGTACACATTACACTTCCTTTTCAAAAAAACAAAAAAAAATGACCTTGCCTCAAAGTCGGGGGGGGACTACAAATGCCCCCACCATCCATCCCTCTCCTGGCGACGACTCTGTGCGTTGCCTGGAACCACTGTCTGACTCAATTCTTCATTTCTGCAACATTTGTGGCCTTTGCTCTAACTTTCTGTTGAACATCACCTTTCCTTTTCTAAACCTCACCTCTTTTTAACCGAGACTCAGCTGTCTGAGGCAACTGACAGCAAACCCTTTTCTGTATCCTCCTACTTTCTCTGTACTCATTTCAAAGCCAAAGGTGGCTGTTGTGTATATATACACAACGACTTATCTTGCTCTCATGTTCCTGAACTTGATTCTTCTGAATTCTCTACTCTCTGGCTTCAGCTTTCCTGTCATTCTCTAACTAAATATATCTATGCTGTTTACTTATCCTGTAATGCTGCTATCAAAAATTCTTTGACTATCTTACTTCTATGATGGGACACATTCTATCCATTTCTCCTTTCTCTGAAATCTCCATTCTAGGAGACTTCAGTGTTCACCACCACCTTTGGCTCTCCTCTCCTTTCACTGATCCACCTGGTGAACAAGCCTACATCTTTTCTATCCTTAATGACCTAGAGCAGCTTGTACAGCACCCTACCTGTATCCCTGACTGCCTTGGAGAGAGCTCCAACATACTTGACCTCTTTCTTACAACTAATCCTTCTGCTTACACTGTTAATCTTTTCTCTTTGTTGGGCTCCTCTGATCACAACCTTATTACCTTAACCTGTCCTCTCACTCTGGTACTGCCTGTGGACCCTCCAAAGAAATGTCAACTGTGGCACTTTGGTGCTGCAAACTGGGAGCCTCAGGCAGTACTTCTTTGATTTTCCCTGGAATGATTATTGCTTCCATGGCCGGGAGCCATCTGAGTGTGCCTTGCGCATTACGGAGGCTATTCTCTCTGGCGTGGAAGCATACATTCTTTTCTCATATCCTTTGACTAATGCAAGAAAGCCTTGGTTTAATCACACTTGTTCTAATGCTGTCTGCAACAAGGAGAGGGCCTATAAAAGGTACCAGAGCCAACCCACCCCTGAATCACATCTTTTTTATGTTTCTGCCCAGAATCGTGCTAAGTCTGTTCTTCGCTTTGCTAAAAATAATTTCATCCATACTAAATGCTCTCAACTCTCCAACTTTAATTCTTCCCGCACCTTCTGGCACCAAGCCAAAAACTTTTCTAACAACTTTACCTCATCATCCTTCCCTTCTTTTTTCTACTCTGATGGTTCTTTAGCTGTTTCTTCTACTGATAAAGCAGATCTCTTTGCTCAGACTTCCTCTTCCAATTCCACCTTAGATGATTCCGGTCCTGTTCCTCCATCACTTCCCCCCCTCTGACTTCCTCATGGCTAACATTAAAATTTCTTCAGCTGATGTATTTTCTGCCATCACTGGCCTCAGTACTAACAAGGCATATGGGCCTGATGGAGTCCCTCCTGTTGTCCTCAAGAACTGTGCTTCTGTGCTTACACCCTGCCTGGGTAAACTCTTTCGCCCTTGTCTGTCAACTTGTACCTTTCCTTCTTGCTGGTAGTTTGCTCTTATTCAGCCAGTCCCAAAGAAGGGTGACCATTCCCAACTCTCTATCGTCCAATTGTTTTAACATCCTGTGTCTCTTAAGTTTTTGAGTCTATTCTTAACAGAAAAATTTTAAAGCATCTTTCCCATCACAACCTTCTCTCTGATCGTCAGTATGGGTTCCATCAGGGAGGCTCCACTGGCGATCTTCTCACCTAACTTTCAGACTCCTGGTCATCCTCCTTTTGGGACTTTGGCAAAAATGCCATTGCACTTGATATCTTAAAGGCATTCGATCAAGGCTGGCATAAATCTTTAATTTCCAAACTGCCCTCTTATGGTTTCTGTCCTTCTATCTGTGCCTTCATCTACAGCTTCTTTTCTGGTCGTTCTATAGCCGCTTTTGTGGACGGCGATCGTTCTTCTCCTACATCTGTTAACAATGGTGTTCCTCAGGGCTCTGTCCTATCACCAACTCTCTTCCTTTTATTCATCAATGATCTTCTAAGCTGTACATCTAACCCTGTCCACTCATACGTTGATGATTCCACCCTTCACCTTTCTATTTGGTACCCGTAATGTCCATCCCAACGGTTACTTCAGCTGACAAGGAATGAGGTTATGACACTCCTAATATCTGACCTGGCTCGTATCTCTGACTGGGGTAAAAATAATCTTGTTTTTAATGCATCAAAGACTCAGTTTTTCACCTATCAACCCGACAAAATCTTCCACAGGAGTATAAAGTTTAATAATATCCAGCTCAATCCTGCATCATCCTTGAACATGCTTGGTGTTTCAGTCACTCAGGATTTATCCTGGAAAGATCATATTACATCTCTGGTAAAATCTGCTTCCAAGAGATTAGGTGTGCTAAGCCGACTCCATACCTTGTTTACCCCTGCACAGTTGTTGACTGTATACATGGGATTTTTTTGCCCCTGAATAGAGTACAACTCTCATGTGTGGGAAGGCTCCTCACATACAGCTCTTCTTAATAGGGTGGAGTCAAAGGCTTTTCGTCTCATTAATTCTGCTCCACTTACTGGCTCCCTTCAGCCTCTGTCTCTTCACCATACTGTTGTCTCTTTATCTCTTTTGTTTCTGCTTCCATGGTCATTGCTCCTCTGAACCGTCTGCTTGCATCCCTCCACCTCTATGACGGGTGCGTAGCACTTGTCTAGCAATGAACTCTCATCCCGTTTTTGGCCATCTCTCTATTGCAAAAGTTAACTGTTACTCCCAGTCCTTCATTTATGCAACAGGTTAACTTTGGAACTGTCTCCCTCTGTCTGTATTTCCTACTTCCTATGCTCTCCAGTCATTCAAACGCAGTGTGTCCAGACATCTCGAAATGGATGGATCTTGAATTTGGCTCTCTTTTGTATTGTTTTTTTTTCTTGGAAGGAACTGTTTTGCTGGCTCCTAGCCTTTGGTTCATTCTTCCTTGCATTAAAAAAAAAAAAAAAAAAGGGCAAACTGGATCTGCAGTGTCCAACATGTTCCCATATCCTTGCTTGGATGTTTTTGACTCCCTCCCCTGGAAATGTGTACAGCCCAGTCACGCTATGTAATAGGGTTGTGTTAAATGAAAACCTATCGCATAATGATTTATCATATAATGAAGCTGATACATATGCCATAAAACCTCGATAAGTTTGCCCTGCAGAAGGCGGAATTTCCGGTAATTTGAACTCAGCTGAAGACCTTACCAGTCTCAGAAAAGCTGAAAATTTGACAGGATAGAACGTGGAGGGATAATGCAGATGGTGTGTGAAGAATTTAAAATTACTGTACAGTAATCCCGAATTTTTTGCGGATTTTTTGTCTACGGTTTTGCCCTCTCGCGTATTTTCTTAGCATAAATAAGTTCAACAAAAATATCCTTGAATATACAGAAAAAAAAAAAAAATTAAATTCCCGCAGCTTCCAATTGTAGCGCGGTAAACTCACGCCACCCTCTGTCCCTTTCCCGTGGCCCCTCTGCCAGTGTTACCATATCTAGCATAATTTTATTCTTTTAGCATAATTTTGATCAAATTTTCGAGTCTGGAATATTTTTTAGCATATTAGAAGTTTTAGAATCATTCTAGCATAATTTAGAATGGAATGGAATATTTTTAGAATAATTTTATAAAAGCTACAAATCAGAGAGAGAGAGAGAGAGAGAGAGAGGGAGAGACGAATAAGGTAAGATGTTTGAATAGTTGGTTACTTTCAGTTTGGGCTTGGGTTGGATTAGGTTAGGTTAGGTTAGGTTGGATTAGGTTAGGTTAGGTTTTAGGTTAGGTTAGGATAAGTTTGAGCTTTGTACTTTACCCATGAAACCTAGGTTTTTCCGATGGATTTGGGTATGATTCATTCGATTTTCAGCTTCATTTCAGTCGGAAATGACCATTTTCTGTGTTTCCCCCCCTCCCTATAACCCTCGATTCCCCAAAGATCCCTCATTATTTCAGGGGGATGGGGGGGGTCATATATCAAAATCTGGTTATTTCCGACGGAAATGATGCTCAAAATCGAACGAATCACATCAAAATCCATCAGAAAAACGTAAGTTTCGTGGGAAAAAGCAGTATGGGTAGATACCGATATTTATCCTCTTACTGTATGTAGGTTCATTTTAATATTTTCATAGTAAACAATACATAATTAATATGTTGCACGAATATGTATAGAATTTTATCATTTACCTTCAAGTTAGCATAATTCATTTTTTACTTGGAACAAATATGCTCAATCTAGCATAATTTTTTCATTGCCCTAGCATAATTTCGTTGTTTGGATATGGCAACACTGCTCTCTGCCCCGCATTCTTCAGTCCATGCCTGCCTGCCGTAAGTGGATGTTGTGGTTGTAACCACACTATGATATGAGCCTCTTGCCTCCCACTTGCTTTCCACATGACCCCAGGACGTAAGCCAGCCTCACCAAAGGCTAATAATACAATTAGTAAGAACTCCAGAGTGACAAAACGATCAAGTTATGACCTTAGCAGAGAAAATTGTGTTACTGGACAAGCTAAGAAACGACCGTGCGAGTGTTTGCTATCACCAGTTAATGCATCTTTTTATTTTGTACTGTTTTGTTAATAAATGTGTAGATAATTGTGTATTACAGTACGGTGTTTACGTTTTTCCTTCATAATGGAGTATGTTCTTTCAATCTTGTAAGAAGTTATTTCGGGATGAGTATGGAGGTTTCGGGACAATTCGCAGTCACAACAAACACAAAACAATTCGCCTTCATTAATGAAGATAGCTATGGGTGACGCTAGAATATAATTCAAAGGCGACTACAACGAGGAAGAAACAAGTTAATTATTGACTAAAGGTGCAACTAATAAATAATATCCAGAACCTACGCTACTGAACATAGATTTTGCTGGATCCCCCTGAAATATAGTTATTAAAGTATTGATTAATTAATAATAAGTATATTGATGAAAGTTTTGATTAGTATATTTATAGAATGGCGGGGAATCGTCCAGGGTGCGAATTGTTCTGAAGGGAATCGTCCATGTTTTGACGGGGAATTGTCTGACGGCGAATTGTCTCGCAGTCAGTATGGACATGGACTGTGTGATGGGCAGCATGGTGGACACAAGTGCAAGTTTTCAATTGTTAATAGAGTATTCGCGGAATTGACTTTTCGCGGGGGTTACAAGAACCTAACTACCGCGAAATATGCGGGATTACTGTACTGTATATTCCAAGTGGTACATTTTAGTTAATTATATTTCAAGTGTTACATTTTAGTTTAATTGCATATAAAGCGAAGTAAATAAGTGCAGAACTTTACAAAATCAAGTAATTGTTGTGCCCCTCCACCTCTGTCTCTAACACAGGGTGCCTAACCTGCGAAAGCTCTTTTCACAGACATCCACCAATTTAAGGTGAATGAAATGCCCTGAATTGTTTTGTATTGTATATTCCTGTTGCTTCATACATGGTAATAGCCTACACTGTTGGCTTGTGTGTGACAAAATACCGAATTGATGGTCATTTACCAAATCATCACTCTTCCTTGGAATATACTATAATGTTTACCGCCATATAGATGCATACACACCTAATTACCTGAAGTGGGAGAAATGCCCAGGAGCATTAAAGTGATCGTAATGGGCGATATGAATGGAAGAGTAGGCATTGGTCCTGAGGATAACACAATGGGTTGTAATGGAGTACCAGGAGAAAATGATAATGGGAAGCGACTGAAGGATATGTGTCAGGCAAGGAGGTTGTTTATTTATAACACGTATTTCAAACACAAAGATGCACATAAATATGCATGGTATAGAGGGAATGGGGATCGTGTTGAATGGAGCCTGATTGATTATGTGCCTGTAGAGAGGTCGATGCTGGGAATGGTTGCTGATACGTGGACCTTGAGAGGATGATATGGAGGTCTGTCATATCACATGATTGTGGTGTGCAAGATCAAGCCGAGAGGAGTGAGGTGGACCAAGAGAGAGAGAAGCAGTCAGGGAGAAAGACTGAAAGTTGAGAGGCTGAGGATCAAAGAAATGGCAGATGACTACAGGGGAGAAGTTAGAATCAGTTAATTGAAATTAAATGGATCTGGACAGCCTGTGGAATGCATATAGGGATAGCTTAATCAGAAATGCTAAAGCAGTGTGTGGTGTGGCAAGAGTAACAACAAAGAGGAAAGGTACGGCATGGTGGGATGAAGAGGTTAAGAGATCGGTGGAAGAAAAGAAGAAGTGGCCAGAGTGGATACAGGACAGGGATTCAATTGAAATAACTGAATATATTGAGAGCAAGATGCACATAAAGAGACTGGTGAAGAGGAGAAAGGAGGAGGTCAGTGATGATCTAGGAAGAAAAATGAATGCAAACTACACTGACAATAGGAAGTTATTCTGGAAAGAGGTGCGGAAATGTAGAAGTGAAAGCGGAAAGAACTGCGATGGTGCGAAGGATGTAGGTGGTAAATTTTTAACTCATGGGGATGAAGTAAGGACCAGATGGACAGAATATTTTGAAAGCCTGATGATTGGGAATAGAGTGCAGTGCCAGGAAGCATGACACTCGCATGTTTGAAGAGCGCTGTGAAGCGGTTGAAAAATGGGAAAGCAGCTAGGGTTGTTGAGGTGTATGCAGAGATGATTAAATTTAGTGGAGAGAGCGGAATGAAGTGCTTGTTGGAGATATGTAAGATGGCATGGATGAGTGAAACTGTGCCAGCAAAGTGAATAAAGGCTAGGATTGTACCCCTGTACAAAAATAAAGGTGAGCAAAGTGAGGGTAAAAATTATTGTGGCATAAGTTTATTGAGTGTGGTAGGGAAGGTATGTGGATGAATTATAACTGAGAAAGAGAAATATTAGAAATCCTGGTGAGTGATGAACAGGGTGGCTTTAGGAGTGGCAGAGGATGTGTGGATCAAATATTTGCAGTAAGACAGATAGTGGAGAAGGCTTGTGAGAAGGACCATAAGGTGTCTATGACATTCATGGATCTGGAAAAAGCGTATGACAAAGTAGACAGAGAAGGGTTGTGGAAGGTTTTGTGCATGTATGATGTAGATGGTAAGCTGCAAGGTACCATCAAGAGTTTTTATGATGGTAGTGAAGTATGTATAAGGGTAAATGGGTATCTAAGTGAATGGTTTACGATTGGTGTGGGCGTTCGACAAGGTTATGTGATGTCCCCATGGTTGTTCAGTATATATATATATATATATATATATATATATATATATATGGATGGGGTGATGAGAGAAGGAAAAACACAGGTAATGGAGAGGGAGATGGCATTGGTAACGACAGAGGATGGATGGAATATCTCGGATTTGCTGTATGCCGATGATGCAATACTACTTGCAAATACCAGACAAGAACTTGGTTGACTAGTGCAGAGTTTTGCTGATGTCTGTGAGCATCGTGCCTTGAGAATTAATGTAGAAAAGAGTAAAGTCATGGTTATTGAGAGAGAATGTGACTCCCAGTGTGATATTACAGTGAATGGAGAGAGACTGGAATTGGTGAGAGAGTTCAGATATGTGGATACAGTTATAGAAAACAGAGGAAAATGTGCAAAAGAAGTGGAAAGTAGAGTGATGCAAGGAAGGAAAGTAGCTGGTGCAATAAGGGTCTTGATGAGAAATAGAGGCTTGAGTGTTGCAGCTGCATGAGGCTTACATAAAGGAGTGTTAGTGCCAACATTAACATATGGATGTGAGTCTGTAATGTGGCATGAACATGAAAAAAACAAGAGTGAGAGCAGTGGAGCTGGGACTGCTGAGGAATGTTCATGGAGTACCTACAGAGAGTGAATAGGATACGAAATAATGTGATTCATGAAAGATGTGGAGTGAGGAAGTCTGTGGTCACCTGAATCGAAGAGTATGTACTGATATGGTATGGTTAGGTGGAGAGAGTAGATAACAATAGAGTGGTGAAAAAGGTATATCTGCGAGAATTTGAAGGAGGGAGGAGGCGAGGTAGGCCAAGGAGAAGGTGGAGGGATATGGTGGATGAGTGTGTGAGGAAGAGAGGTTTGGAAGTCGGTGAGGCTAGGGGACTGATGAGATCGAGCTGGCTGGATGAATATTGTGAGGAGAAGTGCATGATCAGGGATTTGGCACCCCTTTTTAACATAACAGCTTCTGTATTGACTCAATTGGATACGTTTTTGTGAAGCTACAGAACTTGGTGAAAGCTTTTGGCATATCAGATAGAACCAGGATTCTGGGGGCTTGAATGGTGAGTGAATGGAAACATGGCCCATTGTACTGGGCAGTTTTGTGCTGTCTGAATATTGCTACTCCACACCTTGCCCTAGGATGGGAAAGGAGGTCTGTATGATGATGATGAGAGAGAACATCCACCTACCTTCCTCCTGCCAGTAAAAAATCTGCAATAGAATTCTCTGTTCCCTGCCTTAACCCTTTAACCGCGGGCTTGATTTGCTTTTTCTTCCGGCACCCACAGGCATATTCGCGCTTCGACAGACTCTCTAAAAATATTTGCCAAAAATCAGTTATTAGTCCTAGAATATTAAAATTACATATGCTTATGGCACATACCTTTAGCTTTCTCCTGGGGTGTTTGTTGAGCCTTCGTCGAGTACCATAGGACTTGGAGACCTCTGAAGTTGGGTAACGAAGTCTTCACTTTACACTTCCCGACAACCCGTAATATGATTACCACAGCTTGATATTATCACTAGAAACACTATTCTATGATTCTCAAATAGTTGGGAATCCATATTCCAAGAAAAAAAACATTGTGAAAGCAATGAAAATTATGAGGACGTATGACCTTCCCACTTGCGCTAGTTCGCCGCTGGTGTTGTCATTTATTATTCATAAAAACACTCACAGTTTATATTTCTATTACTATATAACACTTATATATATCTACAGTCTTTATCCATAAGTTTCCTTCAGTAATAGTAGTTTATTGTCACTGTAGGCATTCAATTTCTTTCAGTAAAATATGTAGCATTCACTTTCTTGTCCTGTATACTAGCATTGAGAGTGAATCTGTCACTTTCACTTTCACTCTCATAACTCATAGTATTCATACATACTAGAGTGAAACTTTCACTTTCATTACTCCGAGTATATATACTCGTATTCTTATAATACTACTCATTTACATTTCTGTTTACATTCTCTATTTTATTTATGAGATGGAGGGATGGGGTGGAGAGGTATATGAGAGAGGGGGGTGTGAGTTGGGAGCAGGGCAGTGAAATGGCGGGGGACAGGGCAACTTGGAGGTGATTTGTTTGTGGCCACCCCAAATGGGATTGAGGCGTCTGGCAATAGATAGATAGATTTTATTTACACTGTGTTATGCACTGTCACTTGAAGTAACTTATAAAACTATTTTCCACTGTTCACTTATATTTACATTCATTGCATTCACTTGCTGTTTACACATTATTTACAATTCCATTTGCACTGTTTTACTCAACAGAAAGATTGTAGTCACTCTCTTTCAATTGTCAGCCCTTTACCTCTTTCCACATGAGGTTTAGTAGGGGGTAAAGGTCACAGGGCCCTTTGCATGGGGGTAAAAAAGCGGTGGAAGTTAGCAGGAGCAAACAGTCATACCTTCACCTTGGAAGATGAGAGTGAACTGATAGGAGTGGGCCTAGGTGGCCTACCTAGGGAAATGCATTACTGCCAATGTCAGCCTCTTGACAGCTGCTAATATATAGTAGTGAAATGATTGGCAGGAAATCTAGACAATACATTATAAATTAGGTAGTTCCAGGTGAATGTAAATATCACTTAGGCTTCTCCCTTCCCTCCTTATATATATTTTTAGTACGAGAATAGATTATATGGCATATTTCAAGGGGAAATAAGCAGCAAAAATTAGCGAACGAGTGCACGTGAGGTGTTGTCAGGTGATAATTAGCCAATTCCAGGTGTATGGCAATCTCACTTACCGTATTTCTTTTTGGTATATATAATTTGGTATAAGAATAGGGCATAGGGCTTATTTCAATGGATGAAATCAGTGGAAAATTCCAGGGAAGATTTACTTAGCGTAGCACGGCCAGGCAGGCGAGAGGAGAGGGTAATGGAGGGAAGGTAGGGAAGGGAGTCAAGAACGGGGAGAAATAGCTAAATTGTCAACAATGGATGGGAGTACAGATGAGATTAGGAGTGCTGACTAGTGTTGGACATTGGCAGTACTGATAGATGATACAAGCTACCACTTGAAAGCCCGGGCGAATTCAAAATAACACAGAATCACAAAAGTGACGCCTCATGGTATGATTCCTTGCTCCCAAGCGTCACGAAAGTGACGCCCCGCGGTTAACCCTTTAAACGCGGCCGTGAACAGTCGACCCCCCCCGAGTGGTGGGGTTGTATCGCGGTCTGAGTATCTGTAGGAAAATATTAGCCAAAAATCAGAGATTAACCCTAGAACATTATACTTGGTATGGCAGATAGTACTTACATTCAGCTTTCTCCAGAGACATGTGTTGAGCCTTCGAGGACTACCCAAGGACTTGTGGAGACTTGCAAAGTTGGGTAACCAAATCTTCACTTTCACACCTCCGGCAACCCGGTTTCCCCTCTACCACAGCCTCATTCTGTCACAGTAAACTTTATACTTCAACGTAAAGGTAGTTTGGAATCCGTATTTGTACAATAAGCACTGAAAATAAGGCTAAAATCAACGGAGCGTACGGCCGACATGCAGCGCGGCGGCGGTCTTCCCGTCACTCAACAAACATTTCCATTTTCACAGCTAAAAACATGTATACTACATTATTTTCAATCATATTACTTCCCAAAAGATCACCGCGGCACGCTTTTTATTCTGCCTTACGCCCGTCACTTTATTCTCGTTCCTGTCGGCCACTTGCACTGACTCGGAAGAGCTAGAATTCGCCATAATGTCACTTTGAAAGCCTGCGGTAAACTGACGCTAAACAGGGGCAAACTGTACGAAAAAAAGCTAGTGTTACAACTGGGGAAACAAACCTTTCCTAGTAGCATAAACTGCTTGTGAGAGGAGAGCGCAGATTTACAGTTCTGAGCAGTCAGAGCGCTGCCATGTTTCACAGCCAGGCTGGCCGTGCCGTGGTGGGGGGGGAGGGGGGGGAAAAAACGCGATACTTGGCAACAACGGAGGTCAGTAGTACAAAGGTAAAGTATGCTAATTGTAGCTAAAGGGTGGTGGTACTGATAGACAATACCAGCTGGAGCCTGCTTGCCCGCGGTTATTCAAAATTTACTAGAATTGCAAACGCGACGCTCCGCCGTTATGTCCTTTTCGCTGAGCATCGCAAATGCGACGCTCCGCATTTAAAGGGCTAAGGGGTTAACCAGTCAAGACTCTTTTACTCCAAATCAGTACATCTTCCCTCCCTACCCACCACCAACACCATGTGAGCTATGAGGCCCACCAACCATCAACCCTCCCTCCCTCAGCACTCCACCACTTTCATAGTACAGTACAGTATAACCCCATTCTTTTTGTGTACTTTGTGTGTGTGTGTGTGTGTGTGTGTGTGATTATGGCTGGATGTTTGATGACAGCCGTCTCATGGTGGATAATAAAGTAGCTAGAAGAAAGGGTCACCCCTTCGTGCCAGAAAATGTCAAAGATTTTATGCTAACTGCCGGATGCCATTTTAATTCAGCCATTGGCTACGCTGGATGATGTCGAATGCCAGGTAATGCAGAGCCTGATAACTGGGAGTTTACAGTATTTTGTTTCTGGAACACTTTACTATTAAGCATCGCTGGTATCTATGATATTTCCTCAGGAAGTACACATTATTAATCTGTGGACTGCAGGGCAATGACTTCCAGTATCACTTTGTTTCATTGTCTTAATGTCCACTATATACTTTACTGTACTACTTTGAAATGATTTTTTATTAGTAATATTATTATTTATTTCAGGTGCAGTGGTGAGAGAACAGCAGGAAGGTGGATGCCTGATGTACAAAGCCACTTGCAGTCAGCCCATAAGAGGAGCTGATACGGATTCTATTGTCCCAGCTGTAAGTTTGTGCTGTGGCTGAAATCTTCATATTGTTCTTTATGGCTGTGTTTTGGAGCTGCTTATTGTGAGGCCCTCAGGCTATATTTCTTTGATTTTCCTTAGAATGATTATTGCTTCCATAGCCGGGAGCCATCTGAGTGTGCCTTGCTCATTACAGAGGTTATTCTCTTGGGCATGGAAGCATACGTTCCATTCTCTTATCCTTTGACTAATGCAAGAAAGCCTAGGTTTAATCACACTTGTTCTAATGCTGTCCACAACAAGGAGAGGGCCTATGAAACGTAATGGAGCCAACTCACCCCTGAATTACATCATTCTTATGTTTCTGGCCGGAATCATGCTGAGTCTGGTCCTCACTCTGCTAAAGATAATTTTATCCTTACTAAATGCTCTCAACTCCACCTCGAATTCTTCTCGCTCTTTCTGGGACCCTGCCAAAGTCTTTTTTAACAACTTTACCTCATCATCATTCCCTCCTCTTTTCTACTCTGATGGCTCTACGGTTATTTCTTCTACTGATAAAGCAGATCTCCTCTCCCAAAATTTCTCCTCCAGTTCCACCGTAGACGATTCCGGTGCTGTTCCTCCATCACTTCCACCCTCTGACTTCCTCATGGCTGACATTAAAATTTCTCAGTAGATGTATATTCTGCCATCACTAGCCTTAGTACTAACAAGGTATATGGGCCTAATGGGTTCCATCCTGTTGTTGTCAAGAACTGTGCTTCTGTGCTTACATCCTGCTAGGTAAGCTCTTCCGCCTTTGTCTGTCAACTTGTACAGCTGCCAGCACTCCCGCGTGTTACAGGGGCACGAGGGTTTGAAGAGATGTGGCACCACTGTGATTATTTACTTTGAAACAGTCCACGTGAATGAAGCGGAGTAACCTCGATATAGTTTCGTTAAAGAAAGATGTTTGTTGTATGTAAGCTCCATTTTGCTAGGTTGATATTTCAACCCCAATTATTGGTATAATTTACATTGATCTACCTAAAGATGATAATCACTTTTTTATGACATATTATGACTGTCCATAGGTTTGAGGTGAACTGACGTGTAAAGGAGGGTGGGAGGGGAGGGAGGGTGTTCCCCAACCCCACCTGGGGTAAGAGGGAGGATCCCCTTCATGGAGTCACAGAGAGAGAGAGAGAGAGAGGGGGGGGAAGGTGCTGTAAGCTTCGCACATGACACGGTAAGACGAGACCACATCTGCTTCATTACCCTCAATACGGAAACTCAGCAGTACTGAACAATCGTAGAATAGTGAGTAACTTCGTGAACTATGGTTATGTGAGGAATAAATCATGATAAAAAGAGAAAACTATATGTTTCAGTTTATGTATTAAGGAAATATTACACTGTATAATCATAAATTGTGGGTGAAACCATGCCCATGACTTGAGAAGACACTGATCCAGACTGAGACTTGTGGATGGCAGCTTTCAGAGATCAAGGTCAACCTACTCTAGTAATGTGAATCGTATAATTATAATGATTATAACATCTTAGGCTAAAAGACTAAATAACATGGTGATCCTAGCATTAACACCTACACTGAGACAAAAATTGATAATGGAGTTAAATTGCTTAATAACTAATGAAGGATTTTGATACACCAAATGAATGTGGTTAAGTATATATATATATATATATATATATATATATATATATATATATATATATATATATATACAGTATATATATATATATATATATATATATATATATATATGTATATATATATATATATATATACATATATATATATATATATATATATATATATATATATATATATATACGTTATATATATATAAATATATATATATATATATATATATATACAGTATATATATATATACATTATATATATATATATATATATATATATATATATAAATCCCTCCAATATCCGACGTAATAGAGCCATAGGCAGGTCCGGATAGTGGTCCTACCCTGATATTGGGCCCCAGCTTATTGACTTGTACTTATGGACCTTAACTCAGAGAAACACCTATACAACTCCCTCTGGACATGCATAGCACCTATTTAAGACCCAAATCACACCAATAAGACACATAAAAGACTGAAATAAATGCAAAAGAAGCATAAAATGAGGTTTTTGAGGTAGCTTCATACAATATTCAACATTCTGGATACTTACAAGTCCCTGGCTCCTGGACTGGTAGTTATGGACCCTAACCTAGCCTCACTCAGAAAAACACCTCCCTACTGCACATGCATAGCACCTAAGACACAGCATATTCACACCAATAAGGGTCATAACAGAGTGAAATGAGGTGTTTGAGGTAAGTATAGTATGGAAAATACAGTAGAGTACAGTATGAAACATTCTGCCTACTTACAACAAGTCCATGGCCATCTCGATGAATAACCCCCTCCTCTCGGACTCTGACAGTAAGAAGGATTTCCTGAAGCACTTGCAGTACACTGTTCATGAAGTCGTGCACTGAGCTTAGTCATACGCACTCAGAAGTCCGTTCTCTTCACAGCGCGCAAACTTGTCTAACTTATGCTCCATTGTAACTTACTAAGTGTTGCACTCTGCATTTTAACTTTTTCCACTCTTATAACCATTTTTAAAGCAAAAACACACAAGTCTATTTACGTTAAATTTAGTTCAAAAATTATCTTTTCACTCACAACTGTAAATCCTTAACACAATACACTGTTTTTTTGACTACACAACACTGTAAATTCCCGTGTGGTCTAATGGAGAAGTTCTTGGCGTCTGTTCACTGTTAGAGTCCGAGAGTATCACTGGCAGGTGACCTAGGGGTGCATTGCTGGGTCGTGGTGATGGTGTACCCACTGCAGACGACTCTGAAGACAGATGCAAACTCACGTCGAGTGGTGACTCCACTGTGGCTGATGTGCTGGGCTGTGGCTCGGAGCATGAGGGCCTGTCTTGGGGAGGCAACGGAGTGGAGCCAGGGCTGGGCACAGCGGGGGTCACGGGCCTGAAAAAACTGTCAATCGTTGATTGACGCAAGGAACGACGATTCTGACGATTGATGATGCGCTGCCTGAAAGCACGCACTTCCTCCACAAGTCCCAAGGGCCCCATCTCCCTGTCGCAGTCCGGGTGTTCCAGGTAGTCTAGAACAAACTCTAGGTGTTCCCTGAGTGCGCTCAGCTTGGGGATGGCTGGAGTTGTGTCATGCTGAGAGGAGTCCGCATCATTGTCGCCATCCTCGTCGGAATCTTCAAGCTGGGTACTGACACCTGCAACTGAAGAAGCTATCTTGATATCAGACAAGGTCTGATACCCAGGATCACCCTCGTCGTCATCCAACCA
>NC_137039.1:11352609-11415830 GCF_032717465.1 Coenobita brevimanus
AATTTTCAAACCATGTTCCCACCACCATCACGACCGCCACCATCACCTCTCATTCCATGACAAGCTTAGTTTCTGGTAGTCTATAACATCCATATAGAACTATCGATTAAAGTGACACGATATTAATTGTTTATAAAATATAATACTGCGTATGAAGAAGTGAAGGAACGCTGTGGGGTGGATGTGGATGTGGTTGAGAAGATTAGGAGAAATACACTGAGGTGGTTTGGACATGTGAAGAGAAAAGGAGAATGAGTGACTGACTTAGAGGGTGTATGTAGGTGAGGTGGAGGGAGGGAGAGGGAGAGGTAGACCGAGGATGAGGTGGAGGGATGGAGTTGAGAGGTATATGAGGAAGGGGGGGTTAAGTTGGGGGGAGGGTAGTCAAATGGTGGGTGACAAAGCGACTTGGAGGCGTTTTGTCGGTGGCCACCCTTTGCTGGATTAGGGCGTCAGGCTATAGATAGATAGAGATAGATAGTAAAATGCTTTCAATTTTATATGGTAAACTGTGTCAAGATTTGGGTGAAGGTCTTGGCTATACCAGTGTTTTGGATGCTATATTAGTCCGATTTGTTTCTTCTGTCAAACTGATTAGTTTATTGAATGAAATCCAATTTAACTTTGACAGGAAGAAAGGATAAACTCAAATATTTTTTTTTTTTAAGTCCTCTAATATATGCTAACTTTTCCTGACCCCACAGTAGCCGGATATAGAAACCATCCAATCATATTCGTCTGGTTAGTTCTGCACCCAATCACAGTTAAGAAGGTTGGGCAGCCAATCATGATTTAACCGAGGTTTCTTCACCTCACTGGTGAGGAAGCTATATCCACTTTTGCCTTATAGTCTGCCAGAAACTAAGCTTGTCATGGAATGAGAGGTGGTGGTGGTGATGATGGTTGTGGGAACATGGTTAAAAAATTTAGCCAAAACAATCTTAACAAGTTGAATCATACTATCAGTTTTTGACTAATAAGGATATAGGCAAAGAATGAATCTCTCTCTCTCTCTCTCTCTCTCTCTCTCTCTCACACACACACACACACACACACACACACACACACACACACACACACACACACATTATATATATACTGTATGTATATATATATATATATATATATATATATATACTTAACCACATTCATTTTGTGTATCAAAATCCTTCATTAGTTATTAAGCAATTTAACTCCGTTATCAAGTTTTGTCTCAGTGTAGGTGTTAATGCTAGGATCACCATGTTATTTAGTCTTTTAGCCTAAGATGTTATAATCATTATAATTATACGATTCACACTACTAGAGTAGGTTGACCTTGATCTCTGAAAGCTGCCATCCACAAGTCTCAGTCTGGATCAGTGTCTTCTCAAGTCATGGGCATGGTTTCACCCATGAAGCTACTCACTATTCTATGATTGTTCAGTACTGCTGAGTTTCCGTATTGAGGGTAATGAAGCAGATGTGGTCTCGTCTCACCGTGTCGTGCGAAGCTTACAGCACCTCCCCCCCCCCCTCTCTCTCTCTCTCTTTGACTCCATGAGGGGGATCCTCCCACTTACCCTGTGTGGGGTTGGGGAACACCCTCCCTCCCCTCCCACCCTCCTTTACACGTCAGTTCATCTCAAACCTATGGACAGTCATAATACGTCATAAAAAAGCGATTATTATCCTTAGGTAGAACAATGTAAATTATACCAATAATTGGGGTTGAAATATCAACCTAGCAAAATGGAGCTTACATACAACAAACATCTTTCCTTAACGGAACTATATCGAGGTTACTCCGCTTCACTCATGTGGACTGTTTCAAAGTAAATAATCACAGTGGTGCCACATCTCTTCAAACCCTCGTGCTCCTGTAACACGCGGGAGTGCTGGCAGCTGTACCTTTCCTTCTTGCTGGAAGTTTGCTTTCATTCAGCCTGTTCCAGAGAATGGTGACCATTCCCAAGCCTCTAACTATCGCCCTGTTGCTTTAACATCATGTGTCTTATAAGATTTTGAGTCTATTCTTAACAGAAAAGTTTTTAAGTATCTTTCCTATCACACCCTTCTTTCCGATCATCAGTATGGGTTCCTTCAGGGAGGCTCCACTGTCGATCATCTCACCTACCTTTCAGACTCCTGGTCATCCTCCTTTTGGGACTTCGGCAAAAGCTTTGCTATTGCACTTAACATCTTGGATGCTTTCAGTCAAGTCTGGCATAAATCTTTAATTTCCAAGCTGCCCTCTTATGGTTTACATCCTTCTATCTGTGCCTTCATTTATAGCTTCCTTTCTGATTGTTTTATAGCTGGCATTGTAGATGGCCTTTGTTCTTCTCGTAGATATGTCAACATTGGTATTCCTCAGGGCTCTCTCCTATCACCAACTCTTTTCCCTTTATTCATCAATGACCTAAGCTGTAGAGCTGACCTATCCACTTGTACGCTTATGGTTCCACCCTTGACCTTTCCAGTCTTGTCTCACACAGCGTCCATCAGAGCAGTTACTTCAACAAACAAGCGATGAGGCTATGGCACACCTAATGTCTGACATGGCTTGTATCTCTGCCTGGGGTAATAGCAATCTTGTTTTTAAACCACTGCATGCTGTCGACGTATGGGTACGTCGCAACTTTTTTTCACGCTGAGACCTGACGACATGCTGGTATGTTTTGCAATTGCGAGGTCCATCATTTGCACGTTTTTCAAGTTTGCGGGTGATTTTTGGTAGGCATATGTGGGAGACCTTCCTCAACCAGCTGCCAGGCAGCGACACTGCCTGACTCCGCGTAACCCCCACACGCCATTGTCTGGGCAACTCACCTGTTAGCAGTGACCTGGCCAGTAAAGACATGTCTCTCCAACGACAAAATTCAAGCCACCCTTGATGCCTTCATAGGCAAGAGTGATTCCTCAATTGATGACGATGTGGAGGACAGAGATTACGTGGCGCCAGAGGAAGAAACGGGCAGAAGTGATGAGGAGGTAATGTCGTCAAGGAAGATGCGGCATGTTGATATGTTCGGTGAGTGAAACAACGCTCATATCACCTATGTTATTGTGTGAAAACCAGTATATTTTTGTACTACATATAAATTCGTACCAAGTGAGCAAATATCTACCTACTCTGGTGGTTTGCAATACTTTTCCCTTCCATGGAAAACGTGACAGCAGCAGCAGGGCTGCAGAGAATACGGTACAAGGTGTTTGGAGGGACACCTCTATAATGCACTTATAAGCTCAGGTGAGCACTTTTTTTGGTATTTTCCAGTGTTTCTCATAAAAAACAGAGGTTTGGGCAAAAAAAAAAAAAAAAAAAAAAAATCGAAAATCTGCCGGGATTGGGGGAGGTCATTGGTAAAAAATCTGCCGGTAGATGCCGGGTTAATGAATCAAAGACTCAGTTCTTACACTTAGCAACCCGACAAAATCTTCCATAGGAGCACTCACTAATGTTTAATAATTTTCCTATTAAAACTGCCGATTCGGTAAATGACCGCTGATTTGTTATTTTGTCTCACCGCTGTCTGTCTGTCTAGCCTAGCCTAGCCTAACCCAGGTTTTGCAACTTCCTCTCCTAGCATAGCCTATGACATGCACCAAATTGTTTTTGTTGCTTATTTTTATTGTTTTACAAATGCTTCTTTAGTTTAGTCTTTGTAAACAAATAATCACATAATTTGGGACTATTGTGGGGGGTAATATAGGCTTTTTTGCAATTATATCTGGTTAGTCGGAAAATCTGATAAGTCAGACTGTCTTAGAGCCCCATATAATTTAAATTTTGATACTGTATTTATGTACTGTATGTATGTATATAGAGTATATATATATAATATATATATATATATATATATATATATATATATATATATATATTTATATATATATATATATATATATATATATATATATTATATATATATATATATATATATATATATATTTATATATATATTTTTTTTTCATTCATTGCCAGACGCCATGAATCCCAGACGGGGTGGCCAATGGCTTAGAGTTAATTGTTTTACAGGGAGGGGCACTAATCCTCCACCTCAACCCCACTTTGACACGTAGGGATGTAAATATATATATATATATATATTTATATATATATATATATTTATATATATATATATATATATATATATACATATATATATATATATATATATATACAGTAATCACTCTAATATCCGGACGCCCAATAACCGAACATCCCCACTACCCGGACCTTATTGTCCTGGGATCCAGCATTCCCAAAATGGTCCGACCCCCCCCCCCAAAAAAACAAGGATTTTTTGCCGTCCGTAATTTGAATTTGCCGCGCGCGCCGCGGGAGAGCATTGTTTTGGTGCGTCATTCCTCCGACGTCCGATAGAGCGCCGCTGCATCCTCCCCACTTCCCGCCTGTCTCTCACCACGACTGGACCTACGCTCATCGCAATGGCTGCCCACGTGCTCGCTTTTGTGGTGGTGCCATACTTGCTGCAGGGCCTCCTGCTGCTCTCGGGCCTCCTCTTAGTGTGTGTGATGATGGCCCCGCCACCTGAGAAAAGGAAGAGAGTGGTGTTGACTCTGGAAAAGAAGAGGGAGATATTGGAGAAAGTTGATGCGGGTTGGTCGTCTTTCCCCATTCTCCGCGAGTACAACCTGGCCCGGTCGACTTTGTTCGATATCAAACGTTCCCGAGACAAACTCATGCAGTACACGGCTGACTTCTCGTCGCGAAGCAAACGCAACGTGGAAAGGAAGGTTATGTTTAACCCCAAGTTTGCAGAAATCGACCGATCCACGTTGATTTGGTACCGACAGCAACGTGCAGCTGGTGTGATGGTACGTGGAACGGAGCTGAAGGCTGCTGCTGAGAAGTTCACAAGGCTTCACGACGCCCTAGACTTCAAGGCATCTGAGGGTTGGCTCTTCGCGTTCAAGTTGCGACATGGCCTTACTAACTGTAAAGCACATGGCGAAGCATTGGACGCTAATGAGGATGGAGTTGACGAGTTTTGGCACAAGGTGAAAGGCTTGATCAACAGGGAGGGCCTAACTCTTGGTCAAGTCTACAATGCTGACGAAACTGGCCTATTCTATCGCTCGCTGCCAACGAATACTCTAGCCGAGGAGACGGCGAAGCGTGTACCTGGCCGCAAGCTTTCTAAGGAACGGATATCTGCTTTGTGTTGTGCCAGTGCTAACGGCATGCACCGGCTTAAGCCCGTTGTTGTTGGCCATGCAAAGCAGCTTCGGTGCCTTCGTGGGGTGATGGATGTCCTTCCTGTCGTCTGGTACCATTCTTTGAAAGCTTGGTTCACAGCTGTGATTTTCAAAGACTGGTTTCACCGTCACTTCGTCAAGGAGGTCATCCATTACCAGACGAAGACACTGGGAATCCCTCACGACCAGGTAAAGGCTCTCCTTCTGCTCAACAATGCACCTGCCTACCCGTGTGACAAGGACTTGTTGCTGAGAATGGCCGTATTAGGTGCATGTTTCTGCCACCAAATACGACTGCTCTCATTCAACCCATGGACCAAGGAGTGATCGTGGCAACAAAGCGCCTGTACCGTCGGAAGTTCCTGGACGAGGTGATGGTTGTTCTCGAGGACGAGGACGAGCGCAGGGAAGGACGTGACACACGAGGCAAGCGGACTTTGGAAAACCTTCGCCTCTACAAAATCAAGTCTGCGCTGTACAACTGGGCTAGTGCATGGAAGGAAGTCCCTGTGAAAACTCTTGAAAATGGTTGGTCTCGTCTGCTTCTCAGAACGGATGTGGAGTACGATTTTCTAGGGTTTGACGTGGATGACTTCCATGCACGGCTACGTACGCACGGCGACGTTGTTGATGTGGACGATGTTCGTGAGTGGTTGGACGACGACGAGGGCAATCGTGGGTATCAGACGTTGTCTGATATCGAGATCGCGTCTTCGGTTGCTGGTGTCAGTCCCGAACTTGAAGATTCCGACGACGAAGTCGATGATGATGCGGACTCCTCTCAGCAGGACACTACTCCAGCCATCCCCAAGCTGAGCACACTCCGGGAACATCTAGAGTTCGTCCTAGACTACCTGGAACACCCGGACTGCGACAGGGAGATGGGGCCCTTGGGACTCGTGGAGGAAGTGCGTGCTTTCCGGCAGCGCATCATCAATCGCCAGAATCGTCGGTCCTTGCGTCAGTCAACGATTGACAGTTTTTTCAGGCTCGTGACCCCCGCTGTGCCAAGCCCTGGCTCCACTCCGTTGCCTCCCCAAGACAGGCCCTCATGCTCCGAGCCACAGCCCAGCACATCAGCCACGGTGGAGTCACCGCTCGACGTGAGTTTGCGGCTTTCCTCAGAGTCCTCTGCAGTGGGTACGCCATCACCACGACCCAGTGATGCACCCCTTGGTCGCCTGCCAGTGATACTCTCGGACTCTGACAGTAAATAAACAGCAAGAACTTTTCCACTAGACCACACGGGAATTTTGAGTGTTGTGCAGTGAAAAAAATGGTGTGTTGTGTTAAGGTTTTCGAGTTGAGAGAAAAGACTCAGTGGAAACTAAATTTAACGTAAATAAACTTCTTTGTTTTGGCTTTGGAAATTTTGAAAAGATTGGGAAAAGTTAATGTGCAACACAAAATTTAACTGGAACATTATTTGGACTAAAGTGAACACTGTGAAGAGAACGGACTTCTGTGTGTTATTGACTAAGTTCAGTGCAAGACTTCAGGAAGAGTGTACTGCAAGTGCTTCAGGAAATCGTTCTTACTGTCAGAGTCCGAGAGGAGGCGGTTATTCATCGAGGTGGCCAGGGACTTGCTGTAAGTAGCCAAAATGTTTCATACTGTACTTTTTTCCATACTATACTTACCAGAATGTTTCATACTGTACTTTTTTCCATACTATACTTACCTCATGCATGTGCAGTAGGAATGTGTTTTTCAGAGTTAGGCTAGGTTAGGGTCCATAAGTACCAGAATGTTTATTAATGTATGAACATACTTCTAAACCCTCATTTTATGTTTCTTTTGCATTTATTTCAGTCATTTATGTGCCTTATTGATGTGATTTGGGTGTTAAATAAGTGCTATGCATGTCCAGAGGGAGTTGTATAGGTGTTTCTCTGAGTTAGGGTCCATAAGTACAAGTCCATAAGCTGGGGCCCAATATCCGGACAAAACCAATAACCGGACCTACCAATGGCTCTATTACGTCGGATATTGGAGTGATTACTGTGTATATATATATATATATATATATATATATATATATATATACAGTAGAACCTCTTTGGTTCGGACCCCGTTGATCTGGATTTCAGTTAATTCAGACAAAATTTAAAAATAATAAGCTCCAAAAATATGTTGAAAATACCGGTAATTCTAAAGTCATTTTCAGTATTGGCGCGGAAAACGATCGTCATTTGTTTAGTCTCAGATCACGCTAGGTCGCAACATGGGCGCCTGTTTAAACACACGCTAGCATTCGTTCCATCATCTAGGTCACCAACCATTTATATTTTTACGCTGTATTTCAAAAGTTAATCCTCCTTACCATGCCCCTTAACGCAAGTGTAGCTTCTGCAATGAAAAATGGTGTTAAAAGGAAGCATGTAACACTAAGCATTGCAGATAAAGTGAAAATACTGGATAAACTAAAGGCTGGTGTTCCTCCAGGAAAACTCGTGAACAAGTTTGGTATCGCCAAACAAACTGTGTCGGACATCAAGAAAAACAAAGATAAAATTAGACAGTTTGCTTTAAAATTTGATGGTACAAACAGTGACTATGGTGAAAATAAAAGTAAAAAAACTCTAAAAATGCCATTGGACAAGAATCTAGAAGAGGCTGTTTATAAATGGTACATACAGCAGCGATCATGCAGAGTGGCAGTGAGAGGAATTGAACTCCAGTCTGCAGCAGAAAGGCTCGCCAAACATCTTGGTCATAACAATTTCAAAGCTAGCTGTGGATGGTTATGGAGATTTAGGAAACGACATAATATTATGAACAAGAAGGTGTGTGGAGAATCCCTGAGAGCTGATGCTGCAGCTGTGGAACCGTTCCGAAAAAAACTGAATGGCATCATTGTTAGTTCAGATTTACGTCTGTGTCAGCTTTACAATGCAGATGAAACTGGTATATTCTGGAGATCCTTGCCAGAAAATACCCAGGCATCAGTGAATGAAGCCAAAATCCCTGGGAGAAAAATAAGCAAGGAGAGAGTATCGCACTCGTATGCGCAAATGCCGACGGCAGCCACATGCTCAAGCCTGTCCTTGTTGGCAAATCAAAACAACCTCGAGCTATCAAAGATATCATGCCTGAGCTCCCAGTGTATTGTTACAGCAGTGCAAATGCATGGTTTACTGGGGAGAGAACATCACACGGGTTTTACCATCATTTTGATCCTGAGGTAAGAAAGTATCAGAGGTGCTTAAAATTCCCGCAGAAAATGTTAAGGCTTTACTGCTTCTTGAAAAATTACCCATCACACACGAACATTGAAAAATTGTGTAGCAGAGATGGAAAGATTAGGTGTCTTGCTCTGCCACCTAAAACAGCCTCTCTTATTCAACCTATGGACCAAGGTATCATCATGGCCTATAAAAGGCTTTACAAAAGAAAGTTTCTGGAGGAAGTAATGGTGGTGTTGGAATCGAGTGAGGACAGATTTGATGACACGAGGGGCAAGAGGACACTCAAAAATCTTAGAAACTACAATGTTCTATCTATCTATCTATTGTTAGCCTGACGCTCTAATCCCGCAAAGGGTGGCCGCAGACAAAACACCTCCAAGTCACTCTGTCACCCACCATTTGACTACCCTCCCCCCAACTCACCCCTCCCTCCCTCATATACCTCTCAACTCCATCCCTCCACCTCATCCTCGATCTACCTCTCCCTCGCTCCCTCCACCCCACCTACATACACCCACGTAGTCAGTCTTTCATTCTCCATTCTCTCCACATGTCCAAACCACCTCAGTGTATTTCTCCTGATCTTCTCAGCCACATCCACATCCACCCCACAACGTTCCTTCACCTCTTCATTCGTCAACCTGTCCCTCCATGTCACTCCACATGCTCCTCTCAAGTAACTCATTTCCACTGCTCTCACTCTTGACTTGCTCCCCTCTTGCAAGGTTCATGCCTCGCTTCCATACGTCAGGGTAGGGATCACAATTCTATCATGCAGTGACTTTTTAACTTAGAATCTTAAGTCCATGATATTTAACTGGGCAAAGGCTTGCAGAGAACTGAAAACCACTATTCTATTGAATGCGTGGAAACAGTTGCTGTATTCAGACGATGTTGAATTTGACTTCAAAGGATTTCAGCCTCAGGATTATCATAAAACTCTGTTGGCTGCTGGAGAGAACTTAACCCTTGTGGATGTGGACGAATGGTTGGATGAAGATGATGATCCTGGATGCCAAAACCTAACAGATAAATAAATTGCAGACAGTGTTGTAGGAGCTGAAAATGTTGATAGCCCTGATGATAACAATGATGATGATGATGATGATGATCTCCCCGAAAAATTACCATTGTCACAAGCACGGGAACACGTGGATTGGCTAGTGAAATTCCTCGACCACTGCCGCTACAGCAACATGAAACCTTACTACGAGCATATGAGGACTGTATGAGATATAGTAATTAAGTAGCAGTGGAATAGGAAGACACAAACGAAGATTGATAACTTCTTCAAACCCCGTCCTTCATCACAGTCTGCTTCTGCAGAGCCTCAACCCTCCACTTAACACGTAACTAGTAAGTAACCAGTATCAATTAATTTCCATATCAGTTTATTTCTGAGTAATTTATTTTATATTATTTTTTTTTATTTATAGCATCATGATTATAAAGGTCAACTGCACCTCACTCCCCACGTTGAGGGACAAGTTGAGATTACACACTGAGGGCTGTTATTTTAATATTCATTTTGTCTTCGCAGGTACTGTACCGCATATTGTAGTCTGTTGCTCAATTTTATGTGAGTACAGTGCTGTTGTCATTTGATAAATTATGGAGGGGTCAGTGCAGTCAACAGATGTTTGACATAACTCTGTGTAAGGCATGGATGCTCCACAGTCTCACCACACTACACCACCAGCCACCCGATGCTACCACAGCACAGTTTTTTGTTATTTCTCATCACAAGACTTCATTAGGGGTGGTTACTGGACTTGACAAATATTGGTTTAAATAGATTTTAACATACTGTATTTTGATGGGCATGCAGTATTTCTTGCTAGCAACATGAATGTAAAACATAAACTACAGAAACGTGTGGGTAACAGTACGAAGTCAGGCGCCCAGGCGAGGCGTTTGCGTGGTTGTCTTAGCAACCCCGCACTCCTCAAGACAACGGTGCAGCAGTGCACCGCAAGTGGATGTTGTAATGCATTAGCTTTTCATGACTACCTAACAGTTCCTTGCTATGGATATGTCAAATGGTAGCTATGATGGATGGTAACTCTGGCTTCTAACACTAGTACTGTACGATCAGAATTTATATAGACTGCTGAGGTCAATTGTGAGCACAAGGCGACTGTGGCTACCTGTAGTTGTTGTTCCATACCACACCACAATTTTTTTTTTTTTTTTTTTCCTTTTTAAATCCACAGAGTTTGCTTACACAAAAATGGGTCAGAATATTCTACAGTGTTTAATGATTACTGTAGGTTATTTTTTGTACTTAAATGTGAGTACGTTTAAGTACTTGGGTAGTGTGATGAGTAAGGATGGAGGTTTGGAGGGTGAAGTGCTTGAAAGGGTACAGCAGGGAAGAAAGGTTGTTGGTTCTTTGAAAGCAGTGATAAGAAACAGGGAAGTGAGCATGGATGTGAAAAAGTTACTACATGACAGTATTGTGATACCAACTCTAACGTACGGAAGTGAAGCTTGGACGTTGTTGGAAGGACACAAGTCAAGAGTGAGAGCCGTGGAAATGAGTTATTTAAGAGGAGCCTGTGGAGTCACATGGAGAGACAGGCTGACGAATGAGGATATAAAGGAGCGTTGTGGTGTTGATGTGGATGTGATAGGAAGCGTTATGAGGAACACACTGAGGTGATTTGGCCATGTGGAGAGGATGGAGGGTGAAAGACTGACGAAGAGAGTGTATGTGAGTGAGGTGGAGGGGGAAAGAGGGAGGGGGAGGCCGAGGATGAGATGGAGAGATGGGGTGGAGAGGTATATGAGAGAGGGGGGTGTGAGTTGGGAGCAGGGGAGTGAAATGGCGGGAGACAGGGCGACTTGGAGGCGATTTGTTTGTGGCCACCCCAAACGGGATTGAGGCGTCTGGCAATAGATAGATAGATAGACTTGTACATCAAACATTAGCTTCTTGCCCACACCGGCATTATCAATATGCCAAAGATGACAATGTATTTTTATGCCTACATAAACTTTATTTTTATTCCAAATATTAAAGTTAATTAATTAATTTATTTTTTTGCCTACACGGGCCTTAGTCACTTACTACAGTTTAAAATGTAGGCTAGTTTCTTGTCATACCCTTACCTGTAAATTGTGCAATACAAAACTGTCCTACATGTTTAGTTTGGTTACTTTAGTATCCTTTCATCTTTTGCAGTGACATAGGTTTGACATATGCCACATACGTTAATAATTAACAAACATACCATATGTAGATAGTTTTTGGTATGAACTGGAGATTACCTTGATGGTCTGCACAATCTGCTAATTCGGACAACCCTTTCCCCCATATAGTCCGAACGAGAGAGGTTCTACTTATCAATCTATCTATCTATCTATTGCCAGATGCCTCAATCCCATTCGGGGTGGCCACAAACAAATCGACTCCACGTCGCCCTCTCCCCCGCCATTTCACTGCCCTGCTCCCAACTCACACCCCCTTCTCTCATATACCTCTCCACCCAATCCCTCCATCTCATCCTCGGCCTCCCTCTCCCTTTTCCCCACTCCACCTCACTCACATACACTCTCTTCGTCAGTCTTTCACCCTCCATCCTCTTCACATGGCCAAACCACCTCAGTATATTCCTCCTAACACTTCCTATCACATCCACATCCACACTAAAAAGCTCCTTTATATCCTCATTTGTCAGCCTGTCTCTCCATGGGACTCCACAGGCTCCTCTTAAATAACTCATTTCCACTGCACTTACTCTTGACTTGTGTCCTTCCAACAACGTCCAAGCTTCGCTTCTATACGTTAGAGTTGGCATCACAATTACTGTCAAGTAGTAACTTTTTCACATCCATGCTCACTTCCCTGTTTCTTATCACTGCTTTCAAGGAACCAGCAACCTTTCTTCCCTGCTGTACCCTTTCAAGCACTTCACCCTCCAAACCTCCATCCTTACTCATCACACTACCCAAGTACTTAAACGTACTCTATCTATCTCTATCTATTGCCAGACGCCTCAATCCCGTTTGGGGTGGCCACAAACAAATCGCCTCCAAGTCGCCTTGTCCCCCGCCATTTCACTGCCCTGCTCCCAACTCACACCCCCCTCTCTCATATACCTCTCCACCCCATCCCTCCATCTCATCCTCAACCTCCCCCTCCCTCTTCCCTCCTCCACCTCACTCACATACACTCTCTTCATCAGTCTTTCACCGTCCATCCTCTCCACATGGCCAAACCACCTCAGTGTGTTCCTCATAACGCTTCCTATCACATCCACATCCACACCACAATGCTTCTTTATATCCTCATTTGTCAGCCTGTCTCTCCATGTGGCTCCACAGGCTCCTCTTAAATAACTCATTTCCACTGCTCTCCCTCTTGACTTGTGTCCTTCCAACAACGTCCAAGCTTCACTTCTATACGCTAGAGTTGGTATCACAATGCTGTCATGTAATAACTTTTTCACTTCCATGCTCACTTCCCTGTTTCTTATCACTGCTTTCAAAGAACCAGCAACCTTTCTTCCTTGCTGTACCCTTTCAAGCACTTCACCCTCCAAACCTCCATCCTTACTCATCACACTACCCAAGTACTTAAACGTACTCACATTTTCCAATTCCTCACCATCCAACTCGCTGTACATTCGCTGACTTCACCTCTTTCAAAGACCATCACTTTACTCTTCCCTACATTCACCTTTAGATTCCGTTTCTTACACACTCTCCCAAACTCATCCACCAAGCCTTGTAGCTCCCCTTTGTCTTCACTCAACAACACAGTATCATCTGCAAACAACAGTACAGGGAGTTTCCAAACACTATCCTCTCTCACCAGGGCCACTCCAACATCCACTACCCTACCTTGTACCTCTTTTATTACCCCATCCATGTACAGATTGAACAACCATGGAGACATGACACATCCCTGTTTCAACCCAACTTTCAAAGAGAAAAATTCACTTAGTTCACCATCCACACGTACTGCAGCCTTTGCTCCATCGTACATACTCTTCACAGCATTCAACAACTTCCCATCTACTCCATATATTCTTAACACTTTCCATAATCCTTGTCTATCCACCCTGTCATATGCTTTCTCCAAATCCATGAAAGCCGCATACAACTTCTTTCCCTCCTCTAAAAACTTTTCCACGAAAGATCTAAGAATGAATATCTGATCTACACAACCTCTTCCCTTCCTAAAGCCTTCCTGTTCTCCAACTAATTCCTCTGTTCTTTCTCAAACTCTGTCAATAAGTATCCTACCATACACTTTTCCTATTATACTAAGAAGACAAATTCCCCTATGATTATCACACACTTCTTTTTCCCCTTTTCCTTTGTACAAGGGAATAATTATACCTGACTTCCAATCCTCCGGGACTCTACCTTCCTCCCAGGCTAATCTGCACATCTTCCACATCCATTCTACTACTATCTCTCCCCCATGCTTCAGCATTTCACCACACACTCCATCAATTCCTGGGGCTTTCCCCGATTTAACTTTCTTCATTGCTTCCACAACTTCTATCCTACTGATTTCTTCCTGTCTTCTCATCTCCTTCCTTCTCTCAGCCATTCCTCAGTTACATATACTCACATTACTTCCATCCTCTACGTTCAACAATTCCTTAAAATGTTCTCTCCATCTGCTCACCTTTTCTCCCTTCTTCACTAGTACTCTACCATTTATATGTTTCACTCCCCTGCTAACTTCACTTCCACCCTGTCTTACTCTTTTCACCTCTTTCCAGAACATTTTCTTACAGTCCCTCCACTTTACACTCAAATTCCTTCCAAATTCCTCATCCACGCTCTTCTTACTCTCTCTTACTAATCTTTTCACCTCTCTCTTTCTTTCTACATATAACTGTCTCTTCCGTCTCTCAACTTCTTCCACGTCCCTATTTCTCATCCATTCATTGTATGCATTCTTCTTTTGTGCCACAGCCTGTCTCACCTCTTCAGTCCACCACGCTGTTCCTTGCACCCCCCTCCGTCTTCTCTTCCTTCCACACACCACATCACATGTTGCACATATTTCTTCTGTAAATATCCTACACACACCTTCCACATCTCCCATCTGCTCCAATTCATATTTGCCCAATCGTTCCTCCACTTCTCTCTTATACTCTGCCTTTTTCTCATCCTCTTGTAACCTTTCCACTCTCCTTGCAACTACTCCTTCCTCTTGTCTTTCCCTTCTTCTATTCCTGCATCTTACTTGAATCCTAATTCTGGCCACCACCAAGTAGTGGTCAGATAGTCCACTCCCCCAACCTCTATAAGCTCTTGCATCCATTACACATCTTCGCATCCTTTCATCCACACAGACACATAATCAATCATTGCCTTCCTTTCATTCAGTTCATCACCCACCCTTCTCATCACTTGCCATGTATACCTGTGGATCATTTTATGCCTGAAGAGGGTATTGGTTATCACCAACCCCCTCCCAGCACAAATGTCCATTAACGCACTGCCATTCTCATCTATCTCCGCAGGCACATCCCACTCACTAACTATTCCATCCACCTTCACATTCCCAACTTTACCATTCATATCACCGATCAAAAACACTCTCTCATTGCTTCCAAACTTTTCCATGCACACTTCTACATTTGTCCAGAACTCTTCTCTCTCTCTTCTAGCACGATCTTGCGTTGGCGCATACACACACACAATCGCCCACATTTGTACAGGTCTCCCTCACTATTCGATTGGGTTACGTTCCTGAAAACTAAATCGAATAGCAAACGATCGAATAATGAACTTAAGGTTTAATAGGATTTAATTTAATGCGGACCGCTATATTAATATTTACCAATAAAGAGATGGAGAACACTTTTCCACGTCACCCAAGGAGGTAGTGTAATAGACGCGTTATTTTTCTTTATACAGTGGTTTCCCCAGGAGGCCTATATCCACTGGAAAGATCAGAAAAATCAAAATCACAAACGCGCTAGGCTAAGTCCTGCACGTAACGTACCTTTCATGGCTGCGGTACACTCTCAACTCAGAGACTCTTTAGTCTTCATTAAATCACTGGAAGAAAACTTGCTCCTCATCGTCAGCAGTGGCAGGGCTTGATGAATCCTGGATGTCAATGATGGATGATGACACAGTGGCAGAAGTGGATGGAAGAAATGCGGCATCAGAGCTTAGCCTAGACGCGATAGGCCTTGGCGCCGTGATGTCTGGTGTTGACGGAGCAAGCGGTGGCGGTGGTGGCGAGGTGGCGGCAGGTTTGAAGAAGCTGGAGATAGTGGTTTGCTTTGCCTTTTTCTTCTTGGCTTCAAATATCTCCCTGTACACCTTGAAGGCTTGCTCTACATTATAGGCAACGTTCCACTTCGTGCTGGGTTTGGATCTCTTTCCTTGAGTTTTTCCAAGAGTTCGTCTAGGCTATTGAACACCTCACGAAGTGTTTTCACATCAAGGCCTCTCGGGTACGTTGTCGTCATCATCATCATCATTATCATCGCCATTTAGAGCTCTTTCTTGCTCCAACTCCATCAGATCTTCATTGCTGAGCGGCTCATCATGAGAAATTAACAATGCATTGACATCGTCTTCATCAACCTCCCTGAAGCCAGCCAGATGTGAGAGCCTGACGATGTCCTTACGAATGACTGCCACATCATTAAATCCAGTGAAGTCCGTAGCAAGCTGCACACACTCACTCCACAATTTCCTCCAGCAGCCATTCATTGTTTTTTCACTCACTTCCTTCCATGCAGCATCAATGTTGTCAATGGCCTTCTTGATATTATAATTGGCCCAAAATTGCTGGATTGTGGGCTTGTCAGGGCTATCAGTCCCATTGACCAGCTGACTCATTGTGCGGCGCTGATAATAAGCCTTGAAAGTGGCGATCACACCTTGGTCCATGGGCTGGATGATTGCTGTCATGTTCTTGGGCAGAAACATCACTTCTATGTTGTCTGCCCAATCTTCCATGGTATGTGGGTGGCTAGGGGCATTGTCAACCAGCAGGAGGAAACGATTGGCAATGTTCTGTTTGGCAGCATAGTCACGCAGTAGAGGGGACAAAAAATTTGCAACATAATGCTGATTCATGCTTGATGTCATCCAGGCCTTCTTGTTAGATTTGTATATCACTGGTAGGTATTCCTTCACCAAGCCCTTGAGTGCCCTGGGGTTTTCAGAGCGGTAAATCAGCAAAGGCTTCAGCTTCAGGTCACCAGCAGCATTACCACCCAGCACCAGTGTTACCCTGTCTTTTGATGCTTTAAATCCTGGCGCTGATTTCTCGTCCTTGGCAATGAATGTTCTCGAAGACATCCTCTTCCAGTACAGCCCTGTCTCATCATAATTCAGTACCTGCTTGGGACTGTATCCACACTCTTCAATGTGCTTCTTCAGCATAGGTATGAATGCTGCTGCTGCAGGTTCGTCAGAACTAGCTGCCTCGCCACTCATCTTGATGTTATGTAGGGCTGCTCGAGCCTTAAAACGGTCGAACCAGCCCTTACTTGCTTTGAAAGTCGACCCCTGCTTCACTTCATACCCTTTCCTCTGTAAATCTGCATAAATGGAGAGGGCTTTCGTTGTCACAAGGGCGGTGGAGAGAGGCATGCGGCGGCGAGTCTGATCATCAATCCACAGCCTTAAAAGCCTCTCCATTTCCTCCATTATTGGCTCTCTATGCCTCGTCAGCGTCTTGGCCATTAATGTTGATGTTGTTTCCCCAGCTTTCTTTACCATGGCTGCTTGCTTGATGATGGTAGAGACAGTTGATTGGGGCAAATTCAGAAATCTGGCGATGGAGTTAGCTTCTTCGCCTCCCTTGTGGCGCTTAACAATTTCAAGCTTCATCTGCAAAGATAAGCTTTTCCTTGGCCTTTTAGCCTTCCTCTCAACATCACTCGTTGTTTCAGGTCGCGTGGAAGCCATCACTAATGTTTCACTCGCAGTATAACCAACGATTGTGGAGAGAAAAAGCACAAACACTGGCGTATGCGGGAGAGAACAACTGGACACAACTGAATACAACGCGGGAATGAGCGGGCTTGGGCTACGATCGCTCTGCCAGAAAAACAAGCGCGTGATGCGATGCGTTTGTTTACGATGCGTACATTTACTTTTATTTGAGCGATCAGATAATCGAGCGTTCTCCATAGATTAATGAGGGATTGGTATCAATAAATATCGATCGTATAAGCGAAATATCGAATAGCGAGGCATCGAATAGTGAGGGAGACCTGTATTCCAACTTTCAACTTTACCCACACAATCCTTGACCCAACTGATCCATACTGTCTTATGCTCTTCTTCCATCTTTTACTCACAACTATACATACTCCTTCCTTTGCCCTCTCATTCTCACCTACTCCCGCACATATACCCCATCCATACTCCCATTCTCTCACACTTTCTCCTCTCCATTTTGTTTCAGTTATTCCACATACATCCACTTTCACACCCTCAAGCACCTGGACAATCTCTCTTTCACCTCATCATTCGCTCCTCTTACATTCCATGTACCCATTACCAAGTCCTTTGTCCGGTCCTGGGTCGTCATCGTTTGGTCAGTCCTTGTCCGAGGCTTCTTGTTTGTTTTTTTAGTTAGTTGTTTTCCGGGGAGGGGCACTAACCCTCCGCCAACCCTTTTAGTCGCCTTTTACGACAAGCAGGGATACTGGGGGAGTATTCTTGAAAAAAAAACCCTACCCCCAGGGGGGAGCTTAAACGTACTCACATTTTCCAATTCCTCACCATCCAACCTCGCTGTACATTCACTGACTTCATGTCTCTCAAAGACCATCACTTTACTCTTCCCTACATTCACCTTTAGATTCCATTTCTTACACTCTCCCAAACTCATCCACCAAGCCTTGCAGCTCCCGTTTGTCCTCACTTAACAACACAGTTTCATCTGCAAACAACAGTACAGGGAGTTTCCAAACACTACCCTCTCTCACTAGGGCCACTCAAACATCCACTACCCTACCTTTTACCTCTTTTATTACCCCATCCATGTACAGATTGAACAGCCATGGAGACATGACACATCCTTGTTTCAAACCAACCTTCAAAGAGAAAAATTCACTCAGTTCACCATCCACATGCACTCAACAACTTCCCATCTACTTCATATATTCTTAATACTTTCCACAATCCTTGTCTATTCACCCTGTCATATGCTTTCTCCAAATCCATGAAAGCCGCATACAACTTCTTTCCCTTCTCCAGAAACTTTTCCGCTAAAGATCTATGAATGAATATCTGATCTACACAACCTCTTCCCTTCCTAGAGCCTCCCTGTTCTTCTCCAACTAATTCCTCTGTTCTTTCTCTAACTCTGTCAATACGTATCCTACCATACACTTTTCCTATTATACTAAGAAGACAAATGCCCCTATGATTACCACACACATCTTTTTCCCCTTTTCCTTTGTACAAAGGAATAATTATACCTGATTTCCAATCCTCGGGACTCTACCTTCCTCCCAGGCCAATCTGCACATCTTCCACATCCATTCTACTACTATCTCTCCCCCATGCTTCAGCATTTGACCACAACTTCCATCAATTCCTGGAGCTTTCCCCAATTTTACTTTCTTCATTGCTTTCACAACTTGTATCCTACTGATTTCTTCCTGTTTTCTCACCTCCCTCCTTCTCCCAGCCATTCCCCAGCCACTTATACTCGCATTACTTCCGTCTTCTATGTTTAACAATTCCTTATAGTGTTCTCTCCATCTGCTCACTTTTTCTCCCTTCTCTACTAGTACTCTACCATTTATATCTTTCACTCCCCTGCTAACTTCACTTCCACCCTGTCTTACTCTCTTCACCTCTTTCCAGAACATTTTCTTACAGTCCCTCCATTTACAGTCAAATTCCTTCCAAATTCCTCATCCACTCTCTTCTTACTCTCTCTTACTAATCTTTTCACCTCTCTCTTTCTACATATAACTGTCTCTTCTGCCTCTCTACTTCTTCCACGTCCCTGTTTCTCATCCATTCATTGTTTGCTTTCTTCTTTTGTGCCACAGCCTGTCTCACCTCTTCATTCCACCACGCTGTTCCTTGCACGCCCCTGCGTCTTCTCTTCATCCGACACACCACATCATATATATATATATATATATATATATATATATATATATATCTATCTATATATATATGTATATATATAGATAGATAGATAGATATAGATATATATATCCATATCTTAATCTATATCTTTATCTATCTGTCTATCTGAATATCTATCTATCTAAATAGATCTGTCTATCTATCTATCTATCTATCTGTCTATCCATATGTATACATCTATCTATCTCTATCTAAATATCTATATCTATATCTATCTATCTTTTTATCTGTATATATATGGTACATTTATGCTTTAGTAACTTTTAAATCTTACTGGCAGCCACTAGAATCCTACCTACCATAGCTTTCCTAATCTAGTGAGGTAAATGCCATCTCTTCCATAGAGGCTCATGATCATCATCGTCATCAGCCGGTGAGGTCCATTGCAGGACCGGCCTATCCCTACCGAAGCAAGGACAATATGGCCAATGTATCTCCACCCAGTGGCTTAGGCTGTCTGGTAGAGACTGTATGTAGGATGAGAAGTGCTTGTGAGTGTGATTGTAGTGTTGTAGTGGCTTTGGATGTGTGTATAGTCTGTGAACCAAGTGTAATCGGCCCGCCTTAAGCTGACTGGGTGCAAGCATACTAGTATGCGACACTGGTTCAACCACAGCACCTCTTTTGTCTGCCAAAGCAGTCAGTGGCTCGGTGAACGCATCCCAACGTTTTTACAACTCTGGCTGGAGGCGAACCCGCGTCACCAGCGTTTGAGACACACACTGTACCACAGAGGCTCCATAGAGGTTCATATCATGACTAAAATTGTCCAAAACATCAAGAAGCATCACACTTCCCTAGGCAGACCTTCAAGCCTACTACTGATTCATATCATTCTACTGAGGATCGCAGAACCAGTGTCAAATCTTGATGACTAACTTCCTACAGCTCTCCAAAAACTTCCTTATAAGGTTGCTCTACTTGCCAAGTATCTCCTATGATATGGTTGAAGCTACATTGTTTTTATCTTCTATAGTGACATAGACCAAGCCCTCTTAACCCGCTGCATCCCGGCAGATTTTTCACCAGTGACCCCCCCCCAATCCCGGGAGATTTTAGATTTTTTTTTTTTTTTGGCTAAAACCTTTGCTTTATGTGAGAAACATCGAAAATTCAGAGAAAGTGCTCAGTTGAGTTTAGATATATGGTAGAAGTAAGAGTACCTTTACCTTGTTCTCTCAGGCCAGGCTCAAGAGAAAATGTTTTCTATGAGAGGGGTAGCTATTTCAAACCATTCATAACTGGTTAGATGTTTATTTATTTGGTTTGAAATTATATGTAGTACAAGGGTATATTGGTTTTCAGACAATAATGTAGGCGATATAAGCGTTGTTCACTCACCAAAAACATCAACATATGGCACCTTCTTTTACGACGTTACTGCCTCATCACTTCTGCTTCTTTCTTCCTCTGGCATATTTCTTCCATTGTCCTCCACCTCAGGAATCACTTTCGCCTTGAATTTCTTCATTGGAGAGACCGTGGTGTGACCTGTTTTTACTGGCTAGGTCACTACTAACAGGTGAGTTGCTGAGAAAATGGCGTGCGGGGGGAGAGGGGGGGTCAGGTGGGGCCAGGCATTATCCCCGCCTGGCTTTGGGTAGAGGAAGGTCTCACACATATGCCTACCAAAAATCACCCGTATAACTTGAAAAATGTGCAAATGATGGACCTCGCAATTGCATAACATATGGATATGTTGTCGGGTGTCACCGTGACAAAACTTGGTGACGTATCCATATGTCGCTGGGATGTGGCGGGTTAAGCTTTGCTGACCAAGTCATCAACTTTGTCAGTCAGATTCTGTATCATACACCCGGAAAGGCAAAAATGCCTCCTCCTACAACTCATTACTCACAACTTCGCTTGATTCCCAGTCAACAAAGCTCTGATAAGTATGAGGCTTGGCTCATCCTGCATTTCATCTAAAACCAGAAACATATTGTTAATAGTCACACTCTTATCTTTGGTACCTGTTTTAACTGCACCATCCCTTAACTACCTGGAAGTCATCTGTCTCATCTAGCCTGGTTTCAGGCTTGACCATCCTAGTTTCCAAGTTTCTACCATACCAAACACATCTGCTTCCACTTGTTCACACACACTGCTAGGGCACCCACCATACCACCTCACTTTCCCACCAATTTATACAGTCATTAACAGTAATGTCCTCACAGTTTCTCCAACTTTTTATACTAAACCTACTTACTAAAATGCATTTTAATTTATTTATGCATTTACACTCAAACCTCGCTTTAAGGGATCTCCATTTAAGTGATTTGGGATTTAAGGGACTCCATATTCTACCAGACAAACTGACAAGACCATTCAAAAATGATATGTAATGTTTAGGTTATACACATTACTATGTTTCTTTATACAGTACCCATGAAATAATATTCATAATCATATAAATAAGTGAAACAGTCACTGCATTTCATAATAAGATTGTCTTTATATAGGCGTATGTGGTAAAACAATGGACATTTTCGAGTAAGGGACATTTTCAAGTAAGAGACAAGTTGATTCCCCATTCAGTCCCTTAAATTGAGGTTTGAGTATTTTTTTATTTAGGACAAGACACATGCAAAATGAGGGTTCACTGGGCAGTGTTTTCAGATTCATGGGGATTCTTTTTCCAATGGTATCACTTGTTTTTTCAGGTCCACAGCTGAAGTCAGATCAGTGAAGCAGACGTAAACAATGTGGTCATCAAGAAGCTGCCTGTGTAATGAATGATGAAGTGTTGACAGGAATATAGGCACATCTTGTGTTGTCTTAGTACAGTACATCCTAATGAGTTGCCTCTACCAGCAATATGTGGGTGATGTTCATAATGTCCTTCACAGTATGAAGTATATATCATTTGATTAGTGGCAGGAGTTGACCCATGATCATTTAGTTGTTGTGATATCCATTGTATTTACCGTTATACAAGTACTGCATAGACACAGAAAAGAACTGTCAAAATAAGGAACCAAATCGTATTTCAGACTGCATTAATAGTTTAAGACTCAGTAGTCTTAAACTGTTTATTTATAATATATGGTGACATAGAATTTCGAAGTGCAGAAACAGTTATTGTTCAGTAATAATGACCTTTGTATCAGCAATATTGCTCAGACAAGAGTAGTTTAAGTATGGCAGGAATTAAGATTTTGTGGAGGAATCATATGATAGGGTGATAAAGGTAGAACCATATATAAAGTCTGAGTGTGAGACGGGTGACAAAATAATGGAGGTGGTAAAGAAAGAACCAGATATAAAATTGGAGTGTGAGGTGGGTGACAAAATAATGGAGGTGGTAAAGGAAGACCCAGATGTTCAATTGGAGTGTGAGGTGAGTGACAAAATGTTCCTCAGTGAGAATTCAGGAGCAAAGAACTTTGAGTGTGATGAATGTGGCAAAATATTTAGTGAAAAAAAACATCTCACTCAACACTTAATAATTCATATGAGAGTGAAACATTTGAAATGTGAAGAATGTGGTAAACCGTTCACTTGTAACTCAGATCTTATACAGCATTTGAAAATTCATTCCAGCGAGAAGTTCAAGTATTATGTTCATGGTAAACTAATGGGTCAGAAAAGTAAGCTCCCCCTACACCGATTAGCTCATAGAGGAGAGAAGAATTTTAAGTGTGAAGTATGTGGCAAACTGTTTGCTCGGAAGAATGATCTGACACAACACCTGTTAATTCATTCAGGAGTGAAGAATTTCGAATGTGATGCATGTGGTAAACAGTTCACTCAGAAAGTTCATCTCACCCAACATCTATTGATTCACTCAGGAATGAAAAATTTCAAGTGTGATGAATGCGGTAAACTGTTTACTCATAAGAGTGCTCTCTCCCAACACGTATTAATTCATTCAGGAGAGAAGAATTTCAAGTGTGATGAATGTGGTAAACTATTCACTCAGAAAGTCAATCTCACCCAGCACCTATTAATTCATTCAGGGGTGAAAAATTTCAAGTGCAATGAATGTGGTAAACTGTTCATTCAGAAAATTCATCTCACAAAACACCAGTTAATTCATTCTGGAGTGAAGAATTTTAAGTGTGATGAGTGTGGTAAACTGTTTGCTCAAAAAGTTCATCTCACCCAACACCAGGTACTCCATTCGGGAGTAAAGAGTTTAAAGTGCGAGGACTGTGGTAAACTGTTTGCTCAGAAGAGTGCCCTCACCCAACACCTATTAATTCATTCAGGAGTAAAGACATTCAAGTGTGATGAATGTGGTAAACTGTTTGCTAAGAAGAATGCTCTCACCCAGCATCTATTAATTCATTCAGGAATGAAGAATTTCAAGTGTGATGAATGTGGTAAACTATTCACTCATAAAGCTTATCTCAGTAAACACCTACAAATTCATTTAGGTGTGAAGAATTTCAAGTGTGATGAATGTGGTAAACAATTTGCTCAGAAAGGTTATCTCACTCAGCACCTATTGATTCATTCAGGTGTGAAGAATTTCAAGTGTAATAAATGTGGTAAACAGTTTGCTCACAAAGCTAATCTTACCAAACACCTGTTAACTCATGTGTGAGTGACGAATTTCATGTGTGAAAAATGTGGCAAACTGTTTACTTAAAGTAAACTGCTTCACCCTTTTGCTCCCATAATGTGTGTGTTTATGATCGCAAAGCGCTGAGTAATTCCTATTACGTTCCATAACATCTGTCTGTATTGGGACGTGGTTTATTGGCCTACATGCATTCTCTGAGCCTGTTATACCTCACTGGGAAAGAAAAATAAGTTCCACCCCCCAACCAATGACAGTTTAGACAAATTATGTTATCTGAAACGTCACTGCTCACCACAAGGTTTTATTGGCTCCTACTTTGTACTTGGCTCTCAGTTTGTGTTTGGCACTTGAGGAGATAGGATTACGTCAATAGTCGTATCTGTGCATTGCCATATTGGAAATTTATTGTAATTTTTTTCTGTGATTGTTTTCATGAATACACAGTCATGTCAGACAGTAATGATGAATATTCTGATGCATCATATGTGCCAGGGGAGTCCAGTGAGGATGATAGTACTGACAGTGAGTTATCAGTAAGTGATGATGAATTATGGCGGGCAAATGACTCGATTGAGGAGAGTGGGTGGAGGTTTCTGGTCAACATTTTTGCAGACCAACGGCCGGACACCAATTCCGCCTTCAGTGATGGTGCTGCCGAGGATGTGATGCCCCCTATTGTTGCTTCCCCTGGGGCTACTTTTAGTCATTTTCTTTATGACAGAGTGATGTCAAAATTGTGGTCATGGGTGAATGAGAGGGCTGATGTGTACTGGGCTTTGAATCCTAGTAAAGGTAAAGTACATGGCCTAAAATGGAGGCCAGTTACAACTGATGAAATGTATGTGTGCAGTAAGTAAGATGTTTGTATGTAATGAATATATATGTTATAAATATTGCATTTATAAGGAAAGGGAACATATGACACTTTACTGAAGACAAAATAAGTATTTTCTGTTAAGTATTCTTTATGCACGTTTATGGTCGGGGGGGGGGGGATAGGCAGGATACATGACTCCCTGCAGCATGGGTGTGAAGGGGTTCTCTCCATTATCAGTTCAGGAATGAACAAACTGAAATGCGTTGACTGGAAACCTGTTTAGACAAAATTCAGGTCTCATTTGGCACCTGACAGTTCGTTCAGGTTTAACTATGATCAATGTGGCAAAACTTTTAGGAGAACTCAGGCTGTAACCAGGCATGGTGCCATTGACTGAGAAGTCAAGGGACATACATGTTCTATCTTTTAACCCCTTCACCATGCAAATCTCCCAGCCTGCGTACCACCAGAACTGCAAGAAGGGTCCAATTTTTCAACTTTCATCAAGGTAAAATTTTTTCTTACAGATTTGAAGAGCTTGAATTTACATCATCATCATTATCCCAAACGGGATTGAGGCGTCTGGCAATAGATAGATAGATAGATCATTATCTAATCCTGTGTTGCCCCATGAGGACCATAGGAGCCCAGGGCTAGGCAAGTTTGCTCTGGCATTTAAGATGAGAGTGACCAGCCTCACTCATCCCTGAGTGGCACTACCTGTGCAATAAACCCCAACCATCTGCACTAGCTTAATCCTATGGGAGTGCCTTAATTACCCATTAAACCACCAGGTGCCTTAATTTGGTTATATGGTTACCACCCAGCATAGTAAATGGTGTCCTGATGTACTGGTATATAGGGGCACCCACCATCCACTCACTCGATGTAATGCTGCACCCAGGTGAGTAGCCATTCCTCTCTTTCTTCCCTCTTTCCTTTCGTCTTCATCTATCTTTCTGTCCTTCATTCTTTCCTCTCTCCTGCCTGTTGATGACTATACAATCCCTTTTCTGTCTTTCCTTCATTCTTCCTCCATACTTCTGCCTGTGCATGATGCTACACTAAGTGACAAGCCAAATGGCTTGAATTTACACACCTGAAAATGTAATTTCACTCATATGACTATTGAGTCCCGCAATATTGATTGTCAAAGAACATCAGAAATAAAAATTGTTACCCCTTGCATAAAGAGAGGGAAAAAAAATTGCACAAAAGTAAATATTGGTCTTGTAGATTTGAACAGCTTGATTTTATACACCAGAAAATTTATTTTTCACTCATATGTCTAATGGTTACTACACAAAAAAAAAAAAAGTCTCTACTCGCTATGAGCGAGAATGAAAAATAAGGAGGAATAGGGAAGTGGAGGGAATGTCGGGGGGGCATCAGGAGGGGGGGACAGTATGCCAGTCACACACAGTCAATATGGTCTAGAGGGGGTATGGCGAGTAGTTTAGGTGGGAGGGGACACAGAGGACAGGATTCAATGGGGCAGAGGGAGTGGGGGAGAGGGCCTGGGAGGGGTCCTCACACCCTTGGAGGGGGGGTCAAATCATGCCTCCCACCACCGGATCTCTTAGTTTCCTTTGTTTAGGTACCATTTACATCATAAAAGAGGCAGGGTTAAAGCTTTCCAGTTTTACGTAACCTTTCTGTGATCATGGGACATAGGACTTTACATACCAAGCTCAGAAAAAAACAATCGCCGTACATAGTACTTAAGGAGGAAAAGTGAAGTACCAAAGTAGTGGAAAATTTGTTAAAAGTGAGTTTTAGAAATTAAAAAAAAGAAGAAAAAACTCAGTGATTTCTCTGGACTTTAGTGTTCTATTAGCTACCAGTACTTGTTCCAGGCCACCCCCTATGCCCTCATGTGATAAGATCTACTGAGCAAAGACATCATTAACCCTTTAACCGCGGGTGTCATTCCAGAATGACGTTGCAAAAACTGGACCAAACCGCGGGTGTCATTCTCGAATGTTTGTGAATATTTTGAATACCCCGCGTTTTTTCCGTGCGCCAATTGTTTCAAGGGAGAGTAGCTATTAAGTTCTTTCACTCCAGCCGACCCCCACCTCCCTCTTCCCCCCCCTGGGGCCCCACCTCCCACCCCCTGGGCCCCCCACCCCACCCCGGACCAAACACGCATCAGTATCTGTCCAGCTGTGTGAGTGACAACACTGCTGATGTGATAGTGAAGTGCAGGCAATTACAGTGCCTTTTACCTGCCTTAGTGAACACAGAGTGGGTGTTTATCATATGTGCAGTGTTCATATATGTTTATAGTATTATTATCAGAATGAGGTTGGCATTTGGTAATGGTGTGTGAGCGAAAAATAGTGATTACAACACAGCTGATATGGCAGTGAAGTGCGGGCAATTACAGTGCCTTTTACCTGCCTCAGTGAACACAGAGTGGGTGTTTATCGTATATGCAGTGTTCATATATGTTTATAGTATTATTATCAGAATGAGGTTGGCATTTGGTAATGGTGTGTGAGCGAAAAATAGTGATTACAACACCGCTGATATGGCAGTGAAGTGCGGGTAATTACAGTGCCTTTTACCTGCCTCAGTGAACACAGAGTGGGTGTTTATCGTATATGCGGTGTTCATATATGTTTATAGTATTATTATCAGAATGAGGTTGGCATTTGGTAATGGTGTATGAGCGAAGGTAATGGTGTGTGAGCGAAAAATAGTGATTTTACACCCCTCACTTCTAACGGCACTGCCCGTCCTGTGAAAGTCAACAAAGTCATGAAACCTACATCAATGGAAAGCTGAAGGTTAGTACTTTCTAATGGTACCTTATTTTTTTCTCTAGCTTTATTCTGTGCAGAGTTATTAAGGTTTAAAGGTTTGTTTACATTTGGCTGAAACCCCCGCGGGAGAGGACAGTCAGGCCAAAACAATACCCGCGGTTAAAGGGTTAATCATAAGTGACAATATAATGTGAAACTCCCGATATTAGGAGAAGGCTGTTCACCTTAAGCATAGTGTAGCAGTACAGGGCATCCCTTTAGTACACAATGCACAATTTCCTGCAAAACATCTGTACAGACAAAAATTTTATATGTAATCTCCCCATTATCTGACATAATAAAGCCAAAGGCATGTCCAGGTAATGGTTCCCTATGGATAACGGACTTCTCCCCTGACTCCCCTTTGTACATGACCTAACTTTAAAGCCAGTGTAAAAGGCCACAACAGTACATCGTATAATAGTTGCTCCTGTTGTTTAACACTACTCTAGCTGGCCAAGCGGACCTAAAAATGCAGTGGACACATAAAACATCATGGTAAAATGGAATGAAATCATGGTAGCATAGAATAAAATACAGAACAGTAAGCGATGCCTCTGCTGCACTGTTGCATCTTAATCTCTTTTCTGTCATTACTTCAGTGGTCACTGCTCCTCTGAGCTGTCTGCTTGCATCCCTCCACCTCTACGACAGGTGCGTTGCAGCAGTCTAGCAGCAAACATTCATCCCTTTTCTGTCCAACTCTCTAATGCAAGAGTTAACCATTGATCCCAGTCCTTCATTTATGCAACAGGTCAATTCTGGAACTGTCTCCCTCTGTCTGTATTTCCTACGTCCTATGATCTCCAGTCTTGCAGACGCAGTGTGTCCAGGAATATCGAAATGAATGAATTTTGAATTTGGCTTTCTGTAGTATTGTTTTTGTTTTTTTCTTGGAATAGTTTGTGGGCTCTTGGCCTTTGGTTCCTTCTTCCTTGCATTGAAAAAAAAAAAAAAATAAAATAAAAATAATGGAATAAATTCAACGTCAACACACGATATGACTATCCTGCATCAGTCTTAGATCTCATGCTTCTAAAGGGTTGACACTACCCACTTCCTTTTCCTTGGTGAAGTGGCCATCATCATCACCCTAGGAAGGGGCATGCAAGGAACAGCAAGGCCTGAACCAGGTAGGGAACAACTACAAGAACCACCACGTGTGCCGCCATGACAACTGTCCAGGAAGAGTATTTACCACACAGTTGTCGCAAGGGAACTGAGACCGAGCAGGGGGGATCTCTAGCAGACGCTGCGTAAACTACCCAGCCAGACATGACAGCGCCACTGGGCTGTTCCCACTGGGCTGGACAGAAAAATATTCACATGGCCATAATTTCCACTCAGATACAAGCATTTTGTCTGGATATTATGGAAAAACACACAAATAATGGTTCGAACAGCCAGATAACAGCATCTGGATAATGGATTGTCCAGGTAATGACCATCTAGATAATAGAAGGACTACTGTATATATTTTTGTTCTTTATGGGCAGGAATTTGTCATTTTCTTTTATGACGTTATTTAATAAGTCATTTTGCTACACCAATCTCTCTGATCAGGAGAAAGAGTTAATGGTGTTTAAGCATTCAGCAAGTGTTCCACCTTGTAGTGAGGATGCTTTTTAAATGTTTTCAGCTTACTAGGGGAGGTCTGATGGAATGCATCTTTTCCTTTTTTTTTTTTTTTCTCCATAGATCACTAATGTCAAGTATGCCATGAAAAGTATAAGAAAAAAAATCATGTAAGAGGTGTCACCCGTAAGAGCACTGATACGTTATTTAATGTTTGTAATGCTTGTGTTTTATTGGGCTTGGTGTGTGTTTCACCCAAATTACTGTGTACTAGGAGATAAGTAGTATAATATGTACAGTTTGCATCCAAATAAGTGTACAGTATTATAATTTTCCATTACTTTGGCAGTTCACCACAACAGGTAAAACATGTATGCTCCTTGACTTCATTGTGAATGGCACCATGCCTAGTTAAAGACTGATTTCTCCTAAAAGTTTTGCCACATTCATCGTAGTTAAACCTGAATGAATTGTCATGTGCCATGTGAGACCTGAATTTTTTCTAAACAGTTTTCCAGTCATCACATTTCGTGTTTTCACCCCTAAACTGATAAGGGGGTATGCAGACGACGAAAAAATCTAAACTACCGGGTATTTGAAGTTAAGACTTGAAACTTCCCAGATGATTAGGCACTTACGTTGCCTACATTGTGCGTGAACAAGAACGATATACGTATACGGATATGTGTACATATGCACATACGTATACATATACATATAACAAGTCTTTAACTTCTGTAGCTGCATTAACCCATTAGTGCCCAGTCATAGATCCCATTGGAATTTTATTCTGAAATTTGGTACAAATGGTGCCTGTGGGGTTAGGATGACGACTCAAAAAGAATATTTTTAAAATTTTTACCAGAAGTGGGTGAAACAGGCACGTCCTTTAACCCGAGGCATCCCATCGACATATGAGTACGTTGCAATGTTTTGTCACAGCTATTCCCGTCGACGTACTGATACATTGCACAATTGCAAGGTTCATAATTGCACAATTTTCAATTTTCGCGCATGATTTTTGGTACGTATACGCGCGACACCTTCCTCTATTCCTCTACAAGATGCCAGGCAGTGACAATGCCTTACACCGCATAACCTTCCCCCCCCCCACATGCCATTGTCTCAGCAATTCACCTGTTACCAGTGACCTGGCCAATAAAGACATTCAGGGCCAGAGTGATTTCCCAATCAATGACAATGTGGAGGACAAAGTTTACATAGCATTAGAGGAAGAAACAGTCAGAAATGATGATCAGGTAATGTCAAAAAAGGTCAGGTATAGAGGAAGAAACAGTCAGAAATGATGATCAGATAATGTCGCCAAAAAAGGTCAGATATGTTGATGAGTTAGTGAGTGAAACAATGCTTATAATGCCTATATTACTGTTTGAAAACCAATATACTGTTGTACTACATATAGATTCGTACCAAGTAAATAAATAAATACCATTTATGAGTGGTGTGGAATAGTTACCGTCCCATAGAACTCGTTTTCTTTGGTGTGGAATAGTTACCCTCCCATAGAACTCGTTTTCTTTGGTGTGGAATAGTTACCCTCCCATAGAACTCGTTTTCTTTGGAGCCAGCCTGATAGAAAACCCAGTAAGGTAAGGAGGTACTGCTACCTGTTTCAAGTATTTTAAACCTCAGGTGAACGATTTCTCTGTGAATTTTCGATGTTTCTCACCAAAAGCGGAGGTTTTAGCCAAAAAAAAAAAAAAAAAAAAAAATCCAAAATAGCTCGGGAATGGGGGGTGTCGGAGGTGCGAAATAGCTCGGGACGCGACGGGTTAAAGTACATGTGGGCACTGTCCCTACAGATACCTGTAAATTGTGAAATATTACAGCAGGCACTGAAAAATTATAGAAAACAATAAAATTCACTTTTGAAAATCAGATGCTGTTGGCATCCCTACGTGTCAAAGTGGGGTTGGTGGAGGATTAGTGCCTCTCCCTGTAAAACAATTAACTCTAAGCCATTGGCCACCCCGTCTGGGATACATGGCGTCTGGCAATGAATGAATGAATGAAATGAAAATAATTTTAACTAATTTTAACAACTTTCTGTGAACTTTTATACTTAGGAAGAAACTTAACCTAACCTAAAAATCGACACATTTACTGTTTGTCGTTATTTTTTCTCATAATATTTTGCCAATCTTCAGGCATTTTCATTGCAAATGGGTGCAATTACAGGAAAACATGTAAAAAAAACGTTACTAGAAATTAGATGCAAGTGGTCTTAGTTATTTTATTTTCACATTTTTGAAACATCTCATAAAAATAAAAGATCCTTTATTGAGTAAAAAAAAAAATCAAAAGTGACTTGGGCAACTGGGATGAGCTCATCCTTACTGGTGGCTTGGCTGGTGACTTTGTGGTGGATTTATTGATGGTAGGCCTCAAAACAGTCGGGGTGGAGTCCCACATTGCACCTGCAGAGGGTCTTCTTCTTGCAGTGGTTACAGACGTTTTTCCTGTCCGGCCTCTTGATGACCAGGTGTTTGCCGTTGTCCCTCCTGACTTCAGCCAGGGTGCTGGGGGAGAGGACAGGAAGAATGTGGATATGGCTGTGTTCGTCTCCCATGGACCATCACTGTCATCTCCACACAAGACCAGATGAAATCCAGGAGAGGCATCTTCTCGTGTTCCTTGATGCCTATCACAACTCCCACCTTGTGGTAAAGATGCCAGGCCTGGACAAGAGATACATTCAGGAACCAGTTGTGCAGCGCCCAGTACCACTTTCAGTTGCAGGTGGTGATGGCGTAGCACCCCGCCATGTTGTCTGGGAGGTCCACGCTGCCCATGTTGGTGTTGTAGACCCTGATGGTGTTGGGCAGGTCCACTTCCATCTTCCTTTTTTCTTTCGATGAGTACCTGAAGAGTAACAGAGTCGCTGACAGATTTATCCTCATCAGGTGGGAAGATGACAATGTCGGTTGGTTGAGCGGGTGGTTTATCCTCCAAAAGTGAAAGAATTTGTGCCATTGACAGTCCAAGTGTCCTGAAAATGAAAGAAAATATTATTTTCAGTATTTACATCATCACCAGCAGTCTATCAAGTCTACCCATCAGTATTATCTGTCAGGTAATATTTTACACTTTATGATTAGTCTTCTTCACATTTTATATGCTTACATGTTCATTTCCGTGGTATTTTCACTTATTTTATGATCTTTTGTTCCATTTGCCTAAAAAATTTTTTTTTTCCTATTTTACATGAAATTATGCCAAAAAAACGTAGTAACAGGATAGAAAAGGCTATAATATGAAATATATATGACAAATGGAATAAAAAACATGATAAAGTAAGTGAAAACAGCTAAATTATACACATACACAATATTTGCTATGATTTTGTACTTTTATGCCTCTCTACAGGGACAATGCCCATGTGTACTGTAAAGTAGAGTTCTTCCAACAATCAACTTTCATATAGGGCAAGATAATGCAGATCATTTGGAGCTATCTTTTTTCACATACAAAGGTACATTTTTCAAGTTGTTTTTTTAGAAGAAAAAAATTGTGGGTTAATTTAGTATATAGTAGGTTGGGGGAGTGGACTTTCTGACCACTACTTGGTGGTGGCCAGAATCAAGGTCCAATTAGAATGGAGAAATAGAAGAAGGGAAAGACGAGAGGAAGGAGTAGTTGCAAGGAGAGTGGAAAGGTTACAAGAGGATGAGAAAAAGGCAGAGTATAAGAGAGAAGTGGAGGAACGATTGGGCAAATATGATTTGGAGCAGATGGGAGATGTGGAAGGTGTGTGTAGCATATTTACAGAAGAAATATGTGCAGCATGTGATGTGGTGTGTGGAAGGAAGAGAAGACGGAGGGGGGTGCAAGGAACAGCGTGGTGGACTGAAGAGGTGAAACAGGCTGTGGTACAAAAGAAGAAAGCATACAATGAATGGATGAGAAATAGGGGCGTGGAAGAAGTTGAGAGGCGAAAGAGAGAGTTATATGTAGAAAGAAAGAGAGAGGTGAAAAGATTATTACGAGAGCGTAAGAAGAGAGTGGATGAGGAATTTGGAAGGAATTTGAGTGTAAAGTGGAGGGACTGTAAGAAAATGTTCTGGAAAGAGGTGAAAAGAGTAAGACAGGGTGGAAGTGAAGTTAGCAGGGGAGTGAAAGATAAAAATGGTAGATTACTAGTGGAGAAGGGAGAAAAAGTGAGCAGATGGAGAGAACACTTTAAGGAATTGTTGAACGTAGAGGATGGAAGTAATGCGAGTATAAGTGGCTGGGGAATGGCTGGGAGAAGGAGGGAGGTGAGAAGACAGGAAGAAATCAGTAGGATAGAAGTTGTGGAAGCAATGAAGAAAGTTAAATCTGGGAAAGCCCCAGGAATTGATGGAGTGTGTGGTGAAATGCTGAAGCATGGGGGAGAGATAGTAATAGAATGGATGTGGAAGATGTGCAGATTAGCCTGGGAGGAAGGTAGAGTCCCGGAGGATTGGAAGTCAGGTATAATTATTCCCTTGTACAAAGGAAAAGGGGAAAAAGAAGTGTGTGGTAATCATAGGGGCATTTGTCTTCTTAGTATAATAGGAAAAGTGTATGGTAGGATACTTATTGACAGAGTTAGAGAAAGAACAGAGAAATTAGTTGGAGAAGAACAGGGAGGCTTTAGGAAGGGAAGAGGTTGTGTAGATCAGATATTCATTCTTAGATCTTTAGTGGAAAAGTTTCTAGAGAAGGGAAAGTTGTATGCGGCTTTCATGGATTCGGAGAAAGCATATGACAGGGTGGATAGACAAGGATTGTGGAAAGTGTTAAGAATATATGGAGTAGATGGGAAGTTGTTGAATGCTGTGAAGAGTATGTACGATGGAGCGAAGGCTGCAGTGCGTGTGGATGGTGAACTAAGTGAATTTTTCTCTTTGAAAGTTGGGTTGAAACAGGGATGTGTCATGTCTCCATGGTTGTTCAATCTGTACATGGATGGGGTAATAAAAGAGGTACAAGGTAGGGTAGTGGATGTTGGAGTGGCCCTGGTGAGAGAGGATAGTGTCTGGAAACTCCCTGTACTGTTGTTTGCAGATGATACTGTGTTGTTGAGTGAAGACGAAGGGGAGCTGCAAGGCTTGTTGGATGAGTTTGGGAGAGTGTGTAAGAAATGGAATCTGAAGGTGAATGTAGGGAAGAGTAAAGTGATGGTCTTTGAGAGAGGTGAAGTCAGTGAATGTACAGCGAGGTTGGATGGTGAGGAATTGGAAAATGTGAGTACGTTTAAGTACTTGGGTAGTGTGATGAGCAAGGATGGAGGTTTGGAGGGTGAAGTGCTTGAAAGGGTACAGCAGGGAAGAAAGGTTGCTGGTTCTTTGAAAGCAGTGATAAGAAACAGGGAAGTGAGCATGGAAGTGAAAAAGTTACTACATGACAGTATTGTGATACCAACTCTAACGTACGGAAGTGAAGCTTGGACGTTGTTGGAAGGACACAATTCAAGAGTGAGAGCAGTGGAAATTAGTTATTTAAGAGGAGCCTGTGGAGTCACATGAAGAGATAGGCTGACGAATGAGGATATAAAGGAACGTTGTGGTGTTGATGTGGATGTGATAGGGAGCGTTATGAGGAACACACTGAGGTGGTTTGGCCATGTGGAGAGGATGGAGGGTGAAAGACTGACGAAGAGAGTGTATGTGAGTGAGGTGGAGGGGGGAAGTGGGAGGGGGAGGCCGAGGATGAGATGGAGGGATGGGGTGGAGAGGTATATGAGAGAGGAGGGTGTGAGTTGGGAGCAGGGCAGTGAAATGGCGGGGGACAGGGCGACTTGGAGGCGATTTGTTTGTGGCCACCCCAAACGGGATTGAGGCATCTGGGAATAGATAGATAGATAGACCTTTTTTTGTAGATGAGATTCTTGTGACCCGAGGCTCCTTCCATCTTCACAGAAAGCCTTCACTTTAGTGGCCTGTAGCAGGGGGTTGTGGTCACTTCCAACATTCTCCATTGCACTTATTGGAAGATACTAGTTGTCCTTCGTCTGCTGAAAAAAATTATCTGCAAATCTTTTTGCAAAACAGACTGAGAGAGGTGTTTATGAGGAATACTTCCCGCGTACTTTAAAGTACGCATGGGTACTAATGGGTTAATACTCAACCAATTTTCTTCATTTTTTGGCAGTGAACAGTCATTTGATATCTTTACCACCTTATGCAAAAGTTCTGTAAATATTTCCCATACATTATGGAATGTCTCCATGTCATATTTCACTTATGCTGGATGGAATGTAAAATCTGGGTTTTTGGTGACTTTTCCCATACTGTACTTAAATCCTTCACATTTTTGACAATATCATAACATAGGTTGCTAGCTCCTATCAAAAACAATATTCCCTGGTAGTCCCAAGTAAATCTGATTTTCAAATTTCTGTGATTTTTTAAAGGCAAAATTTACTGAATGGAGATATGGCCTTTTAAAGTTTTGAAATGGTTGTATCTGTCTTACTTCTTTCCTGATTTGAATGATTTTTGCATGTCTTACTCATTAACATAAAGAGATAATGTACAGTAAAAATCATCAAAATACTGTATTCTAATAATATTTAGTATAAATATTCTAATAATAAATGCTATATAGGAATACTTACAATATGTAGCACAGAAGTGGCACCATCCAATAATTCTGTTTTTGCCCCTTTGATTTTTTTTTAATTTTATATCAAATCTCACTGCTGGGGGTCCTCAGAGTGCCTAATTTATTGGAAAGAGGTTTATTTTAACCAGCAGTGGGTGCCTTCTCTTTCCTTATTAGACTCCCCTCACCATTATGTCTGAGGTAGTGGCGCACCTCCTGCTTCATACGTTGTACCCTCTGCTTGCTTCTTTCTCTCTTCTTCCTGTGTACCCTTGATCCTTTTCTTTTTCCTTTCTTCTTTACAGTCCAGTTTTCCTTTTGCATTCTTTACTCTCACTTTGTCTTTTTCCTTCACCACTTTCACTGCAGTGTCACCTAGTCCCTCCACCTGAGCTGCTGTGTCCAAGGTTGAACTTGGTCACGCCATGATGCAAGCTGTACAGCATTCGTTTGAGTCCAAAGAATTTAATTTTTGATAATTCACTCCAAATTACACTGTGTAGGCTTTCATTCGCATTTTGGGTGTCATCATGGCAACTTCCCAACTGCTTAGGGGTCACGAGACACTGGTACACAGGAATCACCTTTGCCACAAGATCCTCACGTAATGGTGTGTGCACATTGTCTTTGTGTGGTGGTATGGGCTGGTCCATAGCTATTGCCCTTTGTGCAAAGCACCAAGAGTCTTCCCCTGGGGGACTGGAGCTGTGCTGTGGCCTCTTGACGGTGCTTGAGCAGTGCCTCAGTGTGGCATATATGGCACTTTTCATCTTGTCCACTTTCCCCCAAGATTCAGTTTCGTACACTCCACTCTCTCTATCTCCACATCATCCCCATACGGCTTCATGTCTCTTGCAGCTGCAGATCCGTTGGAGTCACCATAAGACACAACAATTTCATCTTACATTTCTCAACTGACATACCAAACAAAATCTTCCACCCTTCCATCTCCAAAGCTGGACTACTGCCATCATAGTTCTGCTCACATTCACTTGCATGTGCCGGCCACCACTCCTTTCGATCATGTCCCTTTGTTCCTCTATGGCACAAATTCTGCACCACTAACTAAGTGTAACATGGTCCACTACCATACCTGTCGAATACTCTGTTATACTTACAAAGCTATACTTAGAAGTGAACCCTCTCTTAGCCCATGATCCATCAACAGAAACTTTCGTTTCGTTCATTTCGGGTAAACTTGGATCTTTCTCTTCTAGTATCTGGTGTACTTTTTCCCATGTTTGCTTCAAGATTTCTTCAAACTTTTTTATGCTGCTTTCTTGAATAACATTTTGCTATTTACAGTAGGTCTTATGGTGCATCATCTTCATATTCAAGGCCATACAAAACTTTTGTGTGGCCACTAATCCATCACCAAAGTGCATGCCTGCCTGCACCACCCTACGATGCACGTCATATCCTTCTTTTCCTACACCAGCAGAAGTACACCATGTGCTTTTTTCAGAGCACAATTCACATACTACTTCAAATGTCTTTGCCATTCCACATTCACTTTTCACTTCCACTGTCATCATTTCACCACACTCGCATTGGGCAAAGGAATTTATCCATTGCAAAAAGCTGTTTTTCTCTACCATTATGAATTCACTTTCATTTCCACATTCACTATGTTTCATTTGGGCACTGATATTCAACTTTCTTCCTGAAGCTAAGATGGATGAGGAGCTGCTGGTAGAAATGTGTGATGGTGAAGTTGTGATTGGTGGTGGTGGTGGGAGTGGGGACGCGTCAGCTGATGGTAGCCGCGGTTGTGGTGGTGGTGGTGTTTGTCTATTCTTCCCATTCATTTCCTTCAAATGTTGCTTTCTTGTTTACTTGAACTTTCTCCTATTCCTTTGGTCACCCATAATGAATGTAGTGGTAACATACAAGAGGTGAAAACAACACAAATGGTGTAACAAAACCGGTAAAGCAAGCCAGACTCGGGAAACAGACGAGCTTGCTTATACTCTGAATGTTCGTCCTGCACCGACTGCAGGCGCTTGGTTGCTCCTTTTGTTCAGGCTAGAGTTGCCAGAGGCTACCATGAACACAGCTAGAAAAACAACACATCTGGTGCGAGAATTAAGTGAAAATTCGTATTCTCTATGTACACTTGGTCCGTTTACTGCCACACCCACTCCACGTGCTTCCGACTTTTGTCCCTTTAAACTCTTGCCCGGGCATTAAAGCTTGGCACCAGAGGGGAAATACTGGTCGCATAATATGGAATGATAGTTTAGGAACATTTTGAGATAGGTTTTGTAATATGTGATTTTTATGACCCCATCCCCCCCTTAGGGGTAGCATAGCCTACCCTCATAATGGAGAGGGCTTATATCGGATGGTATGATTGAACTAGGCAAAAGAGTGAGATAAGATTAAGATTTGGTGGCTGAAAGAAAAGGACCCAGGAATGTGTTGAAAGTATTGCCATGTTGTGTTTGAGGTAGGATGGGATGATCATTTATGATGAGACAGTGCCACTAGTAGGTTTTCAGAGTCACAGGGTATGATCTGTTGTGAGACAGGATGTGCTCTACCCATGTTATGATGGGATATTCATTCACATTGGGATGGCATCACAAATAAGGATTCACACTGTGATTTAAAAGATAATGCCTATTTTAAGACAGGACAACCATTCACGTTGGGTTGGTGTCAGCTAATTAGGCCCAGTCAAGAGGTTACTTGCAGGGGTAGATTAACCACTGCTAAATAGATCTTAGCCTAGGCCCCCACCCTTGATGGGGCTCCCATTTAAGAAAGTGAAGGATATATAAATTTATAAAAACTGATAAATGATGAATATTATAGCAGCTGGCATCACACAAGATCTAATGATGGGGGCCCCTTCCCTGGGTAGGAGCCCCCAATATCAGGTTTAGCCTATGGCCCCCCAAAAGTTAATTTGGCCCTGATTACTTGGTCCTCTTTCAAGGATAGGATGTCATTCCTCAGAACAGGGATGATCCTCCCAGGACTGGCCTAACCCAATAAAGGGTGTGACATTATCATCCTGCCGGCTCAGGATTGGCTGGGATGGGCCAACCATCTGTATCCTGGGATGGCACCAGTATGTTTGCCCTGAGGAGGTTAAAAGAAATCCTGGTAAAAGGATGGTCTGCCAATCTGAAGACTGGAATTGGTGATGCATAGCAACACTTTATATTACATCAAACTACTGTATCAAAATTTCTAAAGCTTTTTCCATTTTTGTTTTAAAGATACAGTGAAAACTGTATTACCTGGTATGCTTTCATATTTTAAAATGTTATTAAGACACATTAATACTTGAATGTACGTAACATATGCCATTAGCCAAATAACAGGAAACGACACACAACACATGCCGTAACTTTTGTGCTTCCCTAATAGTATATACCATGTAATGATCAGACAAACAGTAAACACATAACATTTTTACTTCTAAAAACTACATCATTCATTCATTGCCAGACGCCATGTATCCCAAACGGGGTGGCCAAGGGCTTAGAGTTAATTGTTTTACAGGGAGGTGCACTAATCCTCCACCAACCCCACTTGACACATAGGGAGATATGACTACATCAAATCCTGGTAATTCATGATGTACGAAATGCATGACGTATGTACACTCAAGGAAAGTTCTGCGTTATATACTCGCACTGTATTTCGGAGTAGTAAATGTGAGACAAGTGATAGTGAAGCAGTAGCCAACATTCGTCTGTCTGGTAACTGCGTGAGAAGGATGGGAATGGATGAGGGAGGGGTAGGAGCTATAAGCTACCCCAGCCTTCTTCGTCCCCTAACCTCTCCCCTCCCACACAGTGGTACCAGACATTGGAGTGTGTAGCTGCTGCTTCACTAGTGGCTGTCTCACGCAAAAAGGTCCGAACTGGCAGACAGGTGTCTAAGGTGGAACTTTCCTCGAGTGTACACTTCTGATCATTACCCAAATAATAAACCACATCATTATACTGTACTTAAAATTGCCTACATAAAAACTTGGTTAGCCAGTCATTACTCATTAACCATGGAATGAAACAGCATAAATTCTTAAAAGTACAGTACTGTACACCCTCGATAAAACAAACTAATTGGTACCAGACCCTTGATGTTAATGTCGATAGCTCGTTAAAGCTGAATACCATGTTGTTCGGTAATCCCAGGCATTGGGGCTTTTACCAAAGAAGATCGTTAAATACAGGGCATCGTTTGGCTGTACAGTTGTACACAATAACATACAGCTACACTCAGTTTTATTTTTATCTAGGCAAAGATGCAATTGACGGGTTGTTGATGATTAGCTGAATGCAACACATCAAAATAATATCGCTGTATTTAAAATAATTGCTGGTAGTTACTGATAATTATCTGAAATACAACGATGTTACTGGGATATGTTGCACTCAGCCAATTATCACCAACCTGTCAAGTGCATCTTTGCCTCGACAAAAAAAAATGAGTATAGGTCTAAATGGCTCCTTTTCCCAATAAATGCTGTATTTATGGCTCCTCCCACGATGCTGGTCACCCAGAGACTGTTGTGGTGTTCTGCGAGATGTGGAGAAGCGTGAACGCTCATGTGCAGGTACACCACACTGGTCAGTGTTTCCTGCAAATCCATTCTTTTCATCCATTCATCCATCATCCAGTTCCATATTGCCTCTTGAGGAGCGTTAGAGCCTGGGGCTAGGCAAGTTGGTCCTGACATTTAAGATGAGAGTGAATCCATTCTTTTACTGAACGAAAATTCGTTAAAAGAACATAACATTCTGCCAGCTCAATGTCGTCGTTGAGATCAAAATTTGTTAAAAGACGGTTCTGTATGTCAAGCATTTACTGTCCATGACATTTTGATTATCAGCCAACTCAAAGCCAGACCAGCTTACAGAGTTTATCTATCTATCTATTGCCAGACACCACAATCCCGCAGAGGGTGGCCATTTGACACTGAGTTAGTTGTTTTACAGGGAGGGGCACCAACCCTCCACCAACCCACTTGTTGACACGTAGGGAGCACGTATGGTTTGGTAATATGGTTACCACCCAGCATTGTAAATGGTTTCTTGGCTTACAGGAAACCATTTGGCTTGTCACTCAATGTAAAGCCACCTGTAAAGGAAAGAAAAGGAATAAGAAGTGACAGGAAAGATAGGAGAAATAGGAAGAGAGGAGGGCAGGCACAGAAAAAGAATGATAAAAGCTAAGGAAGTAGGCAGCACTACATGAAGTGAGTGGATGATGGTCGCCACCACCTACCACAGAGTTTATCCATAGTGGTAAAAATATACTTGCTTTAAGCTCTGAGATTGGATGTAACTCACGAAGTCAAGGACTGTTCCTCATATATACAGTATCATGATTAAGTTCACTGTATGCCAACCACATACATAGGTAGTATAGTGTACTGTACTGGCTCACATTACACTAAAAATGTCATGCTTTTCAAAAAAATTTAAAATAATCTTCAGTTAAGGTATCTTATGTACTTTGAAATGCTTATTTATATATATATATATATATCAAATGGCCACCCCATGCGGGATTGTGGCGTCTGGCAATATATATATATATATATATATATATATATATATATATATATATATATACATACAGTAATCAGTCCAATATCCAACCTAATAGAGCCATAGGTAAGTCCGGATATTGGTTCTGTCCGGATATTGGGCCCCAGCTTATGGACTTGTACTTATGGACCCTAACTCAGAGAAACACCTATACAACTCCCTCTGAACATGCATAGCACCTATTTAAGACCCAAATCACACCAATAAGGCACATAAAAGACTGAAATAAATGCAAAAGAAACATAAAATGAGGGTTTAGAAGTAGGTTCATACAATAATAAACATTCTGGTGACTGGCTCCTGGACTGGTACTTATGGACCCTAACCTAGCCTAACTCAGAAAAACACCTTCCTACTGCACATGCATAGCTCCTAACACCCTATTCACACCAATAAAGGACATTAAAGAGTGAAATGAGGTAAGTATAGTATGGAAAAAAGTACAGTATGAAACATTCTTATGTCCGGATAGTGGGGATGTTCGGATATTGGGCGTCCGGATATTAGAGTGATTACATATACTGTATATATATATATATATATATATATATATATATATATATACTGTATTTATATGTACAGTGCACCCCCACACAATGCCAACACACATGGTGCAAATCACCTACAATGCAAGGTCAACCCAGAAAATGCTTATTTTTATCGTATGCAAAATCTGTGAATCAACTTCCCAACATGTGAATTGGCTGTATGATACCAAGGCAAAAATGGACTTCCCACCATTACTATGAGTGTTGGGCTGGACAATGCAAGTCAGTCACCTGAAGGCAGGTGGCTGGCACTGAGCTAGATTCAAAATAGTGGGCAGCTGGCCAGCTATCTGCATGTCAACTACCAACTTTCCTGGGTAAACAGACACTTCTCCTCCATATTACCACGAGAACACATGTTGTACCTGCATCCTGTGGTCCATTTTAGCGTCATAGCAAGACCCACCTACTCATCATGGTCAGCTGTCAACTTTGAAGGCTTTATGGCACCTCCAGGAGACCTCACCAGTGACAGTGAGAGTGACAACGGGGCGCCCAGCCCCGCGGGACAAGAGTACGTGCCCCGAGCCTCGGATACCCACTCCCCTCCCTTCTCAACAATCCCAGAAGTCACTTAAATATAGGTACATGGTGTTCTATTTGTTGTTTTATTTATTGGTCCACTAGAAATACTATTAGACAAAGTATGTTAAGCAATGTTGGGTCTGGTTAGTACTTGGATGGGTGACCGCCTGGGAACACCAGATGCTGTTGGCATCCCTACGTGTCAAGTGGGGTTGGTGGAGGATTAGTGCCCCTCCCTGTGAAACAATTAACTCTAAGCCCTTGGCCACCCCGTTTGGGATACATGGCGTCTGGCAATGAATGAATGAAAAATTAGCAGGGTAGAGTAGGATGGAAGGGGACCTGAAGACCAAACACTGGGCGGGCTGTCTACCATACTGTATACCAGTTTCTTTGATTCACACAATGCAAAATCATAGAATACGAGGGTTTCTGCCGCCCATAAACTCGCATTGTGTGAGGGTGCACTGTAGTTCCATGTAAGCAAGACAAAAACAAGGTGGTGGCTTAGTCGCTAGAGAGGTGGCCTGCAGTCCTAACGGACCCAGGTTCGAATCCCGACTGGGGTAGGGAACAGTTTAAGGATTTGAATTTCATTAAATAAGGCTTTACTGATCTACCAGAAGACCCACCGACATGTCGTAAAAACACCTCCGCTAATACCAATACACCAGTCCTGTATGAGACAGCCCTAGCATGTCTTCAATATGGACGGTGGGTGTTGGCGCCGAAGTGGTGACATGTAGAGGTGTATGGTATGTAGGAGGACTGCTGGGCCTTGATAGCAGGCTGTGAAGCCTATGCCCAGAGTCGGACACACACACACACACAAAAAAAGTGAGTACATGACAAATGAACACTGTCTTCTCTGTTAAATTATACTAATGCGAACATGAGTATGGGGGGGGGATGTGAAGAACACCAACCAGGTTGCTGCAGATCTGGCTTTGTTAATGAATACAAAAAAGCAGAATATGACTAGCAAATATTTGTGGATATGTATTTAGCTTGCCAGAAAGGGAAGTGAGAGTATTTATTACAAAGTTGTCAGAGAACTTAATTTGGATGACCCAGAAACCATGAGGCTGTGGATATTAGTCAGTAAAACCCAACAGCTTCATCTGTTGTCTTGTTTGTTGTATTATTGACAAACAGGATACCAAAGTGAGGAAGTCTGTCCGTGAGTAAGCATCAGGCTTGGATATAAGCAAATGCTGGTCAAATCAACATCCAGTATATGAGGTGTTTAAAACCAGAAGGTCATAAGCACCATCTCGGGTGAAAAGGAGTTAAGCATACCAGGGTCCCAACTGGACCATTCTCTGACTGGGGTAAGTGCACCTGATGCTTTCTGGCACTGGTAATATGGTAAAAAGTTGTATAGAAGTTAGGTATATAAACAACCTGTTTTACCTGGAGGTCGTGAAATCATGCGTGGTAGAGTCAGAAGGCCACAAGTTTTGGCTGGCAGGGAATGCCAGCCGGTGATACATGACGCATAGCATGTAGGCAGCGGTGTGCCAAAGAATGAGTGATCAGGCAAAGAGCAAAGCTGATCACTGCCCTCCTGTCATGTGCCCCTGGTTTTCATTCAGTTCTCCTGCTCACACCAAGGATTCCACTCCACATGTGTTTGTGCTGTGATTTTTGCCTACTTTGTGATTGATCTGACGTGTCTGACACTGTCTTTAGTGATAGCAGTAACCCTGAGGAACCACAGCCTTTGTGGGTAGGAAAAGAGAACGAAACGTGTCAGAATGGAAGAAAAACAAAGCTAAAATTGGTCGTGATGCAGGCCAGCCTTACAGAAGTGTACCAACAGGTCACTTAGTGGCCAGGAGGAGTGTGGGGCCATCATATTGGGATGGATGTTTTACCAAGCTAACTATGCTCGTGATTGAAGAGTTTAGTAATTTGGGGGGCTTAGATTGTGACAAGCAGACAAGAATGGTATGAGTGTTGTTGGAATATTGATACAAATAAATATGATTCTTTTAATAATAATAGGGAAAATTTGTGCTGGTAATTATAATAATCTACCTGTCTGTCTATTGCCAGATGCCTTAATCTCATATGGGATGGCCACAAACAAATCGCCTCCATGTCGCCCTGTCCCCTGCCATTTCACTGCCCTGCTCCCAACCCACACCCCCCTCTCTCATATACCTCTCTTCTCCATCCCTCCATCTCATTCTCGGCCTCCCCCTCCCTCTCCCCCCCCTCCACCTCACTCACATACACTCTCCTCGTCAGTCTCTCACCCTCCACCCTCACCACATGGCCAAACCACCTCAATGTGTTCCTCCTAACGCTTCTTATCACATCCACATCCACACACACCACAGCGCTCCTTTATATCCTCGTTTGTCAGCCTGTCTCTTCATGTGACTCCACAGGCTCCTCTTAAATAACTCATTTCCACTGTTCTCACTCTTGACTTGTGTCCTTCCAACAACGTCCAAGCTTCACTTCCATACTTTAGAGTTGGTATCACAATACTGTCATGTAGTAACTTTATCACTTTCATGCTCACTTCCCTGTTTCTTATCACTGCATTCAAGGAACCAGCAACCTTTCTTCCTTGTGCCCTTTCAAGCACTTCACCCTCCAAATTTCCAGCCTTACTCATCACACTACCCAAGTACTTAAACGTACTCACATTTTCCATATCCTTACCATCCAACCCCACTGTACATTCACTGACTTCACCTCTTTCAAAGACCATCCCTTTACCCTTCCTTACATTCACCTTTAGATTCCGTTTCTTACACACTGTCTCAGACTCATCCACCAAGCCTTGCAACTCCCCTTCGTCTTCACTGAACAACACAGTATCATCTGCAAACAACAGTACAGGGAGTTTCCAAACACTACCCTCTCTCACCAGGGCCACTCCAACATCCACAGCCCTACCTTGTATCTCTTTTATTACCCCATCCATGTACAGATTAAACAACCATGGAGACATGACATATCCCTGTTTCAACCCAACCATCAGAGAGAAAAATTCACACAGTTCACCATCCACACACACTGCAGCCTTAGCACCATGATACATACTCTTCACAGCATTCAGCAACTTCCCATCTACTTCATATATTCTTAATATTTTCCACAATCCTTGTCTATCCACCCTGTTATATGCTTTCTCCAAATCCATGAAGGCCACATACAATTTCTTTCCCTTCTCTAGAAACTTCTTCACTAAAGATATAAGAATGAATATCTGATCTACACAACCTATTCCCTTCCTAAAGCCTCCTTGTTCTTCTCCAACTAACTCCTCTGTTATTTCCCTAAGTCTGTCAATAAGTATCCTACCATACACTTTTCCTATTACACAAAGAAGACAAATGCCCTTATGATTACCACACACTTCTTTTTCCCCTTTTCCTTTGTACAAGGGAATAATTATACCTGACTTCCAATCTTCCAGGACTCTACCTTCCTCCCAGGCCAATCTGCACATCTTCCACATCAATTCTACTACTATCTCTCCCCCATGCTTTAGCATTTCACCACACACTCCATTTCCTGGGGCTTTCCCCTATTTGACTTTCTTCATTGCTTCCACAATAACATAGAAATGATATATTTTTATTATTATTATATGTTTCGTTTGTTCAGCAACCAGAAGAGAGTAGTACCTAGTGGAAAGCAGTAGTTAGTTAGAGGTATTCAGTGAAGGACAGAGTAGTCGGTCAGTCAGTGAATGGTTAGTGAGTGAGGACAGAGGTATTGTGAGAGAGAAAAGAGCCACTGTATTTTACAAGTGTATTTGGCTGTGCCTGAAAGGAATAAAACCTTGAAGTGTTCAGTGACCTTTGATTAACATCCTAGAGTCTCTACTTGTTGTTCTCAATGTATCAGTGAGCTCTGCAGTGCAGCACTCCCATAAAAATCATACTTTCCATGTTTATTGACCAAACCTCTTCATACATGTACTTAAAAATGCACTTAGCCTACATACAATAGCTCCCAAAACTATCTATTATGTCCGGTGCGAAGGATGGCATAATGAACAGTATGAAACATGCTGCCTGGCCTTTTGTCGTCTCGATAAGTTTGGTAAGCGTGGTTAGCCGTTGTAGGTGCCACTGTTAATAAGCAAATCAGTGCCACGAAGTGACTGCAAACATCCATCGGCATGTAAATGGTACCGTAACCGTTCGGTAATATTTGTACCTCAAAGTTAGAGATATAACCCATTACGGCACATTATACCGTGCTACATGCGTCTTGGGAAACATTGCAACAACGATGGATAGGGTTGCCAAGTTTGAATATAAGTGGAACCACAGATCATGAAACAACTTGAGGGAAATATCCATCACAATTGTTTCGGTATCACAACCACAAATCAGTCAACAGTTTGAAGTCTTCTGATATATTACCTGAGTACGGTACAGATTTCTCTCTTCAACAGTGCGAAGGTTATCAATATAGAGTCTGTACGTCCAACTGTTTTAACCACGCTCCGTTATTTACCTTTACCACGTGGACGATATCTCAGTATCGGAAGGTATTGTGGTTTTGTGTTTCGTTATGTGAATGGCACTGCATCATAGTAGGTGCGGGCCTACCATTTGTCGCCACCTCACGCAACATGTGTCAAATAACATTGTCCGTTGTGTCAGATTGTATAGCATATTATTTTAAAGATACTTTTGAGAGCTACTGTACACTGTCACAAAGTCCCAGAATCAATCTGAAGGTGGTTCTTGACACACACACACACACACACACACACACACACACACACACACACACACACACACACACACACACACACACACACACACACAAAAAGAGAGGGACATGGCATGGAACAAATGGAGAGAGGTAATATTAAATCAAAGGAAGAATATGAAACTAGAAACCGAAGAGAATTGCAAGAGAGACATTGCAGTGGTATACGTTCCCCCTAAGACAAGGATATGGAAGGATGATGAATATTAGATGTTATCAGACATGGGTAGCTATCTCAAGAAAGTGATTGAGAGAAGCAATAACATAATCATGATGGGGGATTTTAACTGTAAAGAGGTGAGCTGGGAGGAATGGGATTCGGGAAGCAATGAGGATTCCTGGGGCACTATATTGTTAAATATTGCAATGAATAATGTTATGACCCAATGGGGTAAAGAAGAAGAGACTTGATTCAGAGGAGACGACACGCCAGCAAGATTAGATTTAATACTAACTAAAGAACGTGATGTAACTGATAATTTAAAATATCAATGTCCTATAGGAAAAAATGATCATGTGATCATTGAATTCCAGATAAAAGGGAATGTGGTGCCAAGAGATGAGCTTTATAGGCAGGGAAGATACAACTATGGGAAAGCGTACTTTACAGGATTGAGGAAATTTTTCGAAAATGTGGATTGGAGAAAATACAGAAAAACAAGAGAGACCCAGAGGAAGTGGGATATCTTTCTAGACCTGTGTAATTCAGGTGTGGAGAAATGTGTTCCAAGAGTAAGTGGGAAAGAAAACAGGAAGTAGGATTGGTTTAACAGAAGGTGCATGATAGCAAGAACAGGGAGGGACATGGCATGGAACAAATGGAGAAAGAGAGGTAATATTAAATCAAAGGAAGAATATAAAAGAACTAGAAATGAATATACAGTACATCCCCCTAGTACGCACCTATATGGGCGGCAGAGGACGTCGCGTACTAGGAATTCGTGTACTGTGAATACATAAACTTATGGGAAAAATTAAATATGGGTGGCACCCCCCTACATGGGCAACCCTTGAGATGCTTTTCAGACCTAAGTACTGTACTATACAGGAAAACTATCTAAGACACATTACCTAAGATAAAGTAAACCTGCAAGATTATAGCTTTATTAGGTAAATCATTGCTGGTAGGTGGTGGCGGCCATCATCCACTCACTTGATGTAGTGTTGCCTACTTCTTCCTTAGCCTTTATAATTCTTTTTCTGTGCCTGCTCTCCTCTCTTCCTGTATCTTCCATCTTTCCTGTCACTTCTTATTGTTCTTCTTTCCTTTACAGGTGGCTTTACATTGAGTGACAAGCCAAATGGTTTCCAGTAAGTCAAGAAACCATTTACAACGATGGGTGGTAACAATATAACCAACCCACACATGCTCCCCACGTGTCAACAAGTGGGTTGGTGTAGGGTTAGTGCCCCTCCCCTTTAAACCAATAACTCAAAGTCAAATGGCCACCCCTTATGGGATTATGGCGTCTGGCAATAGATAGATAGATAGATAGACCTTTACCTGTTATCGCATTTTGGGGGGGCAATGTCGTGTACTCAGGGTAACCCTGGATTTGGGCCACTCTTCGCTGCCCCTCTCGCATACAAGGAGTTTAGTTCGCGTACTAATAAAAAATACACTAAAATAAAAAAAAAATAGGTCTTCGCGTACAAGGGGATCACGTAATCGGAACTTGCGTACTGTTGGCATGTACTGTACAAGAATACGCAGAGGGGAACCTTGAAAAAGGTATAATTGACAAATGTAAGGAAGAACCCAAATTGTTTTATAGATTTGTTAATGGCAAATTGAAACAAAAGGAAGGAATCACCCAACTGAAAGTAGGAGAGGTCTACAAAAATATGGCAATACAAGCTGAAATAATGAACAAATGTTTCCAATTGGTTTTCACTAAAGAAAGGGATTTTGTGGAGGGGGAGGGTGCAATTAGAAAAGTAGTGATAAAAGACATAAAAGTGGAAGTGTATAAATTACTGGAAACTCAAGATGTAAGGAAAACCCCAGACCGGATTAAATCTCTATCTGGGTACTGAAAGAATGCAGAGAACAACTGGCAGATAAGATTCACGATTTAATTGTGTGTTCTCTGGATGAAGGGAAAGTGCCTCGGGGATGGAAGAGGGCCAATATGACCACATTATAAGGGAGGAAACAAGGAAGAACCTCTGAAGTATAGGCCAGTGTCCCTGACCAGCGTAGTTGCAAAATTGTGCGAGAGAATTCTGAAAGACAAATGGATAAATTATCTGGAGGAGATGAACATATTGGCTGGGAGCCAGTTTGAATTCAGAAGTGGAAGTTCATGTGTTTCCAACTTGTTGAGCTTTTACTTTAGAGCAATTGATGTACTACAGGAGAGAGACAGCTGGGTGGATTGTGTGTATCTAGATTTAGAGAAAGCTTTTGATAAGGTACCCCACAAGCGACTAATGTGGAAATTGGAACACATAGGAGGACTGAAGGGAAACGTCCTAGAGTGGTTGAGAGACTGAGAGACAGACAAATGAGGACAGTAATAAAGGACAAGATGTCCGGATGGAAGAGTAAAGTGACAGTCTTTGAGAGAGGTGAAGTCAGTGAATGTACAGCGAGGTTGGATGGTGAGGAATTGGAAAATGTGAGTACGTTTAAGTACTTGGGTAGTGTGATGAGTAAGGATGGAGGTTTGGAGGGTGAAGTGCTTGAAAGGGTACAGCAGGGAAGAAAGGTTGCTGGTTCTTTGAAAGCAGTGATAAGAAACGGGGAAGTGAGCATGGAAGTGAAAAAGTTACTACATGACAGTATTGTGATACCAACTCTAACGTACGGAAGTGAAACTTGGACATTGTTGGAAGGACACAAGTCAAGAGTGAGAGCAGTGGAAATGAGTTATTTAAGAGGAGCCTGTGGAGTCACATGGAGAGACAGGCTGACGAATGAGGATATAAAGGAGCGTTGTGGTGTTGATGTGGATGTGATAGGAAGTGTTATGAGGAACACACTGAGGTGGTTTGGCCATGTGGAGAGGATGGAGAGTGAAAGACTGATGAAGAGAGTGTATGTGAGTGAGGTGGAGGGGGGAAGAGGGAGGGGGAGGCCAAGGATGAGATGGAGAGATGGGGTGGAGAGGTATATGAGAGAGGGGGGTGTGAGTTGGGAGCAGGGCAGTGAAATGGCGGGGGACAGGGCGACATGGAGGCGATTTGTTTGTGGCCACCCCAAACGGGATTGAGGCGTCTGACAATAGATAGATAGATAGATGTCCGGATGGAGGGAAGTAACAAGTGGAGTCCCACAGGGCTCAGTGTTAGTACCAGTAATGTTCCTGATTTATGTAAATGATATGATAGATGGCACGAACAGTCATGCAAGTCTGTTTGCTGATGATGCAAAGATCTTGAGGACAGTAGAAATCGAGGAAGACTGTAAAATGCTGCAGGAAGACATGAATAGGATCCAAAATTGGAGTCAGAGGTGGGAAATGAAATTCAACGCAAAAATGTAAAATACTGGAAATGGGTAAGAGTGCCAAGAGGCCAGCACCGACTTACATGATGGGTAATGAACCAATCAAAAAAGTGAGAGAAGAGAAAAATTTGGGAGTGCTGGTCCAGGATAGTTTTGTCACCGGAAAAACACATTAATAAGATAGTTAGAGAGGTGTACAATCTCTTGACTAACATTCGAGTGGCATTCCATTACATGGATGGGAAAATGATGAAAAAATTGATAGCGGCCATGATCCGCCCCAGGTTGGAATATGTGGCAGTAGTGTGGTCCCCACACAAGAAGAAAGATATAAATAAGATCGAGAGAATACAAAGAACAGCAACCAAGATGGTTCCCAGCCTGGCAGATCTGTCTTACGGAGAGAGGTTGGAAAAGCTGGACCTGCCTTCCCTAGAAGAACGGAGAGAGAGGCGCGACATGATTACAGTGTTCAGGGCCATGATGGGACTAGATAAAATTGATAAAAATGATCTGTTTGTATGGGATGGGAGAGTAACAAGAGGACATGGAATGAAACTGAAAAAGCCAAGTTGTTTGAAGGATATCAAGAAATATAGCTTTCCATATAGATGCATAGACCTGTGGAACAGCCTGGGCAGAGATCGTCCAGTCTAAAATCTTAAACGAGTTCAAAACAAAATTTGACTTAATGAGAAAAAGAGACAGGACCCCACGAGCGTAGCTCATTTCCCGTATATCACAACTAGGTAAATACACACACACACACACACACACACACACACACACACACACAGCCAGATGCCATAATCCCGAAAGGGGTGCCCATTTATCTTTAACCCGCCCCGTCCCGTCGACGTATGGGTATGTTGCAACATTTTGCATTTGCCAGTCCTGATGACGTACTGGTACGTCGTGCAATTGCAAGGTCCCTAATTTGCACAATTTTCAATTTTTGCGTGTGATTTTTCGTACGTATACATGGGACACCTTCCTCTATTCCTCTACAAGATGCCAAGCAGGGACAATGCCTTACACCGCATAACCTCCCCTCCCCCATGCCGTTGTTTCGGCAATTCACCTGTTACCGGTGACCTGGCCAATAAAGACATCCGGGGCCAGAGTGATTCCCCGATCGATGACAATGTGGAGGACAAAGTTTACATGGCATTAGAGGAAGAAACAGTCAGAAATGATGATCAGGTAATGTGGCAAAAGAAGGTCAGATATGGTGATGAGTTAGTGAGTGAAACAATGCTTATAATGCCTATATTACTGTTTGAAAACCAATATACTCTTGTACTACATATAAATTCGTACCAAGTACAGTAATCCCTCTGCTTTCTGGACCCCCCACTTTCCGGACATCCCCACTTACCGGACATTGTGGGCCTGGACCATCGGAACCGAAAAATGGCCAAAAAAAGAAAAATATCCCCCCAAAATCCAAATTTTTTCCCACCCGTACATGGCGTCTGGCAATGAATGAATGAATGAATTTGAAATTGCCGCGCGGTGCCAAACTGCTGCTTACACCATGACCCCTTCACCCCTTCCTTCCTCCCCCCTCCCCCCTTCCCTGTCAGGGTTGCCGTTTGTTATTTTTTATTACCAAATGTGGGCCAATTTGGTAATGAAAAATTCGTTTGGTAATGAATCAAAATAATGCATTACCAAATGGATTTTTCACATGTATGATGATACACAGGATGGAGATGGTGGATTGTTTGCTCTCTCTGATTAACCCTTTAACCGCGGGCATTGTTTTGCCCCGACTGGCCTCTCCTGCGGGGGTTCCAGCCAAAATGTAAACAAACTTTAAACCTTTATAACTCTGCACAGAATAAATCTAGAGCAAAAAATAAGGTACCATTAGAAAGTACTAACCTTCGGCTTTGCAATGATGTAGGTTTCATGATTTCGTTGACTATCACTGGATGGGCAGTGCCATTAGAAGTGAGCGGTCTAAAATCACTATTTTTCGCTCACACACCATTACCTTCACACACACACCATTACCTTCGCTCACACACCATTACCAAATGCCAACCTCATTCTGATAATAATACTATAAACATATATGAACACTGCACATATGATAAACACCCACTCTGTGTTCACTGAGGCAGGTAAAAGGCACTGTAATTGCCCGCACTTCACTGCCACATCAGCAGTGTTGTCACTCACACAGCTGGACAGATACTGATGCGTGTTTGGTCAGGGGTGGGGTGGGGGGCCCAGGGGGTGGGAGGTGGGGGCCGGCTGGAGTGAAAGAACTTAATAGCTACTCTCCCTTGAAACAATTGGCGCACGGAAAAAACGCGCGGTATTCAAAATATTCACAAACATTCGAGAATGACACCCACGGTTTGGTCCAGTTTTTGCAATGTCATTCTGAGATGACACCCGCGGTTAAAGGGTTAATCTGCTACCCTACATAGCGTGAAAATAATCAACATGCTGTTAATTATAAGGGGAGTGATTACATGTATTTCTACTTGTATATATAATTAGTGAAGAATAAATGCTAGCTTTACGAATTTGGTAATGAAAAGCTAAATTTGGTAATGAAAGTTGAGGAGATTGGTAATGTGGCCGTTGCGATCTGGCAACTCTGTTTCTCCGACATCAACAGTTACTCCCTAACTTCGATTGTGAATAGATGCTTATCGCACTGGAAGCCAAACGTGCTCGTTTTTTGTGAATAAACAGTGAATATACTGCAATACCTCGCCGCTAGACCACATGGGAATTTACAGTGTTGTGCAGTGTTAAGAAATTTGAACTTAGAGTGCAAAGGATCAACTGTGGAGTGCAAGTTGGCAGTTTATCTGGCGGTTAGAATTGCAATGGTGCAGTTAAGAACAATGTGCAGTGTTAAACAATTATAACTCACAGTGTAAAGAATTAAGTGCAGCACAACACTGGATTACTGTATGTGCTTCAAGAGCATTTTCACCACTGCCAAAACCTTAGAAAGGCAGCTACAAACATGATATAAGTACCCTGGCTGAGGTACAGTTACTTCTAATTCTTCATTCTTTGGTTCCTTTTCATTTATTTCATGCTTTATGTCCATTATTGGTGTGAATAGGGTCTTAAATAGGTTTAAATAGGTGCTATGCATGTCCGGTAGGGAGTTATTTAGGTAGCTTTCAAAGTTAGGCTGGGTTAGGGTCTATAAGTACCAGTCCAGGAGGCTGGTGCCCAGTATCCGGACAGGACCACTTTCCGGATGTGCCTTTGGCTGTATTACGTCGGATAGTGGAGGGATTACTGTAAATAAATGAATACCGTTTATGAGTGGTGTGAAATAGTTACCCTCTCATAGAACTCGTTTTCTTTGGTGCCAGCCTGTTGGAAAACCCAGTCAGGTAAGGAGGTACTGCTACCTGGAGTGAGTATTTTAAACCTCAGGTGAGTGATTTCTCTATGAAATTTCGATGTTTCTCACCAAAAGCGGAGGTTTTAGCCCAAAAAAAAATTTCCGAAAATACAGTACCTCGATATTGGGGGGTGTCGGAGGTGCGAAATAGCTCGGGACATGACGTGTTAAGTATATATATATATATAGATAGATAGATATACTGTATGTACAGCAAGCTCGCCCCCAACACGTGGGTTTCGTTCCTAACGTGGCGCGTTCGGCACGAAACCGCGTAAGTTTTAACTACTCCTTATTTTGCTTCCTAGATCCCCTAATATTGGTCTTTTGCTGTTATCTAACACTGGTAATCAATATGAAGCACTTTAAATGGTTAGAAGGTTTATTTAATGTTATAACTTACAAATACAGTACTGCACAGCAAAACTTCACTATACAAATACGTAAACACAAGGCAACATTCCGACACCGAAACCAATCGGCGTCAGAATGTTGCCGTGTGTTTACATATTTGTATGTTGAAGTTTGCTGTGCAATACTGTATTTGTAAGTTATAACATTAAATAAACCTTCTAACCACTTAAAGTGTTTCATATTGATTATAAAATGGCAGATAACAACAAAATACCACGTTTAGGGAGTCTAGGGAGCAAAATGGTTTCGTGACTATTCGCCGTCAAGCCAGTTCGCCATCACAGCAATAACAAGACAATTTGTCGTCATTAATGAAGACAGCTATGGGTGATGCTAGAATATAATTAAAAGGCGACTATAGGGTGGAAGAAACAAGTTAATTATTGACTAAAGGTGCAACTAGTAAATAATATCCAAAGGCTATGCTATTGAACATAGACTTTGATGGATCCCCCTGAAATATAGTTATTAAAGTATTGATTAATTAACCCCTAAATCGCGGGCATGTTTACCGATGTTTTGCGTGAGCCGCGGGGTTATTTGGGCTCCGACAGAGTCTCAAAAAATATTTGCCAAAAATCAGTTATTAGTCCTAGAATATTAAAATTATATATGCTTATGGCACATACCTTCAGCTTTCTCCTGGAATGTTTGTTGATCCTTCGTCAGTTACCGTAGGACTTGTGGAGACCTCTGAGTTGGGTAACGAAGTCTCCACTTTACACTTCCCGACAACCCGTAATATGATTACCACAGCCAGATATTAACACTGTAAACACTACTGTATGATTTTCAAGTAGTTTGGGATCCATACTCCAAAAAAAAAAAACACTGTGAAAGCAATGAAAATTATGAGCGCGTCTGACCGCCGCACTTGCGCTAGTTCGCTCTTGGTACTCTGTCATTTATTATTCATAAAACCCCTCACACTTTATATTTCTATTCCTATATAACACTTATATATATCTACAGTCTTTATCCATAAGTTTCCTTCAGTAGTATTAGTTTATTGTCACTGTAGGGATTCAATTTCTTTCAGTAAAATACGTAGCATTCACTTTCTCGTCCTGTATACTGGCATTGAGAGTGAATGTCACTTTCATCTTCACTCTCATAACTCATAGTATTCAGACATGCTATAGTGAAACTTTCGCTTTCATTACTCCTAGGGTATATACTCGTATTCTTATAATACTACTCATTTACATTTCTATTTACGTTCTCTATTTTATTTACGTTATTTACATTTCTATTTTATTTACACTGTGTTATGCACTGTCACTTGAAGTAACTTATAAAACTATTTTCCATTGTTCATGTATATTTACATTCATTACTTTCACTTGCTGTTTACACATTATTTACACATTATTTACAATTCCACTTGCACTGTTTTACTCAATAGAAAGATCGTAGTCACTCTTTTATCAATTGTCAGCCCTTTACCTCTTTCCACACAAGGTTTAGTCGGGGGTACAGGTCACAGGGCCCAGTGCATGGGGGTGAAAAAAGGCCCTGAAGTCAGCAAGAGGATGAGCCGTACCTCCTCTTCGGAAGATGAGAGAGAACTGATAAAGGAGGGCCGGCCCGGGTTGAGGCCTACTTAGGGGTTATTCAGTACTACCAACGTAGCTCTTGAAACAGCTATGTATTTCACTGAAATTATTGGCAGGAAATCTAGACAATACATTATAAATTAGGTAGTTCCAGGTGAATGTAAATATCACTTAGGCTTCTCCCTTCCCTCCTTATATGTAAATTTATTACGAAAATAGATTATATGGCATATTTCAAGGGGAAAAAACCAGCGAAAATTAGCGAACGAGTGCACGTGAGGTGTTGTCAGGTGATAATTAGCCAATTCCAGGTGTATGGCACTCTCACTTACCTTATTTCTTTCTTGTATATATTATTTGGTATAAGAATAGGGCATAGGGCTTATTTCAATGGATGAAATCAGTGAAAAATTCCAGGGAAGATTTACTTAGCGTAGCACAGCCGGGCAGGCGAGAGGATAGTGTAATGGAGGGGGGGTAGGGAGGGGAGTCAAGAACGGGGAGAAATGGCTAAATTGTCAACAATGGATGGGAGTACCGATGAGATTAGGAGTGCTGACTAGTGTTGGACATAGGCAGTACTGATAGATGATACAAGCCCCCACTTGGAAGCCCGGGTGAATTCAAAATAACACAGAATCACAAAAGCGACGCCCCGCGGTATGATCCCTTGCTCCCAAGCGTCACGAAAGTGACGCCCCGCGGTTAAGGGGTTAATAATAAGTATATTTATAAAAGTCTTGATTAATTAATATAAGTATATTTATAGAATAACGGGGAATCATCCAGGGTGCAAATTGTCCTGACGGGGAATCGTCCATGTTTTGACAGGGAATTGTCTGACGACGAATTGACAAGATGGTGAATTGTCTTGGAAACCACTGATTGTAGGTAATCATATAAATCAGGTTAACTGGTTACAAGGCTTTATATAATGCTTTAACTTTCTTTAAGTACTTTAACTTACAAGTGCATACCAGAGTAGTAAATATTTAATTTACAAGTACAGTACTGTGGAAATGCAGTACAGCAAATATTTAACAAACAAATAAAAAAGGTAATATTCTGACGCCTATCAGATAAACTGGTTACAAGACTTTATTTCTTGCTTGAACGTTATTTAATAGTACAGCAAAACCTCGATATAACGGACTTCAATAGACCAGAATTTGCTTTTATCGGACTCAAGGAGTTACCGAACTAAATTCCTATGTATCGGAAAAAGGCTGATGAAGCCAGAAGCAGTCTGGAGTGCCTGACCACTTCAGCTATGTTCACCACAATAGGGTAAAAAAGATATGTTGATCAGTGTACAGTACTGTATTATTGTATATATTATACCATTTCATTAACGTAATGCAGTTATAACACAGTACAGTACCACAATGGTAGTCAAAACAGTTTAAAAACTATACATGCCGTCCAGACTAATGTCTGATATGTTGGAAAAAGTCCGGATTAGCAGGGGGAAGTCCGGATGTCGCTTATATCGGAATTTCGCATTTTTCAGAATGGTTTGGGCCCCAATTAGTCCGTTATAGTGAGGTCTTACTGTACTTTAACTTGCACATAAACTTACCAGAACAGTACTGTAAATATTTAACTTACAAATACAGTACTGTGGAAAAGTAGTACAGCGAATCACATCACGTGATCAAAACAAACCGTGCGTGCTGAGCTGATGTTTGAGGATTTGGCCTTTCAAAGGCCTGTCTTGCATAAATTTATAGTTTTCATTATACAGTAGTTCTTTAAGTTGACGTTGTTTTATGCGTATCCCAGCACTTACCGCGTGTAATTGTGAGCGCGTTCGGCAAGAACGTGTTCGGGGCGAGCTTACTGTATATTATATATCTTGTCTTATCTCATGTCATCAGCCATTTGAGCGTCCACTGCAGGACCGGCCTATCCTGACCAAAGTCGAGACGATACAGCCAATGTATCTCTACCAAGTGGGTTAGGCTGTCTGTTAAAATTGTATGTAGGGTGAGAAGTGCTTGTAAGTGTAATTATAGTGTTGGAGTGACTATGGATGTGTGTGTAGTCTGTGAACCAAGTGTAATCGGCCCGCACAAGCTGACTGGGTGCAAGCATACTTTATAGTATGCGACACTGGTTCAACCATGTCACCCCTTATGTCTGCCAAGCAGTACGTGGCCAGAAGAATGCTCCCAAAGTTTATTACCCTCGCGGGGCATGAACCCTCATTCTTCAGTGTATGAAAATGCACACTTTACCACTGTACCACAGAGGCTTCATATATATATACAGTACCCTCGCGTCCAACACGCGTTAGTCCAGCACGATTCAGGTCCAGCACGGAGAACAATTCTATCTATCTATCTATCTATTGCCAGACGCCTCAATCCCGTTTGGGGTGGCCACAAACAAATCGCCTCCAAGTCGCCCTGTCCCCTGCCATTTCACTCCCCTGCTCCCAGCTCACACCCCCCTCTCTCATATACCTCTCCACCCCATCCCTCCATCTCATCCTCGGCCTCCCCCTCCCTCTTTCCCCCTCCACCTCACTCACATACACTCTCTTCGTCAGTCTTTCACCCTCCATCCTCTCCACATGGCCAAACCACCTCAGTGTGTTCCTCATAACGCTTCCTATCACAATTCTGTCTATCTATCTATCTATTGCCAGACGCCATAATCCCGTATGGGGTGGCCATTTGACTCTGAGTTATTTGTTTTACAGGGAGGGGCACTAACCCTCCACCAACCTACTTGACACGTAGGGAGCACGTATGGTTTGGTTGTATGGTTACCACCCAGCGTTGTAAATGGTTTCTTGGCTTACAGGAAACCATTTGGCTTGTCACTCAATGTAAAGCCACCTGTAACGGAAAGAAAAGCATTAAGTAGTGACAGGAAAGATGGGGGAAATAGGAAGAGAGGAGGGCAGGCACAGAAAAAGAATGATAAAGGCTAAGGAAGAAGTAGGCAGCATTACATCCAGTGAGTGCATGATGGTATCACAATTGATTAGTATTATTTAATTCAATTTAATTACTGCAACACGAGTGTGTTAGCATAACACGCACAGAGCTCCGAGAAGTGGGCGAAATCCGTAGACTTCACTCTAGCACGATCACCCCTGGTCCAACACGGTCATACTGGACATTCCCATGATGATGATAGCCAATGAAAACTTCTGATCAAGTAGCCTTCCCCGCCCGCTATCGTGACATGATCGTGATGCTGCCCAATTAAAAACGCTTCTGGTGTCACATGATGTTTGTTTAAATTTCTCCCGCCACAGCGCCACTCAGTCGCATAATTGCATTGGAAGGTGCTTTTTTCTTGCTGCATTTTCTGCCTTTGTTACTGCATTTTACCCTGCTCACGATGCCTAGGAAGCCTTCTGAGAACCCCAAGAAGCGTCGGCACCTCCCTCAGGCCACCAAGCTAGAAAGCATCGAGAGGAAGAAGAAAGGGGAGAGGAAAGTTGACATTGCCAAGGCCTACGACATGAATGAAGCCAACGTGATCATAATAAAAAACTAAGACAAGATCCTGGCAGCCGAAGGCTATCACACGGCACTTCATACCAGGTTTGCCGAGGATACGATGGTAAATCGGAACGGTAACGTGGTAAAATTGCCGACGATACCATGGGCATTTGGAATTCATCTGGATGGATTCCTGCCGAGGATACGGGCAAAACAGTGTGACCAAAACCCAGGCGACTCGACAGAGAATGTATCGTACTACAGCATTGAACATTTAGCCTGACACTGAATACATATTAATATTTTAGAATAAATATCAATCGTTTTGAAACCCTTCTCATCGGCGTGCGCACCAGTTTATAAACAAAGCTGCTTCTCCTTATTCTCTACCAAGTCAGCGACAGCGATCACTTTCCACAGTCACGAGATGGGGCTCTGGCAACAGTGTGAGAAGCATGCACTTTGCCAAGGATTACAGTGCTAGGACAGGCAGAAGCAGGACCTTCCATGGCTGTGGACGAAGATAGTGATTCTGAGTGTGATTTCGAAGGATTTATGAGGGAGGTTGAGGAGGAGCAACAGCCATTACCCGCTAGTGACGCCAGCAGCCATTCTCCGGGGACCCAGTAGGACTACCTACAGCCTTGGATACCACCTTCCATTCCCAGCAAGCCCACCAACACTATCCTAAAAGGTTAGTTATCATTCATAGCACAGTACCATTTATTATAATTACAATGGTACCAATATATGTATAGGTATATGGTAGGTATTTAGGGTGACTTTTCCGAGGGTTGCTGACATAATTCATTTTTCCCCATAAGCTCTATTGTTAGTCCAACACGTTTTTGGTCCAACACGTGACCCATGCATGACAATATTACCGTGCTGGACACGAGGGTACTGTATATATATATTTTTTTTATGTGACCGAATCTGGGCATAGGCTTCACAGCCTGCTTTCAGGGCCCAGTAGTCCTCCTATGTACCGCACATCTCTACATGTCACCACGTCGGCGCTAACACCCACAATCCATACTGAATACATGCTAGGGCTGTCTCATACAGGACTGGTGTATTGGTATTAGCGGGGGTATTTTTACGACATGTCGGCGGGTCTTCTGGTAAATCAGTAAAGTCTGATATTTATGAAATTCAAATCCTTAAACTGTTCCCTGCCCCAGCGGGATTTGAACCCAGGCCTGTTAGGATTGCAGACCAACTCTCTACCGATTGAGCCACCGCCTCCCCCAGTACATCCCCCTTGTACGTGTGTATATGGGCGGCAGAGGACGTCGCGTGCTAGGAATTTGTGTACTGTGAATACATAAACTTATGGGAAAAATTACATATGGGCAGCACCCCCCCTTCAGGGGCAACCTTTGAGATGCCTTTCAGACCTAAGTATTGTACTCTACAGGGAAACTATCTAAGACATATTACCTAAGATAAAGTAAACCAGCAAGATAATGGCTTTACTAGGTAAATCAACAAGGAAATGGTTTAATTAAACCAATAAGAATATGGCTGCTCACCTGTACCCAAGAGGACAACAGGCGTGATGGAGGTTTGAAGAGGATCCAAGGCAGGATTAGGCACCTAGCATGCATCTCCTGCATCACCCACCACACCACCTTCCTCACCACTTTCGTAACCAGCACTTTCAACAATTTCACTAGCTAATGCACTCACTTCGTTCATAAACCCTTCAAAGTCTATTTCTGACACCTCAGACATCGAATCAGTGTCTTGATCCTCCTCAGGATATGGCTCTTCTGATGTTGAAGGGAGTGATTCCTCACTTTGTTCAAGCTGAAGGTAACGTGTAATGAGTGTTTGCTTGTGTCTGTTTACTTCCTGGTTGTACTTGTCGGTGTAGTAGCAGAAGGTTTTGTCCAGTGAAGACATCACCTCCTCCACGGGCAACTGAGAGTGTTCTATATCCTTGAATTCTTCCTTGAATTTATCAAGGGCACACAGTACCTGGCTGATCTCCATCCTGGACATATCTTCACTCTCCATCACTGGTGTTGCTGGCTTTTCTGCTGCGATTTCCTGCTCTGCGTCAGCCTCATCCACTCGCACGATTTCCTGGGGATCCAGCTCTGCTGCTGCCGAATGTAAACCTCTGATCTCCTTCAGCGAGACAGCCTGAAACCCGGGCACAGCTTGTGCACTTGTGAGAGTGGCCGCCTTGGCAGCGGCCAGGGACTGAAAGCCGCTCCCGGTGCGATTTCATACAGGTGCGGTACGAGGAGGCACCAAGCATGGTTAATTGTTGCAGTGGTTATATCTGCCCAAGAGGACAACAAGAGAGTGATGGCATCCTTGAGGTTGAATGACCGCCAAAAAGCCAAAATAGTCTTTTCAGGAGTTGAAGTTGGTTGTGTGGATGCTGTGCATGTGAGGATGAAGTAGGTGAAGCGGGTGGCGAGTCCAAACCATCCTCGGCGTCCATGACATCACTCCCAACTGTGTTCAAGTCAAGAATTGCCTGCAGTTCCTCACAGCTGTCGGTCTTGCTGCAGAGGTGATCGTAGAGGCATTGGTGGTATAGCTGCTTGACCATCGCAATCAACTGCTGGTCTAGCGGTTGGATGAGAGAGGTCGTTCTTGCAGGCAGAAAAACAATCTTGCATTCCTTGCTGTCTGCTAGCCAGGTTGGATGACTTGGGGCATTATCAAGGATGAGAAGCACCGTGAAGGAGATGCCAAGTTCCCAGGATTTTGGCTTGGCATCAGGAATGAAATGCCACAACTGCCACTCGGAAATGATGCTACTTGTCATCCAATCATTGGAGTTGCTGTACCAGTATACCTTGCTGTCATCCATGCAGCACAGATTCTTGTAACATCTGGGGTGTGCTGCAGTATGCACCACAACAGGCCGCATCTTGTGTGAGCCTGATAAGTTCATGACAAACATGACTGTTATCTTGCCCTTGTTGATTTTTCTGCCCTGGGCCTGGCACTGGTGCTTACACTTGGCATAGTCTTGTAGTATAGGGCTGTTTCATCATTGTTATATTTGGTCCCTGCTGTAGCCACCCTTGTCAAGTATCCCCTTTATGATGGCTGCATGATCCCTGGCCGTCATTTCATCCGCTGATGCACGCTCACCCATGAGGCGAATGTGACGTAGCTCCTTCCTCTTCAGAAAGCGGCAAAGCCATCCTACGGAGGCTTTAAATGGTTTCTTTACAGCAAGCTTCAGACCTGCAGCTTTGTAGAAAATCTTGGCCTGGTCCCTGATGTAGCGCCCATTTAGTGGAATTCCTTCCTTCCTTCTTCCTCAGGATAAATGTAGCCAGGTACTGCTACATAAGAATTATAGCCTGGTTGGTCAGCCTGCTTCTCCCGTCCAATGCCGCCGTCCCATATGTCTTCTCAGTCTTCTTTATGGCCTCCCTGTTAGCCCATGTAGTTCGCATGGACGATTCTGCCGAGCCTAGTTCCTTGGCAATGACCGTGTTACTATTCCCATTCTCCTTCTTCCTAATGACTTGCATCTTCATGGCATGGGTGATGCACTTCTTCCTGGAGGAGGGGGAAGACATCCTGGCTCACAGAAAAAATAGCCACAGAGTACATGGGGACGTACCTGGAACAGCGAATGTACCCTCTGTGCGCGTGTGTTTCCTCTGCTGGGACTCTCACCTCACCACCCTCCATATGGACATCACGTGACGAGTGAGCAGCATTGACGTCTAAAGGTGGGCGGAGTGTTGACCATTATCGTTTCTAGTGG